>NC_135280.1:15460713-15771785 GCF_051311805.1 Agelaius phoeniceus
CATGGAGCCCTACTACAGCCGGCCCACCAAGTGCGAGGCAGACTCCAGCGTCCTGCTCTGCTCCGACGGCCGGTCCAGCAGCACGCAGGGCCCGCAGCTCCCGGCCGGCGCCGAGGACGGGGCCCTGGGCTGCCGGGCCGTGCAGCGCTCCCTGTCCTGCGGCCTTCCCGCCGACACCGACGCCGTGTGTGTCCATAGCCCTCTGCATGCTGACCCCTAAGTTCACCTTGCTCCAAAGCTCCTGGATCTCCCTGACCACCTCATGCTTCACCTTCCCAGTGTCCCAACTCTCCACTCCTCCTCTTTGCCATGGATGAAAGCTCCACCATTGCCTGGCTGGGACCACACAGTGTGGGGCTCCGGCAGCTCCCCCGACTGAATCCACCAGGTGTAAAAATCCAGTCCCTGTGCTCCCCAATGTGTCACGGACAGTGCTGCTGGGCTCTGCATGCTCCCAGCCTCAGCACCCCAGTCCTGGAACTCCCTCAGAAAGGGGCAGGCACCAAGAGAAAACTGCTAAAAACACCAAGAGAAAACTGCCAAAAGCACCAAGCTTTCATCAAAAGGCTCACCCAGCCCTCTCATCAGGGACACTCAGGGACATTTGCAACCCAGTTCCCACAATCTGTAGACAGGGGAGGGACTACAGTGGGCCAAGCCTTGGTCCAGGTTGTGCTCGAACAGACCGTGGTCATCACCTTGTACAGAGCAAAGACACAGTGGCTTTGTCTCACAGAGGCTGGAGGATCACAGCCAGGAACCAGATGGCCAGCTGGATTGCCCCAGAGGCTAAGAGTTTTCTGCACTGTGGAGAACAAGAACATCCTGCCAGTCACAATGACAAGTGTGACACAGGAGCCACCAGCTCCACACCTGGCTCCTGAGCTCTCTTGCCCAGGCCATTTGCCAATGCTGGGCTGTGGGGACTTGTTCCTGTCCACTGACCATCCAGTGTCCTGGTCCTCCTTTTGCCTTCACACAGAAAGGACCTTCCCTCCCTCTCTTCCCCATGCAGACGTGATGCATGCTCCTCCCCAAGGCCTTGATCCTGCAGAGTTCAGCTCCCAGGAGCTCCTGCCTACTAGTCCTAGTCCCTCAAACGCTGGCCTAGTCCCTCAAACCCAGTGAAATGGGTGAGAAGGATGCTGCTGTGAACCACAGAGCTCAAGGAACACAAACCCCCAAAATAACTGTGAAGGGACAAACTTGGCCTGTTCCAAGCTGGAACAATGCTGAGCAACCACCCCTGAGCCAGAGCACTGGAGATCAAACCATCCAGGCAGGTGCCCGCTGCTTGTGGGATCAGCACTGGCCTTCCCAAAACATTCTCCATGTGTTCACTGGGGGCTTCTGACTCTGTTGGGCAAACTGGGACCCACTGCAGGGCAGTCACACGTCCCTGTCCCCACCACCCTTGTAAGAAACATCTGGTCTGGCTCAGGATGCTCTCATGTTTGGGCCAGGAACTCTTGGAGTCCCTCCCTGTAGTGCTCTCCTGGAGAAGCATTTCCTCTCCTATCCACATTTTGTATTCAGGACATGGTGGGGTGTTCTGTTAGCACCCAGGCTTTCCACCAGCTTTGTTCCTTGAAATGGGAAGTGCTGGGATGGGGGCCAGGAAGGCAGGACAAAGAAGACAGTGGCAAAGCCACAAATAAGGGACGTACACAGCACATGCCAGGAGCTTTACACACTCTGGGCCCAAAGAGCGTGGGCCACTGTAGTGGCTGAAGAAGGCAAGGCCCCATGTAGGACCTGGGACTCCTGGGTGCTTTGATGGACCCTGACAATATGAAGAGTTGGTCCTTCTCACCTGATTGCTCTCTGGACAAAGCTTCCACATCATCAAAGGGGTTTATTTCTCACTGCAAGAATTTGCTTAGGGCACAGGGCCCTTGTGGGGTTATTGGTCTCTTCTCTCTGGAGGAAAGTGTGGGGTGGGGGAAAGGGGGATATTCAGAGAGATGCTCTGCTCTGCAGCATAGCCCTTTTGAGCCAGCTCCAGATCTTCCTGATGGACCATGTCCTGCTGCTTCCCAGCATGGCCTTGGTCCCACAGGAGAAGGTGAGAAGACCCCACCAGAACAGACCCCAGAACCTGGGTGGAAGTTCCTCAGTCCCAGAGCCCAAGGAGGAGGCATTGCCAGCCTTTCTGGATGTGAATTGTGCTGTCATCTCTGGGTGCCAGAACACCATCAGCACAGCAGACCCTCCACATCAAGCACCTTGCTCACATTACCCTCCCCCAACAGCCTCCCAGTCTCTCTCCAGCCTCTTCTGCCATCCTGTGCCCCTCTGTCACCCCATGCCCTGCTGTCACCTCCTCTCCCCAGCCCCCTCACTACCCTGGCAGCCCATACCCCCCCTGCCAGCACCTCCCTGTTCCCATATCTCAGGGCTCCCTACTCTCCCTCTTCACCATCTCTTCTTCCATGCCTGGACCTTCACCCCAATCACAGCAGGAAACACACAGGCACAGCCAGGAAGTTGGAATCCCATTTTCCCAGGACATCTTTCCCTGCCTTTACCTCCTCTGAGGAACAACAAGTCATGTAGGTCTCTCTGCCTACCTGGAAACCATATCTCCTCCCAGTTCCAAGCATCATCCCATATTTTTTAGCAGATCCCAATCTGCACATGGGCACCTTGGAGATCCAGGACACCAGAGGGGGAGCTGAGCTCTGGGACCATCAGCCCTGAGCTTCAGCAGGAGATCCACGACCAGATCACCAGGCCATGCTGCCTTTCACCCCTTTTTAGCTGAGATGTTGCCTGCACACTGTCACCTCTCTGTCCCCAGACCCTGACTCCATCCTGCTGCCAGAGCTGGGATGCTGCCTTGCTCTGTGGTGCCCATGATGTGAGCTGGGCACCTCCCACGAGTAGAGCAGCCCTCCCTGTGTCACTCCCTGTGTCCCTCACCTCTGCAGAAAGCTGGGGGGGCAAGTGGAAGTTGGGGGCCGATCACACAGTATTTATTGTTCACAGTTTTACGAATGTACAAAACAAAAACCAAACCATTAAAGGGAAAACCTCCGAGTGGAAATTGCTGCTGGCTGCCTTGTTCTTTCCTGGGAGTTCTGCCTGCTCTGGCTGGATGCTGCAGCAGTCTCATGCCACAGTTTCTATTACAGAGCCTCTGTTTTTGAGGTGCCAGGTGAGCCACCAGCAGGATGTGGCCAGATGTTGACACTGGCTGAGTGTGGTCTGTGTTTATGTGGGTGGGCTTTGATTCTTTCATTCTGCTGGATCAACATCAGGATCCCACTGGCTTGTCCTGTGCTGGGGAGAAGGGCTGCCCACTGTGTCTGACAGCAGAAGTCAGGTTGAGATATGTCCTCACAGAAGCCATGAGTGTCCTATTTCATAGAATCCCAGGATTCCAGAATGATTTGAGTTGGAAGGAACTCAAACCTCATCTCTTTCCACCCCCTGCCATGAACAGGAACACCTTCCACTATCCCAGGTTGCTCCAAGCCCTGTTCAACCTGGCCTTGGAAGCTTCCAGGGATGGCACAACCCGTGCCCAGCTTCTCTGGACAACCTGTGCCAGGGCTTCAGCACCCTCACAGGGAAGGATTTCTGTGTAATCAGTAATCTAAACCCGCTCTCTTTCAGTTTGAAGTCATTCCCCATATCCTACCACAACACTTCTTGCTCCTGCAGAAGTCTCTGCACACACACATGGCCTTTTCTTTCCATCTCCTTCACAATCCACCATGGCTGGACTTTGGGACCACAATACCAGACTCTGAGTTCTGGTGCAGGGAAGAGCAGAAAGAGGGTGCCTGGTCATATCCCATGTCCTCAGTGCCACCCTGTCCATCAGCCTTTGCACCTTGTCCCCAGGGGAGCTGGTAGCACCCCCACAGAGGGGATGGCTCCCCTCTCTGCCCTGCCATGGCTGTCCAAGGCAGTCCCCTCCCCAAGGACTCTTGCCTGCAGGCCACCAGGGAGGTGGCTGAGCTGGTGGCACCATTCCAGTTGAAAAGATGGAAGCACTTACCCTTACATTTAAATAATGGATGGGAGTTGAACTACAGGGGTGGCTTATCCAGGCTGCAATCTGTACCCCCAGGGCCCTCAGCCCACTCCAGCACAGGAGCCATTACACGGCTATTTGGTCACCCTAGAGGCATCTGATAGCAGCCATTACCCACCCTTTACACTCAGGCCTGCCGATAGCCATTGTTCCTGGCCACGGCTGGCCACACTCTCCTTGCTTACATGTCCCCCCCATTTTCCTGCCATCTAAGCCCACTCCCAATCAACAGATGCAGGACCCAGCCAAATCCCTCTCCTGCCCTGATGAGGCAGCAGCCTCCCTGCTCCTTGGGCTGGGGGGATATGGGGTCACAGCAGGTCCCTGGCAAGCTCAGAGCCCAGCAGCTCCTGGTCAATGGAGCTGCACAACTTTTATGGTTTTCTAACCCCAGGTGGGTACAGCTACTCCTGCTCAAGAATTCCTTCTCCTCCAGCTTCAAGAGCAATGGAGCTCAGGGATTGGGAGGGAGGGAAGTTTCCTAATAAACAAACCCTGAGGGAAGGCTTATCTCAGGCAAGGCAGTGGAAGGAACCAGATTCCAAGTTCCTTGTAAAAGAGGAGGTTGTTATGCTCCCCATCCCATTGGCACAAGGACATGGCCCCAGGGAAGCTGGGAGTGGAGGACACAGAGGGTGGCTTTACTGCATCCCCAACCAGTTTTCCAGCCACACTGGTGTGACTGTGAGCTCTGGCTGGATGCTCTGCCAGGGTCAACAGCAAGGGGAGAGAGTACAGGGGCAAACCAGACACCCTGGGACACAGGGATGGGACAGAGCTCCTGGGGAAGGCTGGCAGGACATCATGTCAGGCTGCTCATTGTGAGCAGGACAGCCCCGAGCATGAGGTGGGAACATCCCAGAGACCCCTGAAAATGCTGTGTCCCCAGATTGGTGGCAAAGGGCCAGTGACAAAATCTGGGGGTGGATCCCATGCTGGAAGAGGACATTTGCTGCAGAGATACAGTCAGCAGGAGTCCCGGGAGTCATCCACCTGCATGGAGGATGGCTGGGGCTGTGGTGGGCATCACCTCTTCCCACTGCACTCCAGCCTGGCAGGGAAACCACGGTCCAAGGGATGGAGCTGCAAACTCCCTTGGGTTTGCCCACAAGTAAAAGATGTGGTAGACCCAATGCCATCTCCAGAGTTGGATGCTGCCAAGCATCAGCAGGGTGCTGGGTGTGACACCAAGAAATGGGGACACGTTTGTTTCCAGGGGGAGTTAATCCCTCACACACAGCAATGTGCAGCTGGGCGGGGGAGAGCCAAGTGATCTGGGACCACACAAATCCAGAGGCTGTGGCTGAGCTGAGCAGGAGGGTGAGTGCTGAGGTGCCCCACCCCACTGTGCCAGGGCCCCACCTGCAGCAGGCTGGGGAGCTGGGCACTCACTCGGAACTGTGGGCTACCAGGTAGAACCAGCTGGGGACAAGAAGTGGTTCCTGCCCAGCACAACCAGTTTTCTCTTACCCCAATGTGGGCAGGCCGGAGCTCAGAGCAGTGGAAAGTTACCAAACATGGGCTCAAGAAGGGCCAAGGTCGGCCAGGAGATTTCTGAGTAGACATGTGAAGCTGCAAAGCCAACCTGGAGCAGAATTGCTCCATCTCAGGCAGGAGGGAGGCAATGACCCAGCCTTGCAGCGGTGACAGGGCAACTTTAACTGTGAGACAAGGGCAGGGAAAGCTACCAGGCTGAGACGACTCTGGGGCTGGGGAGACAAATCAGGAATTGACTCCAAAGGGGTCTCATCACTCCAGAGGGCCTGTCCCAACCCACCTTGCACTTCCCACCGGGGGAAAGGCTGGGAAGGTTTTCTTTCTGCCAAATGACTGCACGCTGGGGAGTAGTTTCCCCATCAATTTAAGTAAGGACTGGTGGTGTTCTTGGGAGCTCCAAGTGAAGTGTCCTGGAAGGTACTAACAGTGCCAGGAGAGCAGTATTCCCTTTGTCTCTTCATCATACCTCTTCTCAGGATTGTTCCTCCTTGGAAGCTTTAGCACAGTAGGAGCAAGTAGGGGAGCCTGTGACTCCCCTCGAGGCACAAATGTTGCCCCTAGGGCTGGTAGCACACCAGAGAAGCAGCACAGATGTGCTGAGACTTGGCAGGGGCTGATCTGCCAGGGCAATGCAGATCAGAGGGACAGCTCAGCCCAGGCCTCCGCCTGTTCTCACCCAGACTGCAGCTCCTGGGGAAGAACAGCAAGTCCTCCTGATCCTCCTGGGAGCTTCTCTGTGGGAGGAAGAGGAGCAGAGGCAGCCAGAAGCATCACTCCACACATTGCCTGTGGCTTATCTTGGATCCTCTGCTCCCAGCTGATTGTGGAAGCAGCACTACTGTTCCTCACCACTCTCCCCACCACAACCACTGTGGTGGCATTTGTGCCTCGAGCCACCTCGCTGTGCCCTGCTGACTGTCCCCTGGCTCTGACAGGAACACTGCTGCACTGCTGGTGTATTTTGGGACCCACATGAACTCTTCAACCTCCATCAGCCACAAACACTGAAGTGCAGAGCAATCCCTGAGACTTCAGCTCCAGATCTGCTCCAGCAGCAGCTGTGTTCTCCATCCCCCCATAGTGTGTAACCAGTGTGGAGGAGCAGCAATCCCACCTCCTCAGCTTTACATGAGGAAAAACAGTACAAAAGGCTACAAAATTTCCCTGCTTGGTTTTCCCATCTGTTATTGCAATTGGAGGTTTCCTTTCCCTGCTCTAGATGCCTCCGAATGGATTGGAGTATTTCCCTGGGTATTTGCCCAGGGCAGAACCTTTCTAGCTTTGGAGCTGGATCAAAGGCCCATGGAGGGAAGCAGTGAGGGTTTAAGCACTTAAAAGAGCTGGGGTGGGTGAGAGCAGTGCTCTGGCTCTCACCAGGGCCGATGCTTCCAAAGGCAGCCAAGCTGAGCAGAGAGAAGGTTTCCCTCAGGCTTTGCAGGCTAAGGCAGGGTGAGATCCTGGCTGCTGCTGCTGCTGTTTGATCAGCTCCTGCCTTCCTGCCCTCTTCCCTGCCTGGAAGGGGCCCATGCCCACTGGGACTGGGGCAGCACCGGAGATGCCAAGTGGTGCCAGGGTACGGTGGCTGAGTAT
This sequence comes from Agelaius phoeniceus, assembly GCF_051311805.1. Classification (NCBI taxonomy): domain Eukaryota; kingdom Metazoa; phylum Chordata; class Aves; order Passeriformes; family Icteridae; genus Agelaius; species Agelaius phoeniceus. The sequence continues at coordinate 15,467,843 of NC_135280.1, forward strand.
TCCCCACTGCTGCCTTGGGGTGCAGGAGAAGATGCTGAGGGTCGAATGGTTGAGAGAGAAGGAGCAAACACTCCTGCAAGGCAGAAGCTTCCTGAAGACCCAGGAGCACCTGCACAGCTGGGTACTGTGTCTGGGCAGCCCTGGCTCCCCCACCCCAGGCAGCAGCTGCTGCAAAACCAAAACACCCACATCATTTTCCCAGATCTTGGGCTCAGGCAGTAAAAGCACTTAGCCACTGTTATTTCCTCCCTGATTTTAGGTGCAGGGTACTTAAGGATGTTAACAGTTTGTGGTTTGGGTGGGAAATGGGAACAGAAAGTGGAAGGTCAGGAGCTTCTTTGCCCACCTGTAGCCAATGACAAGCCTGTGGCACACCAGCAGTGCCAGCCTGCACCCTTCCTCTCCAGAGGAGGAGCTGGAGCAATCTCTTGTGGGAGACCCATTGGCTCAGTATCATCCATAAGGGAATGTTTTCAGCACATCACTTTGCTCCAGTAATAGCCATGCCCCTGGGATTCTACAGAGCTCCTGGACATCCAGAGCCCTCCTCAGTGGGCTGAGCATGGAGCTGTGTTTGCAGAAAGCTTTTGTTCTTTTGCCACATCCTGCACAGGCTTGGGCTGCTGGTCCCTGCGAGGACAGGAGGATGTTTCTCTTTCCTCCCACCACCCTTCCAGACCAGGTGGAGAGGCCAGGATGGGGTGGAGGGAGACAGCCTGATGGGACCATTACCCAGCTCCCATGGCCCTGGGAACAGCCTTGTGCTCTGGCTGGGTGGAGAAGGGAGTGGTGGCAATGGAGAGGCTGCCATCAGGACAGGGATTCATCCACAGGGCTGCTCCTGGCATGAAAGGGGCTTTGTGGCAGTGCCCCACTGTGCTTCACAGCTTCTGGCCCTTCCCAGCAGTCTTAACAGGGAGCTTGATGTCCCAAAGAGGATTAAGTCCCTAATCCTCTTGTGAGCCTTGTGAGCAAGGGAGGCTGCAGGGGAAGAGGGAGAAAGGGAGAAGCTGAGGTGTCAGCTGAGCCCTTATCAGACTCTGGAGAATCTTTTCCATTGGTTAGCTAACCAGCAGCAGGGATTCCAGGGTGTCCATGCTGGCCCGAGGACAGGGCCAGGTCAGTTTTAGGGACCAGAGTAGTTACAGCTTTCCTTTCTGAAGGGATTTCTGTGATGCTTGAAGAGGAGCTGAATTCTTGCTCCCACCTCCATGGAATCAAGTTGAGGAAGCCCCAGCCCAGTCTCAGTCTGTGTGGGGGATCAGATTCCAAGAGCTGCGTCCCCCAGTGTCCCCAGGTCCCTGCATGTCCCCAGCTGGACACTGCAAGCATTCCATGAACAGTGGGAGGGGTGCAGCCGGGACAGAGGCTCTGCTCAGGCTGGGATCGTGTTTTCTGTGTGCAGATGTGCAGCGGATGCTCCAGCTTTCCACAGAAACCTCTCGCACAGTCCTCGGATACGACTTTCCCTTGCACACACACGGACACAGACAGGGTGCATCCAGCTGCTGGATGATCAGTGCCAATCACTCCCGGTTGCTCGGACAGACGGGGCCGCCTGGTGTCCGCACAGAGCAACGACCAACAATGACAGCAATGGCCAGGAATGGCCAGCAATGACAGCAATGGCCAGGAATGGCCAGCAATGACAGCAATGGCCAGCAATGACCAGCAATGGCTAGCAATGACACCAATGACCAGCAATGGCAGCAATGACCATCCCGACACTCACCCCTTGCCACCCCGCTCCGTCCCCTCTTCATCCCTTCAGTCCCAGCAAATCCCCACAGCCCTTGGCCACTGACAGTGGTGTGGAGCAGGCTGGGGACTGATGGGATCCTCGGGGCAGGAGTGCTCTGGTGTCCAGCAGGGACCAGAGCCACGGGAAGGTTTTGCAGCCCCACATGTGACACACTGGACTGACACTGCAGATTTTTGGGTTCCCCCACATTCTCCCCAGTCACAGAGCTGTGCTCTAGGGGGGGAAATATTCTCAGTGGCTGGGTTTGGGTTGTTTTCCCACAAGTCTGTGACTGGGTAGCAATGACCTTGACTCCTCCTGTGGGATCTCCTGCTGACTCCCTGCACACTTGTAGCATATGCCAGGCAGGCACCATGCCTGTCTCCCTGGGCACAGGGACTGGCAGAGACCCAGGGCTTGTGTGCTCCTTGTGGACACACAACCAAGAGCTGCTGCCCCTGCATCAGAGGAGGAAAAGCCACAAGGGTGAATTTTGCCACTTATGCCTGCAAGGAATGTGCTCCAGGAAAGCCTGAACTGAGCATGACCTGTCTTTCCCTCGGTCCATCTCAGGCTGACCATGCCCCTGTCCTTGACCCCTGCAGTCCTGGATCTGGCGTGGGCATGGGCTGTGCCAGGGCTCTGCCATGACACAGGCCTCTCCTGGGGTCTGGGGTGGCTTCTGAACAGGTTGTGACAGAGCCACGGTCCTGGAAAGGTGAACGGGAGCCCCAGGGCCAGGCTGCGTTTGTTTATCCTGGTGATGGAGCACACAACAGCAAAACAAAAGGTCAGACCCTGTTGCCCTGGGAGATGGTTTTTGAAGCTGCCTCCCATCCTGCTGGGGCTTGGATCGAGCGGCCCCAGCACTTGTCATGTCAAGTTATTTTTGTAATTTTGGCTGGTAAAAGGTCTGAGGCAGGCAGTGTGAGGTTCAGGGATACATTGATCCAGGGCCAGAAGGGCTCTAAATACCTGCTGAGACGAGACCAGCCCTGGGACCTGGGAGGCAGATCCCCATCCCACAGCTCCTGCAGCCAGATGGACCCAACCTGCTCCCTTAGTCCTAAGCAAGGCACATACAGCCCTTCCAAGCATCCCAAAACATGGCTGAGTCTGACCAAAACTTCACTCACATCTGGCCCATCTGAATAATGAACAGACACAAACTTCTTCACAACTTTGCCAGGTTTAAGGTGGTTTGTGAGCTCCAGATTTGAGCTCACTGTGGGCAAAGATGGGGAGGGCGCTCTCAGGAAGCACTGTCAGGAATCACTGCCAGGGAGGGAGAGCAGGTTCTGAGCAGCCCCTTGTAGGCTGCTCCTTGCTAACTCTGCTTTTACTCCTGACCCTCTTTGTTGGGGCAGAACTAATAAATGCCACCATCAACTCCAAGCATGGTTTTGTGCAGTTGTGGGGAGCCTGGGTTGAGCAGCGTGGAGATGGAAAGGGGGGCTGTTCCAGCAGTCCTGGCTGATCTGCCTCTTCTAGAATTGCTTCTCCAACACTGCACCTCAAAGCCTGACATGGCAAAATTCACCAGTCTCCTTTTTGTAAGTGGGGAGACTGAGACACACAGCTGCCCTGTGCCCAGGGTGGGGCACACGGGGAGGCAGTGGTGAAGCCATAAGGAGCCCTGATTCACCGTGTGAGCTTCCCTGTCCCACCCCACCTGCTGCCAAGGGTGAGGAGCAGCAAATCAGCCCTTTTGCCTCTACATAAAGGCCCCAAATCCCCCAGGCAGCTGGGTGCCTCCCTCTGGCACCCAGGAGCAGGCAGGTGGGACATAGACTGGGAGAAAGGCACCTTGTCTCTGGGCAGGAGACCAACAGGGAGTAAAAACCACGTGGAGCAGCCCTTGTCTTGCTGCTTCTGGTTGTCAGCACAAGGAGTTCTTGTATTTACCCAGACTTCAGGGCAATCACCTGTTACTAACAACACAACACCCCTTGGTCCCACTGCCCTGAGCCCAGCAAGGAGCAGGACAGAGCCGGCGGGAGGCCAGCGCTGCCAGGGAAGGACAGGCAGCCCCCAGGACAGCAGGACTGAGGTACAGGATCTGTGCTGCTGAGCTTGTATCCACAGGTGGTTGGCCTGAGCTGTGTGGGGGACAGTGTCAGAGCCCTCTTCTTGGGTTTGGACCCCAGGCAGTTCAAGCTAGGCTCAGGACACACCGTCAAGGGTCTGATGGCAGCTTTGGGTGTCTGGTGCCCAGGAAGTGAGGTGGATGCTCCTGATGAGGGGTGTGTGGCACCTCACCTCCCTGGCTGTGACTCAGTTTCCCCAACTGTAAAATCCAGTTTCTTCGATTGAGAACTCTGTTCAGCTCTGAAGGAGGACCCTGACAAGCAGTCCTAGGATATGGAGGGCTTGTTTCCACCAAGCAGATCTCTGCAGCTAGAAACACAAGGCATAACCACCATGGGGAAGAAAAAGCTGTTCCCAGGCCCCAAAACAGCAGAAATTGGATTTCCATCTGTATTTTCTTATCCCCACCATTTTGTATTTGCATTTGGTACTCTGTAATTATGCAGGGATGGCTTTTAGCTAGTTGCAGTATTTGCACATGAGAGGGACCATTTGGCACCATATGCCTTAGATTTCTTCAGCTGTGGTCTGGGGAAATGTCACTTTTGTGAGCAGCATAAGGCACATGATCCAGGCAATCTTGGGACACGGGGCAATAAAAGTGGAGTGATAGCTTGCAAACAATTCAAAACAGTCAAGTGTGCCCATTATAATTTTAATTATAATCACATTTAAAGTAAAATAAAGCTATGACTCTCCAGGAGTTTTAATGAGGTCATATTTCTCTTAACATTTCACTCACCAGCTCCTGGCTGTGTGTTGTAAGCCATGCTCCAGCCATGGGGAGAACATAGCAAAGCTGGGCTCCCATCCTTGCCTAGTTTTAAAACTTAGGGAGAGTGTGCAAAAGAAAAATTTGAGTTCTTCTGGTGGCTCTCTTGTCTGAAAAAAAATGGTGAAGATTGAATGTATGTTTCGGAGCAGAATCTCCCCTTTTCTTCCTGACAAGTTGTTGGCTACTTCAGAAATAACTTGATCAGCAGGTGCTAATCTCTGCTCCCTGTGACAGGGACAGGACCCAGGGAACAGCTGGAGCTGTGTCAGGGCAGGTTTAGGTTGGAGATCAGGAAAGGTTCTTCCTCCACTGGGTGCTGGCTCCCCAGGGAATGCGCACGGCCCGAGGCTGCCAGAGCTCCAGGAGTGTTTGGACAACTCTCCCAGGGATGCACAGGGTGGGATTGTTGGGGGGTCTGTGCAGGGCTGGGAGTTGGACTCCATGACTCTTGTGGGCCCCTTCCAGCTCAGGATATTCTCTGATTCTATTAAACTACTTGGATGGGAAAGGGGCTGCCCTGAGCAAACACATGCACTGGCCGTGTTTGGCATCTGACATGTGGGAGTCAAGGAATGGTCACCCTGAGTGACTCAAGTGTTACCACGGGTTGAGCTTTGGTTTGGAGAGGTGAGGCTCACAGAAAATAGGGATAACAAGTGTTAAAGACCTGAAAGAAGTCACTATCTCAGAAACTGGGAAGTCTGAGGTCCCATTCAATAAGTTCACACACAGGGCTCACCTTTACACATACATCTTCAGGCCACGTCTGACACCAGTTGAGCTGTTGGACCTTTTTGGCTTGTTTCTCCAGCTGCAGGTCCAGTTTCCTGACCTTTTAATTTCTATGCCATGGTCCTTGTTTGTCTTTATTTCATAATTAGCTGGCAATAAAGTGACATGGTCTCTGTGGCATGAATGAATCCAGACTAGCACCAACACTTTGACCCCAGGTAGATAGCAAGCACTATAGCACGGCCCCAGAAATGGCAGCAGGCAGGGACAGTCATGGTCCTAACTGCTTCCCCCAAACAGGGACAAAAGATTTGTCATGGACTACACGCTGGAGAGCAGCCAGCTAAAGCAGAAGCTTCTGAAAACCATCTACAGCCTCCAGCTGAAGTCATTTACCACACTGCAGTCAGCCAGCCCACTGCTGCACAGCCAGCGTGGCATGGGCATGGTGACGCAGCACCAGGTCCAGCAGCTGGCAGATAAGGCCAAAAGCCTGTGTGGAGATCTGGATAACATCAAGAACCTCCTCCATTATCGCCAGGATGACTTGGTCCGGCAGATCCCCAACCCCACCGGCAGCCGCTATGGGGGTGTCAGTGGGATCCATTGCTCCCTGGATGGCTCCATCTATGTGACAGCTGAGAGTGCTCCCTGGGTCCACGTGCTCAGCAGCACAGGCCACACACTGCAGTCCCTGCCCTGCCAGCAAACAGGCAAGGGCGGCAGCATTTTCTTGCCCGAAGATGTGACTGTGACTAGGATGGGAATGGTGGCTGTAGCTGACATGGTGAATGAAGCCATCTGGGTCTTCGACCCTCACACCAGCCTCTCCAAGGGGGAATGGATAAAGATCAGGAAGGTTGGTTCCCCAAGGGGTATTGGAGTAGACTCCACGGGCAAGATCCTGGTAGCAGACTATTCACAAGGCCAAGTGCACAGCTTTGCTCTGGACCATGCCTTCAGGACTCTCGATGTCCACGCTGTCCCGAATCTGCAGGGACCTCGCTATGTCAGTCCGGTGCCCAGTGGAGGCTTTGTGGTGAGCGAGGAATGTGGAGACGTCAAGGTCTTCATGAGCAGCTGTAAGCTCCTCTGCTCCCTCAGCAGCAAATATGGACACCAGTTTGGCAACCCTGCTGGGGTCTGCGTGGACACGGATGGCAGCATCCTGGTGGCAGACGAGCAGCGCCGCACAGTCCACTTGTTCCCAGAGCATGGAGCTCCCGTCTGCCTGGTGTCCACAGGGCTGCGGAGGCCCGCTGGCATGGCTTGCTCCTCCTCTGGGCACCTCTTTGTGGCAGACACAGTGGAGAACTGTGTCAAAGTCTTTAAGTACTGTGTGAGGCCCCCGTACAGACCCACCAAGGCTGGGGCATCATGTCCTGACCCCAACCAAAGACACAGGTGGAGAGGGGGGATGGTTCCCCTGCAGCGCCGCTGAGCTGTGCATCTGTTGGTGCACTGAGAGCTCCACTGCTCTCACAGATTCATGGAATCATGGAATGGGTTGGGTTGGGAGGGACTGTAAAGACCATTTCATGACAGGGACACCCTTCCATTATCTCAGGTTGCTTCAAGCCCTGTCCAACCTGGTCTTGGACATTTCCAGGGATGGGACATTGCCCCAGAACTGATTGCCTGATGACCCCCACCTTCTCCAGGACTAGACCATCTCTGGACCCACCAGAGTATGTAAAGGATGACCCAGCTACTCAGCACTGGCCTTGCATTGGTGCCTTGGCAAACTTATTATCACCACAGCCTTGATTTCTTGTGTGTTTTCCAAAGCTATTATAAATATTTCTCCTCTCTCCATGTGATTTTGATGTGCTATGGTCCCATCTTCCTGATGCCAGAGCTTGACCAGAGGGGCAAGGCCATGCTAGAAGTCCATGCTCTATCACAGAATCATAGAATCACACAATGGTTTTGATTGGGTCCTTAAAGATCACCTAGATCTACACCCTGTCATAACTAGAGACACCTTCCACTAGATCAGGTTGCTCCAAGCCCTGTCCAGCCTGGCATGATTGAGCCAACTGGTCTGTCCTAATCCATTCCCAGGCTGTTAGGGAGGGTTTTGCAATCAGAGGACAGCACACTGGGTCTGCAGCAGGCTTCAGGAAAAGGGTAAGATGAAGGTAACTCCTTCTGTGCTGCATTCCTGACCTCTACAGGGAAGCAACAACCACTACACGGAGTAAATTTCATGTGGAATCGTGGAACTCTTCATACTACCCCACATCCTGGGGCAGGAGCTGCCCTGTTGTCCTCTGGAGAGGAGGGCTCAGAGCCACGTCTGCTGTCTTTATCGGCAGGGACCAGGGGAAGGCGGGCAGGGTGTGCCGGCACAAGGACGGGCGTTTTCCTCTCCCTGCTCCAGCCCTCGGTTATGGGCTCGGTGTGGGCACGGAGCTTAACAACTCCTTGGTCTCTGCTGATGTCCCAGACCCAAGGCACCAGCTTTCATCCCAAATGATCCCTGGAGAAGGCCTTGCTCCCTCCTGGCCCTTGAACAGGCTCTGAACACAGCAGACACTCCGTGGGGCCCTCCAGGACCCCTCTCCCTGCAGGGTGAGGCAAGCAGGGCTGCATGGTCTGCAGGAATAGTGAGATCAGCCTGTCCAGTCCCAGGAAGCTGAGCTCCCTCCCAGAGGAGCTAATCTCCCCCATCTTATTTCCAATTCTGTGGCATCCCACAACTAAAATAAAACCCCAAACCTTTTATCTAGCCCAACCCCACTTCTGCACCTGCTCTCTCTTTCCATGTGGGACCTTCTCACACTGCCCAGCATCTTCCCAAGCTCACTGGCCCAAGCCCACTGTCGGATCACAGGACAGAGCTCTTGGGCACCTGTGGGCACTTGCGGGTCTCTGCTGGGCCAGGCATCCACTGAGGCGGTCAAGATGGGGGTCAAGAGGCTCCCATCAGCACAGCCGAGTCTCTTGCCACTGGGATGGGGGACAACGGGGTTCTCTGAGGAAAGGTGAGTCCTTGGACTTTGGGAATGAGGGACAATGGGGTCCAACGTGGAAAGGTGCCTGGCCTGTGGGATGAGCGACAGCGGGGTCCCGTGAGAACAGCGGGGCCTCTCGATTTTGGGAGCAGAGGACAGCGATGTCCTGTGAGGACAGGTGAGCCCCCGGCCTGTGGGGATGGAGCCAACAGTGTCCCGTGAGCACAGCCAAGCCCCTGGCCCCGCTCCAAGCGGGCGGTGGCAGGGCAGGCGGGGGGCACTGCCGCTCCTTATCGCGCGGCTCAGGCGGCCCCGCCGCGCTCGGGGCCCGCGGGAAGGCACCGGGACGAGCCTGTGGAGCGGCGCTGCCGGAAGCGGGGCCGGCGGGGCCCGGCAGGCCGGGAGCGGGGAGCGGGGAGCCGGGGCACCGCGGAACGCGGGCGGCGGGTGGCGGCGCCGGCCGGGCCCGTCCCGCTGCACGGCCCGGCGGCAGCGGCGTCTCCGAGCAACCGCGGGCGGAAGCGGCGGAGCGGAGCGGGCGGTAGGAGCGGGGCGGGCCGGGCCGGGCGCAGGGCCTGCGCGGGCAGCGGGGAGCCCCCGCCGGGCCGGGGACAGCGCCGGGCCCCTCGCAACACTGAGGGGCTGGGGCATGTCCAGGGAAGGGAATGGAGCTGGAAAGGGGCTGGAGCCCCATGAGCGGCTGAGGAAGCTGGGAAGGGGCTCAGCCTGGAGAAAAGGAGGCTCAGGGGGGACCTTGTGGCTCTGCACAGCTCCTGACAGAAGGGGACAGCCGGGGGGGTCGGGCTGTGCTCCCAGGGAACAGGGACAGGACAAGGGGAAATGGCTTTAAGTTGTGCCAGGAGAAGTTTAATTTGTATATAGATAGGATAGATGGGCAAATTTCTTCACGCAAAGCATGCTCAGGCACTGTCACAGGCTGCCTAGGGCAGTGGTGGAATGCCAGCCCTGGAAGTGTTCAAAAAACCGTGTGCGTGTGGCACTTGAGGGCATGGTTTAGTGGTGGTGGTGGTGCTGGGGGAATGGCTGGACTTGGTGGTCTTAGAGGGCTTTCCCAACTTTTACAATTCCATGGTTCTATGATTCTTTAGATCCTGGCCCTTATCCCCCTGCAAGGATCGTGGGATGCTCAGGTGTGGGTCTGCTATGGGATCAGTCCCCCTTGGCACCCTGTGGCCACAGGGCAGCCTCTGGGGTGAGACTGTGGCCACATCCCACCGTTCACCTTTGCTTTTCTAACAAAAGTTCTGGAATTAGTCAGCCATGGGGTCCTGTATTCATGTTGCATTAACACGTTTTAGGTGGTGTTTATTTTGTTTGTTTTGGTGACCTGAGATCATTGCAGGTGCTCTCAGGGAAAGGTGGATGTTTTCCGCAGAAATAGGTGGATCTCAAAGATTTTAGGCACTTGATGAATAGGGACTGCATGAACATTGGTAAGATTTTTCTGTTAAAATTAGCAGCAGTGAAGCAGTTGACTGTGATGACATTTGATATTACAGTCTGTTGAAAAGAATGAGGTGGATGCATGACAAGTCGTGGATTTGGGAATATGAGAACATTAACATAACAATAGTTGATCAGCCGGGTTTTCAGCTACCAAATTCTGTACAGATATTTTGTACAGCCTGAAAATCATATCAGAATCTTCTCTGCCGTGTCTCAAGCAGCCAAAGGACAGATCATTTGACCTGAGCTATAGCCAGAGGAGTTGCATGCATAAAACTATTAATTTTAAAAGTTGGGGAAGATGTAAGAGGAGGAATTCACAAACTAGAGACGATAAGGATGGCAAGTGTTTGTGCTCCATGAGAAGTTTTCCCAGAGGATTGTGGCTATCTTTAAAAACAATCTCAGTGAAAAATAAGTGTGTGTATGAAGAGACAGTTGACAATTCCTCTCTGAAATGTCCAGTGGATGGACAGACCTTTAAGGACAGCCATGCATAGACACTGAGAATCTCTTCTAGCAATATTTACAACAGCTCTCCCTTTTAGATGGGAAAAACATCATGGGGCTGTCTTTGCTATTTTTCCTTGGACTGAATATTCCCTTTTACTGCAAAACTGCAAGGTATATGCTTAGACTTCCCTCTCCTGAGGGATTTTGTTGGCAGTGTGGTGCTGGAAGCACAGTGTTTGCAGGTCCTGAACGCACCCAGCACTGGCTCTTGCTGCTCCAGAGATCCTCCGACCCCCAGCAAGATCTGGAGGCCACAGAGGGACTTCATTTCTCCCTCTTTGACCTGAGGGATAAACTCAGAGACCTGGAGTCTGTGAGGAAGCAGGATCTCAGAAGAATCATAGATCATAGAATGGTTTGACATGGAGAGGATCTTACAGACCTTCTCGTTCCACCCCTGCCATGGGCAGGGACACTTTCCACTGTCCCAGGGTGCTCCAAGCCCCGTCCAACCTGGCCTTGGACACTTCCAGGGATGGGGAGTCCACAACTCCCCAGATTACCCTACTGTGAGTGATTAATCCCAGAGGTTAATCACTCCCTATAACTGTTCCTCCATCCCTCTGTGCTGTAGGAAATTCTCAGGTTCTGAGCTTTACTGGCTCAGCTCTCCTCTCTTAAGGGAGAGGAAAAAGCCACCAGGCCCTTCCCGCTGCGCATCCTCTCTCCATGCTGTAAATACTCTCTGTGTTCCCTTTCCAGCTGACTGGTCCTTGCCGAGGAGCAGCCTCGGGGCCCTGTGGAGTTCCACATCCCTCACACAGCACTGAAGGACAGGAAAGGACAGCGGGCGCCGGATGCTGCCTGTTCTGCGCCAGCGCCCTCCTTACTGCAATTACAGTCCTGTTAGAAACCTCCACCTTATTTAAAGAGACACTGTCAACTGCCTCAAAGCTCCTTTTTGGAAAAGCCTCCCAAGGCCACTGAGATGTGTTTTTAATGATGAGGAGAAAAGCACTAAAGATAAAGAGCACTGATAAAGTAGAGGTGCTTCTCATTTTTTAGGCTGTTGAATCTAATGAATTAAAACTACTTCAATTAATCGCTGTAGTCCCTTCTGACAAAATTATTGTCTCAGTTTCCAGATGAGAGGAGTGAGGCAAGAGGAGATGAGTGATGGGATCAAGGTTGCTCTGTGACTTTGCTGCAGAGGTCTGGGTTGTAAGGTAGTAAAGGAGACTGAATAGCATGAACCAGTGTTTGATTGTTGGTAGCAGCAGGAAATACTCCCCAGAGGTACCATGGTGAGCTATGATATAGTCCCTTCTCTAGGAGGTGCTCCAGCACATGCAATATGGGATCCAAAGTCTAAGGCTGGGTGAATGCCAGGTCTTGGCTGGTTTGATGGGCTGTGCTTATCTGTGTACCACTATGAAAGACCTTTCCAGGACTGGGAGAAGGGCTTTACTGGGAAACTCCAGGCTCACCTTCCCTGACTTCAAAGACTGCAGATCATCAGGAGCCTCCTGAATGTGTGTATGGCTGTTGGCTGTCACTGATGGTATTCTTCATGTGGTTGGGCTTAGTGTTTTCAAACACGCTTAGTTCTCCTCTCTGGTGGCTTTGGCCAGCTCATATTTTTCTTGCATTTCCTCACCATCCTCAAGTTGAATTTTTGTGTTTATTGGCAGGTGTATGTCCCTGCAGGGTCACTGCCATGGTACTGAAGGTGTTCTTTCCATCGTGCTGCTCCTCGGCGGACAGCGGCATTTTGATCGGCCGCTGGATCTCCGAGCAGAACTCTGCTGTCATCCTTGCTGTGGTGCACTTCCCCTTCATCCCTGTCCAGGTGAAGCAGTACCTTGGGGAAGTTCAGCGTGTGACTAAAGTCAGTGTTTCTGTGCTTGGCTCATGGAGCAATAGCAAACAGGAGAAAGAGGAGAGTCTCAGTGAGTTCTTGGAAGACCTTGGGACCATATTCTGCCATGAGCCATGGATCCAGATAAGCAAAGAGGGAGACAGCAAATTCTGGAGCTGTTCTATCCTTCAGAAACACTCTAAGAACCCTCAGGAGGAAGAAATCATCTTGGTGTACTATGACCAGCGCAAGGTCATGCTTTCCCATCTGCACCCCCCTTTGGACACAGCTGGCCAGAGGGCAGAGGATGCCTCAAAGCTCTCGGCCATCTTTGACACGGTGGCCAGGAGCCAGGTCCTGTTCATGACAGACAGGTACGACGAGGGGCCCATCAAGCTGACCCACTGGCAGTCGGACGGGGTGGAGGCCAGCATCATCGTGGAGCTGCTGAAGCAGGCCTCTGTGCCTGCCTGCATGCTGCTGACATTCCTGCTCTCACTGCTCTCTGGGATCTGCAGGAGCAGGTAGGTGACGTGACAGCACCCAGCTTGTTTTGCCTGGAAATGTAATTCTTGTTTAGGAATTGCACAACTGCTGCTCAACCCCAATCAGAAATGTGATACAAAATTGTTCTGTTGGAAACAGGCTGCTGCAAGAGGTCCTGTTGGAGTGGAGCTCCAACAGGAAAACACAAGGCCCAAGGCTCCCTCAGTGCTCTTCATGGAGCTGGGAGGTCTTCTGGGGAGGTGTGAATGTCTTCCCCATTTGCAGCAGGGATAGTTCAGCCCTGCTTCAGTTTCATCACAGCTGAAACATTCTGTCATTCTATGGCTGACAGAATGACATGAGGCTGTCCTTAGACTCCATAGCTGGGGACTCCCTCCTCCCTGTTTGCTGTGACTCCCTCTGCAGCTGTGAAACATCAGCAAACACTGTTTCTAAATCTGTCCTCTCTCCAAGAGACTGTGGTGCTGCAACCTTGGCACTTTAAAGAAGTTTAGAGGGATTACTGCTCAGCCTGAATCCTTGGTGAAATCCTGTTCTCACAACTGTGAGCTTGAATAGGATGCTCCAAATGTAATACGTGGCAAGTGCTTGGACTGAAAGCTAATTCTGAGCAGATTTGCAGGGAAGAAACGTAAAATCATGGAATCATTTACCTTGGAAAGGCCCTCTAAGATCATCAAGTCCAACCATTAAGCCAGCACTGCCAAGGCCACCAAAATACCCCATGTTTCCAAGTGCCACATGTTTTTTAAATACTTGCAGGGATGGTGATTCCACCACTGCAGCTGCCTGGAGAGGTTGGGCCAGAGAGGAGAGTGGAGTTCTGGTTCTAAGCTGCAAGAAGACACTGTAATTGATGAAATTTTGATAACAGCTACTACTATATTCATGGATAAATCTTTTTAAGTACAGCCTAAAGGAATGGAGGTATTTAACAGGTTTCCAATTGTATGATACAGTTGTAAAAGAATTACAGTAAAACTCTTCCCATGCAAAAATTTTCTGAGCAGTTGGGTTACACAGTCTGGTACACAAAGGAAAAACTGTTTTGGATTATTGGAAGAGATTGAGATTCAAACCTGATATCATCAAGGACCCCTGTGTCCTGGGACTGCTCTGTAGATACTGTGTGTTACTGGTTCTTAATGGTGATTAAGTCACAACTTTGTGGTTGGGCAGAAGATTTGGAGTCAGCTCAAAAGGTCCTTTTTCTGTCTGTGTTCCATCACCAACAGACAGGATGATTCTTTTCTGGTCTCACTTGGTCCCACCTCAACTGGTGCCAGGATTCAGGCCAGGCTTGGAGTCAGGTTAAGCTCAAGCCTTGCTGGCATCCAGTCTCAGTCTGCAGTCTAAACATAAGTTGGGAGCTCAAGCTCAATGGCAAGTTGGGCCCAGCTTCTCAGGAATTCTGACTTCAGCTTTTCCTAGGGCCAGGATGGATGTTTTGAGGTAGAGCAGCAGCCAGATGTACCTGGCAGCAGGCAGAATGCAAGGCTTGCTGTGCATAAACCAACACTGAGCCTGTCCTTAGCCTTGGGAGGCAGAGCTTTCTCTCTCCTTTGTTTTATTCACCCACAGTATCAACTTTATATTTACTTATCTCCTACTTGTTTTAAAACATCACTCTTGGAGAACACAGATTAGTACCTGGCTTTATAACAAGTCTCCTGCTTGACCTTCTAAGTCATTTGAAGGAATTTGGTTCCATTTTGCACCACATGATGTGTGGTACAACCTCCTTCATGCCAACATACTCGAGGCAGGGAGAGTTCAAGATGTCACATGCAGGTGTCCTTCCAGTCCCCTCCTCCCCATGCTGGGACAGGACATCCCATAAAATAAGATTTACTGGGTTTTTTTCTCCTTCAGGTCACAGGACTTCTATCTGTTTTTTGTGATGTTAAGGGATAGTCAGCTTTGAAAGGCTAAAGAAAGAGATCAGCAATGTCCTCTCAGGCTGAGGAGGTTTGGGGATTTTTGGATATGCCTCTGTTCTGTATTTGCTCAGGAGAAGCAGGGCAGCAGTGTTGGAAATCTCAGGGAGTGAGTCACTGCCATCCCTCCAAGCTCACCCCTTGTTCTCAAGTCCCGCACATCCTGAATTAAGGCATTTCTTCAGCACCACCGTGTGCTAAGGGGTGGCCATTGCGATTCTGCTTCAGAGGAACTTGGGGGCAGCATTCCCATTATCCCTGAAGGTCTCTGCTCTTGGGGACGTTAGGAGGTTTTAGTCTTGAGGCAATAAATTCCATGTGCTCGTTTTTAAAAAAGTCTGTTTATATAAAAACTCCTCCAATTCCTCATCCAAAGGGAGGCACTGCTCCTGCAGTTTCTAGCAAGGAGCAAGAAAACACGCAGGAGTTCTGGTTAATGGAGCTTAATATTTGCATGTGATCCAGATTCGGAAAGATTGCTTTTCATCTGATATCTGAAAATTCCCCTCTCACTCTTGGGAAAAAACTGAATTGGAAAATCAAGACTTACTCATGGAGGCTATGTTAATTTATTGCAAAAATTCCATATATTTGGAAATACCCCAAAGATCTCCTGCTGCTTAGATAATGCAATGACACAACATCACTAGATTTTTGTTGGGGTTTTTTATCTGGTTAGTTTTCCATTGAAGTCCTGAAAATGGTTCTATATACTGTGTTGTAAACAAGTGGGAGTATTTCTGGCAATGCACAGTCAATGTGCAAAGGGGTAGGAGACCACGCAAGGAATATTTTTTTGCTTTCTTCCCCAGTCCTCACAGAGAGGAGAGTTCCCATAGCACATCTTGCAGCTGCTCTATTGAGCTTTTTGCAGTACGTTTGTATTTTTATTTCAATAAGTATGTGTATGTATGTGAAACTATGTGAGTGGAATAGAGGTTGTGCATGTGGTGGTGAGTGAAAAGAGAGTCAGTTGTAGCACAGACAGGGACATCCCTGTGATGTGTTTTTGGCCCCATGGTGTCCAGTTGAGGAGCTGGACCATTGCAGGCTGCACAATGTTTTGGTGCTCTGGGCATGAGGCTGCTTTGGGAATCATTCCCATTTGTGCAAGACATTCCTCAGGCAGACAACAGCAGCCTGTCCTTTCTCTTGGCTGGGGGTGTCAGACTGGGGGTGAGCCAGTGGCTGACTGCCTCCAGCTTGAGGAGCAGCCATGGATGGTGAGAGACACGCACTGCTGAGAGAGGATGGGACTATCACCCAGTGAGTGGGTAGTGTAGCACAGGCCCCAGAGCTGCTGCTTTCTGCCTGAGCTGACACGGTCTGGCAGCTGGTGTTTGACCCATAATTCTTCACCTTCAGCCATCTGTACATAATCCCACAGGTAGAGCGTTCCTCCTTCCCCTTCTTTACATTTCAAATGCAATTCTCTGCTCTAGTCAAGTTTTGCCACACCAGAGTTTGTAACCACTGAGCTGGGGCATAATTGGAAGGGAAAACTCATCTGCTCTGGTGTCTTGGTGAATCTGTGAGCCCAGGTGTGTGTGATCAGTGGCCAGAGCAGTCACCCCCTCTCCCTCCCCTGCACGGTGCTCTTTTCTCCACCGCCTCAGCTCCCTCCTCCTGACAAGTCAGCTGAGGAGTAGTGCATTCATTTGTCTCCAAGGTGGGAGGCTGTAGCGCAGAGCTGAGTAACTTGGAGACCTCAAATTAAGAATGATTCACAGTACACTGCGTTTCAAACCCAATGTGTCTGAAATTTGAATGGGAAGGGAGGGGGAGGAGGGGGACTTCAACACTCTGGTCCTTCAGCTGACAAATGATGCACAAAGTGGGGTTCAAAGGGCTCAGGAGGGTGTGGGGAGGAAAGGGACAGCAGCCCCAGGGAACTGAGCATGGTTTGGAGGAACTGTACCTTTGTGATTGTGTGAATTGTATAAATAGCAGTGGGCACCCCAGTGTGCCCATCCTGGCCGGTCGTGGGGGTGTCTGCTGCTGGGCACGGGCTGGCACGCTCCGGGTGAAATCCATGGAAGGCACGCACAGTTTGCAGGGACATCCAGCTCCAGGCCCTGCTCAGTAATGATCCAAGCAGCTGTGCAATTTCCAGAGTGAAGCAGGATACAAGGAATAATGGTATTGTGTGAAATGAATGTAAACCTGAAAAACCATGCCAAAGCAGCACAGGAGAGTAGATGAAGTGACTAAAAGTGACCATGGATTCCTGGACCTGTAACAAAAACCAGTAAAACACTGTGAAAATAGTGCAACAACTGCACTGGCTGGTGTCCTCCTGTACACCAAATTATGTCCACATCAGAATTTATCCCTCAAACCAAACGTGGTGCCATGTGTTGCTGTGGTTTCTGTGACCAGCCTGCTCCCGGTGCTGTGTCACTTCAGCCTGCACAAATCACCAACTGTCCTTACTTTATAGGTTGTGTGGTAATAAAAGTAACTCCCCAAAATAATTGAGCATCATTTTGTACTTTTCTTCTGAGTCATAAGAAAAGAACCTTGTGACTGTTTCCTCCCCTACAGGCCTAATGTGGATGTTAACTTTTGAAACCTAATTAAATGCTAAAAGTTGGTTATCTACATAATGCTGGTCACTGCAAGGCAGTGGAGAGAAGGTAGAAGTGAAGACCCTGAAAAAAGAATTTGGAAGTAATAAAGAAAAAAAAAAAAAAGAAGAGAAGGATCAAGTGGAAGAAAAAAGAAAAGCAGGGGGGAAGGGACATAAAGTGCATGGAGGGCACAGCTGTTTGTTAAACCAGGCTCACACCACACAGAGACTTGTGATCACCTCTGCTCTGGAGCCAGGCTGGGAGAGCTGGAGGCTCTGGGGGGACCTTAGAGTCCTTTCCAGTGCCTAAAGGGGCTCCAGGAGATTGTGAGGGAGGGAGAGGGACTGGGAGGGAGAGGGGACAAGAGATGGAGGGACAGGACACAGGGAATGGCTTCCCACTGCCAAAGGGCAGGGATGGATGGGATATTGGGAATTAGGCCCTGGCCCAGGGTGCCCAGAGCAGCTGGGGCTGCCCCTGGATCCCTGGCAGTGCCCAAGGCCAGGTTGGGCAGGGCTTGGAGCAGCCTGGGACAATGGGAGGTGTCCCTGCCCATGGCAGGGGGGTGGAATGAGATGAACTTTAAGGTCCCTTCCAACCCAACCCATTCCATGATCTGTGATGAGTAACACTGGGGTTTGGGCAGCAGTTACACCATGTTGAACTGTTGCACTGAACACAGCTTGACTCTGCTCTCCTGGAGATTGGAGCATTGTGCAAGCCCAGTGATGTATCCAAAAGCAGAGGTTGGGATCAGGATTGCCTTGTGGCTTCCTTGGAGGAGTGAGACATGGTTTGACAGAGTGCAAATGAGAGCTTGGGTTGTCTGCATGTCTTGGTCTGGCAAGGCTGCCTTAATTCTTTTAACCTTTCAGAGAGTCATTAACATCTAATCACCAGCTCTGGTTGCCCAACCTTAACTTCACACTGACTGTTTTGCATGGATGTTGGATGCTGGCCTGCCTGCTACATGGCAAAGGCAAGAGGAGACATTCCCATGTGTTTCTGCAGGGTGCTGAAGTTTTGGCCTTTGTCTTTCTTGTGGAGCAAACTCTCAACCTGTGAGCAGCTAGGACATCGCCTGCAGCACCTCCAGGTCATCAGCAGCAACAAGAAGGCTCAAAACCAAAATCAGCTGATGAGGTATGGAGTACATGTAAAGTTAGGTGTGTCTTGGCTCTATTCCTGTCTCCTGTGGGGAGCCCAAACCATGTGTCCCATGCCTGGACAGTACTAGGTCCTCACTGCACCCTATCATGTTCCTCTACTCCCTGCTAGTTTGCATATCTTTACTCTGCACTGTATTCATATGCATATATATTTGTATTTTTATGTGTTAATCATGCCTTTTGCCAGGTACCTGCCTTTTTCCCTAGCTCAGGCAAGGCAACTGGGATATTGCACCCCAAAAGCTTGTACTGCACCCATGTGTGTGTGCTTTGCTGTCACTACTCCCACAGGCTCATTGCTTTCACATGTGCTGCTGTCAACCACGGCCATCCATCAGTGTTCAGTGGCATTTTCCATAAGAGCAGAAAGGTTTAAATGCTCCCCTCTTTCACCCACTCTTTTGGGAAAGCTTTTTGTGCAGAAACTGCAGACCAGAGACTCCACTTACACTGTTAGAACAGTAACAAAGTGTAAGAGAAAAAGCAAACATGCAGCACAGCGAGAGGAACAGAGCAGAGATCTGAGACAGATATTGGATGCCCTACAGCTCTTCCACAGCCAGTCTTGTTCTGTGTGATTCTCTGATCCTGCAGTAATAGACTCCCAGGGAACACTTAAAATAGATTAACAGATTTGAAGGCCAAAAGTATCTGTGATTGTTCTGTCTGATTCCTGAATAACTCACGTCATGGAATTCCATTCAGGAACTCTGGTGAGGAAGGGGCAGCCCAGCAGCCCTTCTGGTTTGTGTATGAACCCAAAACCACTATTTATTGCCTTGTCTGGGAAAGCCATCTGATCTCAGTGTGGATGGGCCAAGTGCTGCTGCCCTTGGTACTGGTAATTGGTAAACCCCCCCTGAGTGTGTATATACCTTTCTGTCTAACATTCCTCTTTGTAGCTTCAATCCCCTCTTTGCTCCCTACTAAGAAAGGTTTTGTGATGTGGCAGGCTCTGAGTGGCTCTGAGTTTAGAATCATGGAATCACAGAATATCCTGAGTGGGAAGGGACCCACAGGGATTATCCAGCCCAGCTCCTGGCCCTGCACAGACACCCCAACAATCCCACCCTGGGCATCCCTGAGAGTGTTGTCCAAGCACTCCTGGAGCTCTGGCAGCCTTAGGGCCATGCCCATTCCCTGGGGAGCCTGGGCAGTGCCCAGCACCCTGTGGAGGAAGAACCTTTCCCTGATATCCAACCTAAACCTCCCCTGGCACAGCTCCAGCTGTTCCTTTGGGTCCTGTCCCTGGTCACAGATTGGAGCTGCTCCTCAGGAGAGAGCTGTAAACAGCTGGGAGGTCTCCCCTCAGTCTTCCCTTCTCCAGGCTGAACAAACCTCTCCTGTGCTTGCCTACAGGAGCAGCACACCAGTGGAAGTGAAAAGATTCCAAAATTGTTCCTCTTCAGTGAGTTGTCCTGGTGTCCCTGGGACATTAAAGGTGCTACATAAGTGAAGCCAACAACTGTCATTGAAACATTAAACACTGTCCTTCCTTTAACTCTGTTTCTCTCTCCCCTGCCTGCAGGAAAGCCAACATCTTTGTGTCTCTGCTGATTGATGTGGCCCTGGGGATACTGCTGATGTCGTGGCTGTACAGGAAGAACCGCATTGGTCACCTTGCTGACACCCTCATCCCTGTGGCTGACGTAAGTCTGGCCAAATCTGATCCCCTTTCACCTGCTCTGGGGTGGTTGTTAAGGAGGCAATGCCTCTCACACAAGCTTTCAGAGAGACCTGTCTGAAGTCATGCAAATTAGGTCTCCTCAAGAACAGTGAAATCTTCAAATCAGGCCTGTTGGGGTTGCTCGAAAGAAACTCAGCTCTGCTTTGCATGTGCTGTGAATACTAATTAGATGTTTATGGGAGGGCTCCTCAAGCTTCTAAAGGAACAATTATGGCTTGGACAGAGCTCTGCAGCTGCAGGTTGGGTGATTATGGAGCCATAGTGCTTTTATTTTATTTTATTTTTTTCTGGAGTCGACAGAAAGTGTCCTCAAGTTGTTGCTATATGGGTTGTTTGTGGTGAAAAAAGAGCTGTAACCTGGGTTGAGTCTGATAAACTACTGGAAAGTCAAATATGATAAGCAGTGCAGCTGTGCTTGTGGAAGGAGTTTCATGGGGAAGTCCAAAGGCTTTGCTGGTCAGGGTACAAACACCTGAAATCCTGCCTAAGAGCTCTGGGATATGGCCAAACTAGGAAAACCTACTGTGTGTTGTGATTTTCTTAAACATAACTCCTCTTGCCCACTGAAATCCCTCAACATCAGCAGAAATTCATGGATAGCGAGTATGACCCACACCGTCCTGCTCTTCTGGTGGTTCATTTTAGATGCAGAGCTCCAGTATATCTGTTTAGTGGCAGTAAGGAACATATAATGTACTTCAGAGGCTGGAGACCAGACCACTAATCTGAGGTCAGCTCTCTTTTAAGAGCTTCTGTGTCTTGGGATTACATGTGCAGCCAATTTTGAGCCCTGCCATGCAGCTGCACAGCCTAATCCTTTCTCTGCCCACTTTTCTTTCATTTCTTCATGGCTCTTTCCATTGGTTTCTTTCTAGCAGCTGGAGAATGTCTTCTCTCTGCTCTTTTTGCAGCTTCTTGGTTGAGAGGAATTTGATTTTGATCAGAAAATTCCAGCAGTGGTTTCTTTTTCCTGCTTATGCTGCATTTCCTGGGAAGACCTCACATTTCCCTTGACAACGATCTTTTTGGTCCACGTTGAGCTTCTTAATTATTGCAAGGTCTCTGATCATTCTTGTACATGCTGGACTTGCAGAAAGCATGTATGGATTGTCCAGCATAGCTGTGGATCAGGGCTATTGCTGGTTTTCTTATCTTTCATAGTCAAACTTTTAAGGACAGCATGTGTGCTGTAGGCTACTACAGCACTACTCAGCAGTGGTGGTGGGTAAGGAGAACCACATTTGTTGCAGGACACTTGGTCTTGTGTTTGAGCTATACACTGCAAATATTCTTCCAAGCCTTATTCCTACATCTTTTCCCTTACAGATATTTCAGCTGGAGAAATTTAAGTTCTCTAGAGCTTTCCCTTTGGGATTACTGGAAGTGCCCAGCTCTAAGAAATCTGATTTCTTAACAAGTCTGCAGGGAAGTGGCTTTGGCTGCATTCCTGGTTGCACAGGTGGTTCTGGGAGGGATTCCATCTGCCCAGTGTCTTTGGCAGATGGACACTCTCCGTGCTCAAGGTGTGTCCAACCCCAGCACCTGTCCTGGACAGGTTTTCTTGCGAGGGTTGCTTGTTTGTTCCTCTTTCAGTAATTTAGCTCATCTGTCACTCAACTTTTGCATCATAGTGACAGCTATCTTCAGCAAGTCTCCTCCTCTGTGTGTGGACTCTGGTACCTGGCTATCACCAGGAGCTGTTTGCTTTCATTCCTGGAGGTGCTGACTCCTCCATGTCTTGGGGGGCTGATAGCCAGTCAGTGCCTTTCTTCCCTGTTTTTCCTGGCTTATCAGTTCAGGCCATTCACAACTCTTCTTTTTTCCAGCCTTAGTTTCTTCTTTCAGGCATATGAGATTGTGGACATAAAATCGTTTGGAGTCTTTTTACTCCCTTTGCTGGGCATTGATTTATATGCATTATATGCAGGCCTTAAAAAATGCAGATCTGAGTGATCCCAAAATATACCAATGACTTCAGCATGTGGTGTGCAAGCCAGCACCACTTCTTTTCCAGTATGACAGCAAAATCTCCCCTCAGCCATTCAGCAGTAGGTTTCCTCTCTGCTGCTGAGTGTCCATCTGGTCTGCATTATTCCCATCACTGGGCTTTCTCAAGTGCTTGTGTGTTGCCAAGTTCAGTAACTCAGCATTCCCTGTGTGCAGAGAGCTCCTGTTCCTTCCCTAGCACTCTTCTGCTTTGAGCTGTGCCCAGATATGCTGATAGCATTGACCCTACACCTCTGTGTCTGTTGGTAAATACAACATTGGGTATCTCATTAGCCCAGAGGGTGCTGGCACTGCCCAGGCTCCCCAGGGAATGGGCACAGCCCCAAGACTGCCAGAGCTCCTGGAGTGTTTGGACAGCGCTGCCAGGGATGCCCAGGGTGGGATTGGGGTATCTGTGCAGGGCCAGGAGCTGGGCTGGATGATCCCTGTGGGTCCCTTCCCACTCAGGATATTCTATGTTGCTATTATAATAAGATTGTTATGTATAATAAGGCTATATACATAACCTCACTTTAACCTTATTGATTTTAATATTGACAGACTACCCTTATATAACACATAACCTTACTGGTTTGATTGATTGATTTTAACATTGAGAAAATCCCAGCTGTGTGGGCTCTGGATATAGTGCTTGGGTTTTTTCCAACCAACATTTCTCTGGAAGGAAGCAGTGCAGGTGGGTGATTTTGACTCTCAGCACTGCCAGGGTCAAGTCAACAAGCTCAGCCTGCTGCCAGGAGTTCAAGCTGTGTTCCCTGGCCATCCCTTGTTATCCTCTGATAAAATGGATCTCAAATCAGCACTTGGGTGGCAATTGTTGATGCTGCACAAGACATCACTGAGTGCAGCTCCCACTTTTCCAGCATGGTGAGCTGTACTGTGCTGGCTGTAATAACAAGCTGCTTTTGTCACTCAGTGAGGCAGATGTGATTCAGAGACACCCAGGGAGTAACTGGCAAGGAGCTGTTAGGAAAGACTGATTTTTGAAGCAGGCTTTCAAATCCAAAAATGGAAAACTTGAATAATCTTCTCTCTGTAGGTGCCCTCACAACTCCTACCTTCCTCCTTCTCTTGATCCCACCAGGCTTCCCAATGGTTGTCCTTGCTTTTGCCTTTCACAAGACAGCCTTCTTTCAGAAATACCTGACTCAAAGCTTTGCACTGGTTTTAAACAGAACTGCTCATAAACCATCTCCTTTTTTTTTCCCTTTATCTCTTTTATCCTTGCTGATGTCTCTTTTTCCTAAGTTGCAATCTGTTTGAAACAGTTACATATTTATCATAGATTGTGCCTGCAAAAGCTTTACTGGGGCTTGGAGATAATTGGATGTATGCTCCTAGTCAGTCTTGTTCCACTGATCCATAAACAAAGCAAGCAGAGAGAACGCTTCCTGAAAAATATTTTTAGATGTTAATTTATAAAATAGTCTATCTTAGAGCCCCAACCACCTACAACAGACACAGGGCAGGTGTGTCTGACAGGGACAGCTTTGCCTCTGCATGCTCTGACTTGCACCAGATGGAACCTGTAAAGCTGGAAATAACCTTCAGGATCACCAAGTCCAACCAACAGCCCAGCACCCCTGTGTTCACCACTAACCCCTGGCCACAAGGGCCCCCAGGGATGGGGACTCCACCACTGCCCCAGGCAGCTCTGTCAGTGCCTGACCACCCTGTCAGTGAAGAAATTTTCTCAATATCCCATGTAAACTTCTGCTAGTGCAACCTGAGGCTGTTCCCCTTGTCCTGTCCCTGTTCCCTGGGAGCAGAGCCTGAGCCCCCCCGGCTGTCCCCTCCTGTCAGGAGCTGTGCAGAGCCACAAGGTCCCCCCTGAGCCTCCTTTTCTCCAGCCTGAGCCCCTTCCCAGCTCCCTCAGCCCCTCCTGGTGCTCCTGACCCCCAGCTGCACTCCCTGGAGCATCACAGTGCCCTGTGCGTCCTTCTCCAGCCATGTCACATCAGCCTTTACCTCTGCACATGGAGACTAGGAAGAAGAGCATGACAGGAAGGAGAATATTTCACAGTGAGCTCATCTAACCCTCGTTAGCACCAGTCTCTCCCCAGTTTGGTCATGTCCCAGTACCCTGTTATGAAACACTTCCAAACCACTGTACCTGATTTATTAATATGCCCACATTCAGTATTCATGACTGCAGGAGGAGAATCGGACTCACCGTCACCTTTCCTCATTCTGCTTGCTATTGATCAGTCCTAAAATATCTGTCTGGAAAACAACCTGCAAGGTTATGCTCCAGGACTCTTGTTTTACCCAGCTAAATAACAGCAATGTAGGGCACCTTCCCAGGGCTACGTGCCCCTGTCAGGGTTTAGCAGCACCTCTGGGACTGGCAGCCTCCAGAAATACTCCCTGCTAAAACTCAGCCTTGCTGAAGGACTGCTTTCAAGCATTTAAATATTTCATTAAAATCCCCAAATGCTTTTTCTAAGTTACCAATCCAACACTTTAAATATTAAAACCAGTCTATTTATAAAGCAGCAAACGCTTCTCAGCCACAGAGGTGAGCTCCATGGGATCCAATCAGTCCTGACTTGCAGTGAGAGATGGAAAAGGAAGGGAATAGAAAGACAAGCCTTTTGGAGAAGTTGAAAATGGAGCCATTAATTTTGCCACTGCATTAAAAGTAAATGTTTACAAACTCATTTTGCCAGCATCTGTTGGTTAATAAAGAAAATGGAACCATTCATTGGAAATACTTTTTCCATAGGGAAGTTATACATGTGAATGATAAGGAAAGTAGGCTACAGTGCATCAGCTTTAGGGAGTGTGGCTTGGTGGTTCTGCACATGGGCAGTTTTCAGTGCCCTTCACTTGTGTGGGCTGTAAGTGGGATTTTTGGAGAAAGAGGGCTTTTCCTCTCTGTCCATGTAGGACAGTGTAAGAGGTCACTTCTTCCAAATATTTTCCCCACCTGTTTGCTGAAGGTTATCAGCTCCCTCAGCTCACAGCTTGGTAACTGGTGCTCAGCAATGGTTTCAGCTCAGGGGAGCAGGGCAGGTGTGAAGTTCTGAGGAGAAAAATCACCCAAGTGCAAGGGGAGTGTGGAGTAGTGGAGTGGAGAGATAAAACCAATAAATAACACCAGCCTGGGCTGAAATCACCAGAAAAAGTGAATAACAGCCCTCAGTGAAGAGTCTGGAGCACACATTTGAGGTAGGGAAGAACAAGCCCAGAGCTGGGGTTTGTTTTTTTCTGCAGCAGTGAAGTGGCAGCACATGGGCCTGGAGCAGGTCCAGGGAAGGGAACAGACCTGGGGAAGGGGCTGAAGCACGAGGAGAGGCTGAGGGAGCTGGGAAGGGGCTCAGGCTGGAGCAAAGGAGGCTCAGGGGGGACCTTCTGGCTCTGCATAACTCCCTGACATGAGAGGGCAGGGAACAAGGGACAGGACAAGAGGAAACAGCTTCAAGTTGCATCAGGGGAGGTTTAAATTGGATATTGGGAAAATTCCTTTATGAAGAGGGTGGTCAGGCACTGTCACAGGCTGCCCAGGACAGTGGTGGAGTCACTGGAAGTGTTCAAAAAGCCATGTGGGTGGCACTTAGGGATGTAAGTTAGTGGTGCACGAGGCAGTATTAGGTCCATAGGACTTGATGTTAGAGGGCTTTTCCAACCATAATGATTTTCTGATTCAGTGATGTGGGGAGGACCTCCATTAAGTGTTTTTCCTCAGTGATTCCAAGGCTGCTTTGTTGCTGGGATGCCATGAGTACCCATGAAGTCTGCAGACAATGATAGGGATGATCAGGGACATTGTCTAGTACACTACCAAGTATCAAGGGAATGTGTGCATGAAATACATTTATGTAACTGTGTTTTCTATCCTGCTCTAAACAAACACAGATTGTTTATAAAAATTAACTCTTTTGCCCATTAGTGCAGTGCCATCTTCCCGCCTTTTAAAATCCTAACAGCCTTCCCCAAACTCAGCTCTGACTTTTCACCTGACTGTCCTCAGAAGTGGATTTGTGCACCAGCATTTGCCATCTATTTCTAGGACCCTCATTACCCCAAGAAATGCCACTGTGCAAGCCTTCCAGAGGTGGCCAGAGGTGACATAGTTCCATGGTCCCAGCACAGAGACCACTGAAACAATTCAGGTTCCTCTCAGCTGTTGTGTTTGATTCAGTAAGGAGTTAATAAAAGTGCATTTCTGATTTAGGTGGCTGTCTGTAAAGCAGTTGTTTGGATTTTTTCCCATTGGTTTGAAGGTAGTGGTAGAATACTTGAGGGGGCAGCAGTTGCAGTGCACTGGCCCTGTCCAGTGTGATTGCAGCCTTTTCTCTCCATGGCTTGGCTTCCTTGTGTTTGCAGCACGTGGCTGAAGAGCTGCAGGACCTGCTCCAGTGGCTGATGGGAGCCCCAGCTGGACTGAAAATGAACCGAGCCTTGGATCAAGTCTTGGGCCGCTTCTTCCTTTATCACATCCATCTTTGGATCAGTAAGTGAAACTGTTTAACTTTCCAGCCTCCCTTTTCATCTCTTTCCTCTGAGTGTTTAATGTTTGCCTAGAGGTGAGTAATGAATCAAAATGCACTTCTGCAAGTACAGACTTGTCTGGGAGTCTTCCTGCTGTGGGAACTGAAGCCAAAGTTGGATTCCCACACAAGGAATTCATGCATATTGAATAAAGTGCTGGTATTGATGCTCTGCAAGAAGTGTGGATGCTGCTGGGGCTTAGTTCCTTGGTGTCACTGGTGGTGAGTGTCCAAGGGAAGGCATTGCTGTGAGGTCTTTTGTAGGGTTTTGTGGTCTTTGCCATGTGAGAGGCAGCTCTTGGGATAGGGATGAGAAATGTGCAAAGATGCAAATGCCAGCCCTGTGCTATCACCAACTTCAGCTTAGTGCAATTTTATTATTTCAGTTTCTTCCTTGAAATAAAACACTCTTGTTATCCTTGCTGGAGGAGTACAGGCATGATGGACATGAACTCCATAGTTATTTTGCTGATTTGCTTTGCTCACCAGTCAAGTATGGTCTTGTTTCTGTGACTTTGCTCCACTTTGGTGATGAAAGAGACTGTTTGTCCATACTGCTTTATTTTACAAAAGCCATATGAGGTGGCTTTTGTGGGAAGAGCAGACAAACAGGAATGGTTGCAGTAAAGGTTGATGTGTGCAGTTAAAAATGTACTTAAGAACCTGGACACAAATGTAGGAAATCAAATGTTACATCCCTGGAAGTGTTCAAGGCCAGATTGGGTAAGGATTGAAACAACCTGGTCTGGTGGAAGGTGTCCCTGCCCATGGCCGGGGGGTGGCACTAAATTATCTTTAAGGTGCTTTGCAACCCAAACCATGCCATGCTAATTCCATGAAATCCCATGTGGAGAAAGGTGACTGCTGTGTTCAAGCTGTGCACACTCCTCCCCATCCTCCCAGTGCTGCCCCACCTTGGGGCAGAAACTTGGGCAGAAGGAGAGTTTTTGTTGGCCCTCCTAAAGAGAAGATGGCATCTAAAGGAGTTTTCCAGCTCCACTTCCATGTTGTCATGGCTCTGATTTCTGGAGCAGTGTTCTAGGGTGAGGGGAATCAGCCTTTTGAGAGGGTCAAGAGGGAGATGACCCAGTCAAACACTGACCCTCTGCCATGTCCACCAGGCTACATCCACCTGCTGTCCCCGTTCATTGAGATGATCCTGTGGTACGTGGGGCTGTCGGCCTGCCTGGGCCTGACCGTGGCTCTCTGCATCCTCTCCGACATCATCGCGCTCCTGACCTTCCACATCTACTGCTTCTATGTCTACGGGGCCAGGTGAGTCCCCTTCCCTCTCTGGGCTTTGTTTGGAAACCCCTCAGGCTGTGCTGAAGCATTCAGTCCTGGTGTAGTTCTCCAGAATTCACTGTTTAACCCACAGTAATTTCTTGAAGTCTTTTAAGCCTGTAGAAGTGATGGGCACAGTAGTGCAAGCAAGCCATGTTTCATTTCTCCTCCATTTAGATATTTATCTGTTGTGGTAGTCACCTGGAAAAATGAAACTACATGACAGGCAGAGGACAAGAAAGCAGCTCACCCCATCCCTTTGATCCAGCTCATAGTACTCTCCTCCATTGCACCCTGCTAGAGATTTGGAGGGGAACTGGAGAAGAGGAGGAAGAGAGGGGAACCCCTGCAGTTTAGGAGAAGCCCCAAAATCCCTGTCTCTGCCCTGCTTCAGAGGTCCTTGCCTGCACTGTGGAGCACAGGTGGCAGGTTTGGGGTTACAGGGGGTCTGTGACACTATCCTGGGGTCATTGTCTGGAGGGTCCCGTGGCCTGAGAGCTGGGCAGAGGTTCTGAATGAGTAGGGGGAGTGCAAGGGACTTTGGGGCACATCTAGGGCATATTGGGCTTCCTGTGCAAGAGGTTCCCATCACTATGCTCTGTTCCTGCTCTCCTCTTACTTGTGCTGCACCAAGGAGTCCCACAGGCCACAAGATGTGCTTGCCACGGAGATGGGACAGAAGAGATAAAGGACCTTTTGCCTTATAAAGTACAGAATGGCCATCGTCCCTCCACAGACTTTACATAGGAAACAGCACAAGAAATAGTAAATCTTTAGATATGGGTAGTTTAGGGAATGGTTGGAAATATTGAGACCTGATTTATGAGCCAGGTCTGTTGTGAGCATAGGTCTTACACTCAGAATCAGTAATGTCAGGACTGGGAGGTCTCTTCCCAACACCTCTAATTACTGGAATTTCTGTGTTGGTCTGGGAGGAATGGCCTTGCTCATCCTGGCTGTGCAGAGTGGTAGTAGGAAGTAGGAAAAGCATTTTGTCAGCTGATTGTTCTTCCCTGGAGCTGCAGGGAGCCAGCCTACCTGTCTTGTGTTTGTCAGAAGTACAAGAGTGTACAGCTGTGTGCTGTCCCCATGGAGAGCGAGGAAGAGTCAGCACTCACCCACAGCCAGCACAGCCCCTTGAATTCCTGCAGCTGGCAGGAGGAAGAATTTGCTGGTTCAGGTGCTGGTGAAGCCTGAGATCCCCTTGTGGAGCAAACCACAGAGTGAAACGAGGGCAGGCATGTGTGTGCAGGTAGCAGGGCAGGTGGGGCAGGTGCCACTGCAGCAACACCCGCTGGGTGTCATGTCAGGGGGTGCAGGGAGAGCGTGGCCTTAGTCAGAGCCATGGGCAGGTGTGTGCCAGAACCTGGAGGAGTTGTCCTGGGCTCCCTCCTGCCTAGGGATTAGTGCACCAAGCTGTGCCTGCCAGTCTGGAGGCACCCTGCCAATTCCTTGAAGCAGTTGGTGTTCTTCAAACCAGATTCTTCTCTTGGATGAGACTCCTTGCCTCTGCTTTCACATTGCTGCTGTGAAATCTGAGCAGCCTCCACACCTTAGCTAGCCTGGTTTGCCAGCCTGGCTTTTGTAGCTCAGGCTTTCTCAGACTCTGTTCTGCTCCACACATTGGCCATGTACCCTTTCTTTATGTCCCTGTGTGTTGGCACTGCTGCCCAGGGCACTTTGCGCCTCCTCTCCATCCCAAGGGCTCTTTCTTCCTTGCTGTTATTCCATAAAGCAATGTCTGTTTCCCACCCCTTGTCACCCCAAGTTTCCCTCACTGTTGTCATTTTTCTGTGAGGGAAGTAGCTCCAAGTCTCATAGCCCTAAGTTCTGAAAGCCTAAGAAAGGATGCAGTAGGGGCCACCAGGCATTTCACTGGTCTCTTCCCACTCTTAAGGACTTTTAGAGCTGTGGGCTACTAGGGAAGCTTCAGGGGCTCCACTCCTCTCCCTTGTATCTCTGCTGCAGAGGCACAATTGCATTGCATTGACTCAGGTGTGGGGGTAACACCTTGGCCAGCCGTGTCTGGAAGGGTCTGAAGGCAGGGGAAGGGACAGATCTGAACTGGGGAGACACAGGTGACCTTGGGGAAATAGGATTGCTGGTTCTTCTCATAGAATCATGGAGTGGTTTGGGTTGGAAGGGGCATTAAAGCTCATCTTCTGCTGTGGCAGGGACACCTTCCACTAGCCCAGCTTGCTCCAAGTCCCATCCATCCTGGTCTTGGCCACTTCTGGGAATCCAGGGGCAGCCACAGCTTCTCTGGGCACCCTGTGCCAGGGCCTCAGCACCCTTTTGCTGCAGGGAAAGTGTTGCCATGAGGCTGGTGGTTGCTGCAGCTCCAGGGCATGGCCTGGCCATTGCCTTGCAGTGGCCCAGAGCTGGCTGCAGCAGCCCCGTGCCAGGGAGCAGCCCAGACAGGGTTGGCTGAGCCATGAGGATTTATCTGCATCATTCCCAGTGTATTTCTTTTGCCACCCCTGACTCTGCAGGTGGGTGAGTGGGCGTGGGGCTGTGCTGGTGACAGCTGGGTGGTGCTGGAGCTGGGAGCTGCCAGCTGTGCTCCAGAGTCTTCTCTTTGCTCAGGCTCTACTGCCTGAAGATCTACGGCCTGTCCTCCCTGTGGCGCCTGTTCCGGGGCAAGAAGTGGAACGTGCTGCGGCAGCGAGTGGATTCCTGCTCCTATGACCTGGACCAGGTAGTGCCACAGCCCTGGGGACACCCCTGGCACTGCCCTTGATGATGCCCTCCCTCCTGCTCTGTCTGGGATAGACACAGGAGTCTTTGTGGTGCCCAGAACACGGACATACCCCAACACTCTGAGCCCACAGCTCTTCTGCTGCCTTACAGCACTTCTTGACTCCCTGCAGCCCCCCTTCATTGCCATGGACTCCTTCCCTGCCCTCCAACACCCCTTCCTTACCTGCAGCAGTTCTTCCCTTCCCTACACCACTTTGATTCCCTGCACCCCTCCCCTTCCCTGCAGTGCCTCTTCCCTGCCCTGCACTTCTTTCTTGCACCCCTTCCCTACCCTGCACTCTATCCCTGCTCTCCAGCATCCCATCCCATCCCATCCCATCCCATCCCATCCCATCCCATCCCATCCCATCCCATCCCATCCCACCATCCCATCCCATCCCATCCCATCCCATGCCATCCCATCCCATCCCATCCCCTCCCTGCCCTGAGCACGTCAGGCACCCTGCGGGCTGAGCTGTGCTGGGTGCTGCAGATGCCGGAGCTCCGAGCCTGGAGTGGGAGTGGGGGAGGGCTGGAGGCAGTTGGAAATGTGGTGCCCAGCAGTGTTGCCACAGTAACAGCCGTGGCAGTGTTTCTATTAAAAGGCCCTGTTTCATTCACGTTGTGCTGGAGCCTGGCCCACACACTCTCGCTCAGGCAGAGGCAGTTCTTTGTGAAGTGCTGTAAGCTCTTTTTAATTTCTGAAATGCCATGCAAAAGTCCAACAGAGCCTGAACTGCTGCAGGCCAGCAGCTGCAAACATCACTGAAATAATACAATAATATTTGGAAACTTGCAGGGTCAGTGCCTCTTTCTATTACAACAGATAACCTTGAACTTCTTGTACCACAGCTGAGAGCTGGTTTTCTGTTTCTTTGGTGATTAAAAGCCTCCGTGCCAGGTTTGCATCATCTCCTCCCTGTGTACTTTGAGGAGAATTGGTTTGGCACTTGAGGCTTCATCCTGCTGCTCTGGAGACCAGTGGGAATTGTGTCGCGGGCCGGGTAGGAAGAGACATTCAAAGCAGACCTTAAAAGACTTTTGGAGGTTTAAACAACTGCAATGGAGTGACAGGAGAAGGGAGAAACAACTGCTGTGAGGAGAATGGATTGGGTTGTGATCTATTCCTGGTTACATCCCTAAAGCAGTGATGCTGATCCACCTCTGTGCTGTGGCTGCTGGGTTGTTTTCTTTCATGATATCCCGCAGCCGTGGTCTCTTTTTGCAGAGGTTGCAGTGCCCTGTGCTCCTGTGGCCTCTCTGATCTGGAAGTGGTGACTGGAAATAGAAGAGTCAGGTCCCTGTTTGGTATAAATCTGAATTCTCCCACTTGGAATTATTTAGACCTACGCCAACCTACGCTGGCCCAGAATAAAAATAACTTTTTCTGTGGGCAGTGAAGCTAATAACACCTCCTTCCTTTGGGATTTTTCTCCTGCATCCTCTAAATATTGCTCCCTGACTCCAGCTTCTCTCCCACCTTCCCACTGAGCAAGAAGCAGAATTCCTGTGGCTGGAAGCTCAGCCAGTTGCTGCTGGGAATGTTTATCACAAATAATTCTGTCAGGTTTGCCCCAGGTACCTGCACTGCTTAAACAAGGAGGAACAAAAGTACTTCTCACTTCTTTCCAGAATTCCCATTCAAATTACCACTTCTTTGTTATTTTCCACATTTTTCTGGTAAAATATGATCAGTGGCTCTAAAACTTTTGGGGACATGGAGTGGAAAAATTGCAAGATCACTTAAGTCTAGTTTCCTAAGGAAGCTGGCCTGAAATGGGAAATCTTGAATGTGGTCTGTAAAGGAGAAGTGCTGTCAGGATCCAGCTTTTATCTTTCCAAATGTACTCCCATAATAAGGAGTTTTGAAGAAGGCCCAGTGAGAGGACAAATACTGAAAATATCCAAGGTAACGGCATTATTCACATAGGCAAGATAAAAACACATTAAGGAGTCCTGCAAACTTCTATTGCCTCAGAGTCTCCTATTTTTTATTTGTAATGTATTTTATTTTACCATTGCTCTGCTCATGATTGTGTTTCCTTTTTCCCTAGTTATTTATTGGCACTTTGCTGTTCACAATCCTGCTGTTCCTTCTGCCTACAACTGCACTGTATTATTTGGTGTTTACCCTGGTAAGATTTAACCCTTGAAACAAGTCAAACACTCTCTTCTGAAGTAGTAAAAAATGGTTTCCTAGACATTTATGGTCATCCATAAAGAAAATAAAAATGTGGTTGTCTTAGGAAGGATTCTCTCACATCAGCTCATGTTTGTATTTTTCCAAAGGAAATTCCCAGCAAATCCTGTCCACAAGACAAACTGTTCCCTTCTCTTTCTCTCAGAAGTTGATATGTTTCTGTCCACATCTGTGGTGATGGCCTCTCTAGTCTGATCCAGAACTTTTTTTTTTCAGGGAATTAACTTGCTGTATTAAATGTTTTCAGCCAAGCTTTCCTCAGAGGTTTGAACTTCTTTATTTTTTTTTCTTCTCCCAACATGACCAGTCCTCTCTGTGGTCTGCCCAGAGCCAAATTTTCCACAGACAGTGGCCATCACATGCTTTCAGCATCTTTTTTGAGCCCTCTCTTTTCAGATGAGCTTGGAAGCAGAAAATAACTGCATTGTGACAAAAGGAGGTGCTTTATTCAGGGACAGAAAACAGAGCAGGAAGCTCATTTCTGCCTTGCTTAAACTCTATGTGGGGTTTCTTCAGGCTGAAATGAGCTGTTGCAGCTCACTGTTGGAGAGAGGAAAATATACATTCACTGGTACACAGTGATGGAATTGACTCAAAGTGGGAGAATTTGGGCTTCCTTTTCAACTGTGGCTGTTGAAACTGGAATAGTTCTCATGTCCTTGCTGGTCACAGCTTCTCCAGCTGTAGGAGCTTCATTCCAGTTACCTCTTAAACCCAGACTGGTGAGGACCCTCACACAGGGTCTGGATGCTCAGCACTTCCAGACATCACACCACTTTGGGAGGCCTTAGCTTAGCACACAGCAGTGTTAGATCCAAGCTCAGCTCAGGAATTTACAAGTGTTTAATCTCCTGTTTCCTGAGATGTTCTGTTAAACTGCTTTTGTAGCTCCGGTTGCTGGTGGTGATTGTGCAGGGCCTCATACACTTGCTGGTGGACCTGATTGACTCCCTGCCTCTTTATTCCCTCATCCTTCGCCTCTGCAGATCCTACAGGCTCGCAGGTGAGTCCTTCAGCTCTGCCCCTGCAGCACTTCAAGCATTTTGCATTATGTGCTTGATTTTGGTGCACTGGGTCACTCCTGAATTGAGGATGTAGTAGGGGTAGGAAAGAACCCGAGGCTTGAGTTGTGCAGGTGTCCCTGCTGTGAACCAGTTCCTGCAAGGAGCAGGATGAGGATGTCAATGGAAAGAAATCGGAACCTGAAGCAGAATCAGGAGCACCTTTAGAAAGTTCTTGGCCACTAAAAATTACATCCAAACAAGCACCACATAAACAAGGTCATCTTTTATTCCAGTTCCAGACTACCAGGTCAGGTAAAACTTCTGTGAGTCAAACATGGCATGGAGCTGTGTCAGGAGAGGTTTAGGTTGGAGATCAGGAAAGGTTCTTCCCCCAGAGGGTGCTGGGCACTGCCCAGGCTCCCCAGGGAATGGGCACAGCCCCGGGGCTGCCAGAGCTCCAGGAGTGTTTGGAGAGCACTGCCAGGGATGCTCAGGGTGGGACTGTTGGGGGTCTGTGCAGGGCCAGGGGCTGGGCTAGGTGATCCAGATGGACCCTTCCCACTCAGGATATTCCATGATTCTGTGAAACAAGCTCATAACTTTGGGTGTTTGGCCTCTGGAACAAATCAAATCACAAAAATACTTGGAATATCAGCTGTTCCAAAGGGTTGGATCTGCAGTGGTTGCAAATCAATGGAGCTCTTTCAGTTCTATGCTGACTTTGACTGACTGAAGCCCTGGAGTTTGGATGAATTTCAAAGCTCTGGGCAGAGTTCAGATAATCATTCCCTTTTTGAGACTAATCTGTCACCATTCTGAAACCAGTCGTTGTTTTTTCACTTTGGATAACCATAAACCAGGGCTGGCACCAAAGTAAGAACTCATTTTGGAATGCCTTTGACTCTCCACAGCTATGGTTGATCTAGTTACAGTCAAGCACATCTAAATTATTATCTCCCATCCTTTTAAAGAGCATGCAGCAGGAATTCAGCATAGAAGAAAGAGCTTGATCATCAGTAAACCAAGGCCAGTCATCAAAGGCAGAGGAAGCTCGAGGCAACCTCAGCAGCTTTGTCTGCTAGAGCACTGCCAGGCTCAGCTTTGGGAAGGTAGAGCTGAGCTCTGTTACCAACTCTGTTGCTTTTCCATGGGAGCCTTCAGCAGGTTCCTGTGAATTTCCTGGCAGAAACATCTTAAACCCTTCAGGGCTGTCTTTGGGGAACAGGAGATGCTGCTGAAGAAAACTGACCCAGTAATGGGCAGGATGTAGGGCAGGAGGAAATCTTGGTGCCACTGAGAGGTTTAACACCATGAATTCCTTTAGGTTATGTAAGGCTATAGGTTACTTCTCCTCATTCCTGTTCAGCCAGGTCTCTGCTGCAGGAAACAAGCCCCCACCTGAGCAGGGGACTGACTTCTCAGCTGTGTTCCTTAACTGGCACTGCAGAGCCCTGATGCCTGTGAGAGGAAGAGGCATCTCTGAGCATTTCTGCAGCCTGTGTCCCTGCCCCAGCACAAACCTGTGGCATGGCAACAGGAACAGATGGAGCAGTTGAATCCAACTCAAAGGACTTGAGAGAGTACACATCACATGGTGTGCTTGCTGCTGAGGTGCTGCCTCCCTTGTCAGACACAGAACTTGGAGAAGACATCCTCTGGCAGGTGTTAGGGCAGCTGATTTTACAGGCACCACCAAGATGGTTCTACCAACATGAGTGGATAGTTTTTGCTGGTGGAAAGGGGGTTGAGTTCATTGTGGCACATGGCCTCCAAGTTCTTTGATTCAGTGTCTGAATTGACAAAATACTTCACTGATGAAGGCCAGGCCAGGGGTAGGTGAATGATCCATCCACACATTAGAAACTAAATGCATTCTTTTCTTTCTGTGCATCCAAAGTGAAATATTTATGACTTCCAAAAACCTTTCCTATCTAGATCACAGCTGATGTCCTCTGTGCAAGAGTTCTGTGCACCCAGTGCCAGCTCAAGGGGTGCCACCTTGGTTGGGATGTGGATTCACAGCATGAAGAAAGGAACAGCAGGGGTTTCAGGGCTCTCAGAGTGCCCACACACAGGCTACCAGCATTGTTTGATTGTGAACAGGCCAGCTTGTTTTTCCTGTACTTCCCTTTCCTAACATTCACACTGGAATTGTTGGGACAGGTTTTGTCACAGTCCTGTAGGACCTGCCACAATTGCTGGAGTACGAACCCTCACTTGAGTGTGCTGTCATGTGAAACAAAGCAAATGAATTCATGTCCTGACCTCTCCTGTGCCATTGCTGATGCCTTTGTACAGGAAAAGCAGAGCCCTGAGCTCTGGAGCTGGCTGGAAGTCAGGGAATAGTTCAAGGTTCTTCTGTGCTGGAGTGATCTGCAGGAGCCTGAGCCTTCCTGCTCTTCCCGTGAGGAGGGAACTGCTCAGAGTCCTGAGCTCTGCAGACACCTGCAGATCATTCTAAAATGAATTTATAGCCTTTTTGTGCTTGTGTTTTCTTAGAAGTTTAAGACTCTTGAGCAATTAAATAATGTAATTAAGAAAGTGTTGGCTTGTAGCTTTAGAAGGGACATGTGTGGCCAGGACCTAGAGAACCAGCATTTGCTGGGATAATGGATTACTGTTCCTGGGCTAAGACTCCAGAGGGCCCAACCACATATCTGAACCTTCAGTGCCTGCTTGTTTCTGTCTCTCTCTGACAAAGTTTGCCAGAAAAGTAGTTCCTGGAATGGCTCAGACACTTCCTCATAGCCAAAGCTCTGTGAATCACATTGAGCACTTTGGTCATCCAGCACATTTGCTTGTTGAGGCCCAGGGTACTCAAACATCTATTTCAAGCCACTGGCGAAGCCCCTCTATCAATATAATCCAGCAAAATGCAGATAAATCCTTCCTGTCCTGGACAAAAAAGGTTTTATGATTTGGGGAGAGAGTTTAAATCAGAGCTGTGTGCTAGAGAAAAGCATTCTATCCCAGGAGTGAACTATATGATTTTAACTAATTCAAAGCTTTAGGAAAAAGAGAAAACATTTTGGTTTTTCAGTGTTCAAGAGTCATAGAGATACTGCAGCAATGGCCCTTACACTTAGAATGGTGAGCAGTGTTATTCTGTTTGTGCTCCTGTCAATGTTTGATCTGTGCCTGTCTTGTCTCATCTCCTTACCTGCAGGAGAGAATAACAGGGCATGCTTGGCTGGAACAGGTTTGCAGAGATGGATTGGTGATTTTATTTCTGTGAAGTAATTTGACATCTTTGTAAGAAAAATGCCTCTCTGGTCCAAGCTGTTACCTTTGAAACATTGTATTAAATCTGTGTGCACTGTGTCACCCTTGGAATCCAAAATCTTTCCTATTTATCTTTACAGTATCAGCAATGAGGCAAATCCAAGAGAAAATAGAAAAGTGGCAGGTTTGATGGGGTTAGCCTCTTAAAAACATGTGGATGCTGAGATTAATGGGCAGGGATTGCTTTGAAATGTTTTAATGCCTCCAGGTCAGCCACTTCCCTCCCTCAGCCTGAAGTAGGGACAGATTTGCACTGTCCACATGAGCACAAATTAAAGTCAGGCTCTCTGCCTCCTGCTAACATGGAGTTCCCATTCTGATGGAAGTTTGGGAAAAGTGGAAGGTTTTTCCAGTCCCTCTATCATCCTCAGGTCTGGCTGGCTGATTTCTAGGCTGTGTGCTTGCCCTAGGACTGAGTCTTCAAGCTGGAGGTGGGAGGAGTTACTTTTAATGGAGCTGTGTCATTAGGCTTAAAGCATTGTAGAGACAATCCATGCTTCCTGTTGAAAATGGGGAATGTTCCCAAATCCAGAAAGGTTAAAGACAGTTTCTGGGGAATCAGTGCTCAGCCAAAAGCACTGGGCAGCAAATTCATGGTCTGTGCTCCAGGCATTGAACCATGGAATATCCTGAGTGGGAAGGGACCACAGGGATCATTGAGTCCAATTCCTGGCCCTGCACAGGACACCCCAACAATCCCCCCATGGGTT
The DNA here is from genome assembly GCF_051311805.1 of Agelaius phoeniceus. Lineage (NCBI taxonomy): Eukaryota > Metazoa > Chordata > Aves > Passeriformes > Icteridae > Agelaius > Agelaius phoeniceus. The sequence continues at coordinate 15,505,503 of NC_135280.1, forward strand.
TGCTTTCCTTATTTTGTGTCTTTGCAGCTGGAGTGAAGTTCAGAGTCCTTGAGCAGCAGGATGGAAAACCTCTGCGTCTCCTTATGCAGGTAAGGCCCCCGTGCCTTCCCCCAGAGTGACCCCAGTCCCTCTGTGCTGTTCCCACTGAAAGGCTTCACTTCAACATTATCAGCTGTAAAATGCTGAAACAAGGGAAATAATCTCATGTTGCTGTGGCTGGCTGCTGCTCTCTGTACTTTGTGATGCCCTGCTTGTGTCTTGTGTTTGGAGGAAATGCAGTGCCCTGGATGGTGTGAGGTGAAAAGTAGAAGGGGAGAAGGAGAAACACAGAGCTGTGTTACTTCTGGGACTAAGACCTCATGCCATTATCACCTCCTGGCTCTGTGCAGCTTCATGTCATAATTGCTGAACACTTCCAGAAGTAAAAGAAGGCAGAATGAAGCAGCAGGAAAAGCTCTTCTCCTCCAGTGGTGCTGGAAAGCTTTGGCTGCTCCATGAGGCCAGCAGGACAAGAGCCTGGGCAAGATGAGAGAGGAAAGGGCCTCCTGCTTTTCTCCAGGGTTGCCCTGGTGAGGGGTATGGACAAAGCCCATCTGTGCTTTTGTAACCCCCCATTCCCATGCTCTGGCATCAAAGATACTAAAGGAAATTATCTTCTGAAAAGAAATGAGGTGTTGGCAGCAGGGAAGTTCTCCTTACACTTTCAGGAGTGAAATTTCCATCTCCTGACCCAGCAGGAACACAGCCATGTCCCAGAGAGGCTTTTCTTGCTCTCTGCATCCTAAAGAGGAGAGGCTGCCAGTAGTATATAACACTTATAAAAGCACTTGGACACTGGGGGAGTGTGTGGGAAGGATTTAACTGCAGCTTCCCAGTCCTTCTGCTTTTTCCATCACTGTCCCACCCTATTTCAGCAAAGGTCAGGCTAGCAGGGAACCAGCAAACCAGCTAGTAGCAATTCCAGAGGGAATCCCTTCTACAGATGTCTTCTAGGGCAAAACCAGCATTCTCTAAGCAAGCTGTCTTCCCAGCTCCTGCCTTTCAGTGGGATAGTGGTGTGAGAACCAAAATCTGCCATCCTCCATGGCCAGGATATTCCAGAGAAAGGAAACCAGGCACCAGAGATCAGGCATAGGAGCTGCTAAGCAGAGGCTTTGGCATCAGTGTGTGTGAGAGATGAGGTGGATGGAGTCTCCAGAGAGAAAAGACCACAACTTAAAGAGCAAAGGCAATGAGTCATATGACTGTGATGAATTTTCTTTGGACCACTGCAGGAAGATCCATTTTCTATCTGGAATATAGCACAAGTCATCACCTCAAGAGGTGGAAGTGCTGCTGTAGATATCTGTCCCAGCCTTCTGCTGTTCCAATAGTAATGAGCAGACAGTCAGAAAAGACAAATTTTTTGCTCTCTTTGTGCTGGTGGAAATGAAAAATGGGCTTGTGTCAGAAATCCTGCTGAATATCCCACTTTGTGATAGGCCTTTGGAGAGAGTAGTCTGAAAAACCTATTTTTAAGTGAAATTCTTATTTATTGTACACAGTAATGTGCCTTTCTTGAGAATCTGCAGTGGCTTTGCCCCCTCTCTGTGTGGAAGCCCTCTTGGAGCAGTGGCTGGTAGAAGTCAGGCTGGATGCATGGACCTACACCCAAAATAATTGCAGCTGTAGGTGATAGTCTGAGCTGTCCTGTGGGGCACTGGGAATGGATTAGAAATCAATAATGCTGGCTTTGAGCATTCCCAACGAGCTCCTGCTTCAGCCAAGGGATTATTTTTGATTCTTAAGATAGTGCCTCTGGAATGCAAAGTCCAGACCTGGAGGGGGGCAGAGGATGGGGGATGATATTTCCATTTCAAATGCTACTTAATATTCTTCAGGAAGTCTTACATAGGTCAGTATTTTCATTAGTGTTTAAAGTAATTTCTTTTGGTGCACAAGAAGAAATATTTCTGGCAGTGTGGCCCAACAGAACTGATAGCCCAGGGAGAAAACTGGCTTTAAGCTGAAGGAGGGCAGGTCTGGAGCAGATATTAGGCAAAAATTCTTCCCTGTGAGGGTGGACAGGCCCTGGCACAGAAGCTGTGGCTGCCCCTGGATCCCTGGCAGTGCCCAAGGCCAGGCTGGACAGGGCTTGGAGCAGCCTGGGCTGGTGGGGGGTGTCCCTGCCATGGCAGGGGTGCAACAAGATGGGCTTTAAGGTTCCTTCTAACCCAAACAGTCTGAGATTCTGGGATTCTAGATCACAATGAGTTTGATCCATTCATGTACCTTCTGCTGACAGTCTCACCTTCTCCAGCAATTGCTTTGGAAAGGGTTAAATAGCAGAGGAAGGGAAAAGGGAACAGCTCCATTAGGATGGATATCCTAGCAGGGTTTATTATAGCTTTGACCTACAGAACATTCATAAGGGGAACAAATATTGCCTCTTCACTAATAATGAGATTTGCCTGTTTGCTTGCATTTGTACCAGGAGAGGCAGGGATGTGAATTGCTCTGGGTGTAAGAAGCCCTGGTTATTACAGTGGCCAGTGCTACCCCTGGGTATCACCACTCCACCCAGGAATGCTTCTCAACAAGAAATGTTGTGTGCAGACCTTCCAGCCCACACAGCTAATAGCCAAAGGAGCACACGCTGTGTCTCTCCCTTGTGGAGCAGCAGTTCCTGTCCTCCTCCCCAGCATGTTTGCCCTTCAGACACTCTGCTTTGCCTACAGCTGAGGAAATGGGCAGAAATTGTTACTTGGGTTTTACAGCTGTTAGTGCTGGGGACAGGTTTCTTTGGCCTTTTTTCCTTTTTCCCCCCCTGCTGTTTATTCTATTTTATAATTTTCCCTGCAAGCAGCTGCCCTGGCCTTTTGCCTAAACATCCTAAAGATGCTTCTGTGTACAGGCATTTCCCCCTTCTGCTTGAGCAATCTTGTACTTTGAAACTAATTTGACAAAGATCTCCAGGATTAGTTCTAAAGAACTCTTGGCTCAACCCTGTTTTCCAAGAGCTCCATCTCTGTAGGCACTGGGGGTTCATCCCTCACCACTTCATGAGCTCCAAGCAGCTGAAGCAAGCTGGTGGCACAGGCAAACTCCCAGAAACCCAGATGCTTTTTAGTGGACAAAAAAATTACTCAGCTTTGACCAAGTAGTGACTCTGTGCATGGGTTTGCTGTCTCTCTTTCCTTTTGTGGCTGGATTCTGTGCTGTGAATCACAGTCTCCTTTCCCAGAGCTGCTTGGTTGGTTCCAGCAGAGCTGAACCCTTCTGCTAGAGAAGGATGTCCTTCCATTTCTCTCCACTGACCAATCTTTCCCTGCCTCTGTAAGTCCCCACCCCTGGGCATTTCTCATGGTCTATGCTCTAAGCCCCACCATTTCTGTGCCATCTTTTTTGGTCCTTTGGTGGCTGTGCATCCTTTTCATGCCACACTGGATCCATTCTGTGGACTTCACCTGCCTCCCTACCCTGAATGCTTCACTGGGATGAGCATTTCCAAGGTCTGACATGCTCCTGTCACCCCTTGTACAGTAAATGTGTCTGTTCACATCCCTGTCTTCAAAAGGTCAATGCAGCAACTGGGGACTGTGGGCAGAGACTTGGGGTGGTGATTGAAGAAAAAATTAAAAAATATTAACTCAGCCAAGGAGACTTAATTGAAAAGGGTAATGAGGAGCTCTGTGGTGTGATCCTGTTGTGCTGAGACTTGGTTCCACTGGGTGGTTTCAGGTGATACCAGGTTTAACTTCACACACAACTGTGGGCTGAGGGCTCATAACAGGTACAGCCAAATTCCAGAGGAGTTCCTGGAGTCCCAGTGCATCCCCAGTGCAGTACTAGATGTAGATTTAAATTAGATATTAGAAAACATTTCTTCATGGGAAGGGTGGTGAGACAATGGCACAGCTGCCCAGGGCAGTGGTGGAATCACCATCCCTGAGATGTTCACAAGCAGTGTGGATGTGGCATTTGGGGACATGGGCTAGTGGTGGCTTTGGCAGTGCTGGGTTAAGGGTTGGACTCAATGATCTTAAAGGTCTTTTCCAAACTAAAAAATTCCATGACTTGGTGATTCCGTTGCTGTCTGCTGTCTCTCCAGCCACTGTCCCCTCCACTCTGCTGAGTACCACACTCCCCTCTCATTCCCCCAGCTCTCATGCTGGTTCTTGTCTGCCCCTCTGCTTGGGAATGATTCTCAGGGGTTCTGTGCTGTGTGAGGAGCAGGACTGATGCTGCCCTTGCTGCTGTCTCTCTTTCTCCACACAGATCAACCCCCTCTCCTATGGAGGTGTGGTCCAGACCTACAGACTGCCCACCTACAGCTGCTATCCCAGGGACTCCTGGGCATCTCTCTGCAAGAAACTCTTCCTTGGAGAGCTCATCTACCCTTGGAAACACAAAGGAGACAAACAGAACTAAAGACAGTGGAAGAACTTAGGAACTTGACCTGAAAAACCTAACGACTCCTAATGCTTTGGGACCAAAGGCTGCTCAGAGCCAGCAACTGCTCCATCCCTTTAAACAGATTTTGGTAACATAGGAAGGGCTGAATTTTTAAAGGCAAGTATTTTTAAGCATTATTTTTCAACTTTCTCTTCCTCTACACTGTGTTTGTATATTATGCTAATGATTATTTTGGAAGCAAAAGGTGAAACCCATCAGTGCCTCATGAAACCAGCACTCAGTGTCATGGAGGGAGCAGCTCCCAAATGGTCTGGGGATGAATTTCTCCTTCCATGTCAACTCACAGGGCCACAGCAAATCAGCCACTCAGGTGGTTCAGAGCCACAGTGCTGTGGTGCCTTCATCCAGAGCATGTTTTGGACCTTTTATGCTTCAGCCCTCAAGCCAGCTGATCAAAACCATGTGGAGAATCAGCTCGTGGAGTTCTACACTGAAAACTGAACAGCTGGGTGTCTGAGTTCATGGGATATTTATTAATTTCTTTTGAGGAGGGCTTGCACTCACCTTCACTGCAGCACCAGAGGTGTTGGAAGAGTGAGGCTGGAGGCCCAGAAGCACAGACTGTTTTATCATGATTCTGTGATTTCTCTTGGGAGAGTAGTTTGCTTTGGATACATTTCCAAAGTGCATGAGTGCTTGGCTTTCCATGTTCTGGTCTCATTTTGATGTGTCTCCTATTCTCTCTCTTGGAAAGGGTGCCTGTGCACTGGAGCATGTCCCACTGGGCATGCAGTGGTTGTGTCAAATTTAAATACAGTCCTTACCCAAAATACACTTCCTCCAGCTCTGCTCATTCCTCTGCCCCAGCTCAGACAAGGAGTCAGTGTCACTGTACTCTGCTTTTTGCACGGGCAGGTGAGGGCTCTGCTGGATCCTGCCCCTTTTCCCCTGGCTGGCCAAGGAACCAAGGATGGAGGAGGAAGAAGAGAAGGTGCAGTGGGTGCAGTGCCCAGCCCTTCTCTGGATGGCTGCCTCTGTACTCCAGTGGGCATTGGCAGGGCAAGGTGCCCTGGGGCTTTAGGAGCCTTCAGTCAGCACTCCCAGCCTGAGGGTCAGAGTTTCCTACCTCAGCCCTGGGTCTCATCCATGTGCTGGCAGCTGTCACAGGAGAGAAGGGTTATGCCCCCCCTGCTTTAGGACATCCCTGGCCAGATGTGTTTGGGTTGTCTGGAGCTGCTAAAAGCCCCTCATGGTGCAGTCAGTGCCTCTACAGGCATAGCCTGAGCAGGAGAAAAGGAAGCTCTGCAGGCAGGGGCATGGTCCAGACATTCCTTAGCAGGCAAAGCTCCAAGGCCTTTGAGGTTTCTTAGGGCCATGTGAGGGAGGCAGGACTACATGGGCACTACATGATGCCCTGTCACCCTGAGCCAGGGCAAATCACTGGGAAAGCCAGTGTGGCAAAGCCCCCCTCACCATCTGCCATTACAGGCTCTGGCTGGGACATCCCTGCCTGCAGAAACTGCAGAGAACAAGCTGTTCTTTGATGATCTGTGCTTAAAACTCCTGTGCAGCATCTTCTTGTCTTGGAATGATCACTACCTGAGGAATTCTCTGCACTCCAGGTGTGAATAACTGCAGGCTGTGATGCACTCAGTGGATGAATGGTGTAAATAACATTTTCACTTCAGCTAAGTCAGAGTCATGAGCCCCATCCTCACCTGGCACTGAGCAGAGCAGGTTTACAGCTCACCTCCCTCTCATCTGTCCTGTGGAGCTCCTAAATGATATCCCCTGGTTCCTCCCACGCCTGCACAGTTCAGTTTGCTGACTGCTGTGAGAAACTTTGTTATTTTTGGTCTTGTGAAAGTAATGTTTCTAATAGCCTGGCTTTTAAAATCTGTCTGTGGGACCGGACAGTTCATGCTGGTCCTAATCAAGGTCCTTAGGTTCAAATGCCATGATAGCCCCAGTGACAGCACAGAGCCACAAAAACCAGCAACTGTGACTTTCCTACTGGGAGCCTGCCAGATGTATCAGATGTTCCAGTGTTGGGTTTGTTTACTAGAGGCTGATACTGACTCTGGGCTGGGGAAATACCAAACCAAGAAAAAGCTCCTCCTCAAACCTGAGATCCTGAGTCTTCTGCAACAGAGAACCTTGAGCAGCCCAGCTGGGCAGTGGCAGCTCCTTGTGCTTGCAGTTCTCCTGTGTCACCCAGAGCTGGTGCCTGAGCTGCCTCTCTGCTCCTTGCACTGGGTGTTCTCCTTGCCTGCAATGGTATCTGAGCATCTCAGTTGCTCCTGCTGGATGTTTGCCACGTCTCTCCTCTTCCTTTTCAGTCCCTGCTGAAAGAGTCTTCCCCCACCCTTTCCGACTGTGTGCAGAGACATTACAGCAGTGTAGCAGACATCCTGCTCAAGAGCACCTGACCTTATGTCATCTCTCTAATTAGAAGTTAGGATCAGCCTCATCTTCCACAGCAGCACAGACTGGCCCAGTGCTGGCATTTCCTCAGGGAAGAGGCTGCTGGTAAGGCTCTGGCTCTGATTTGTCCTCAGATCCATATTATCCAGAGCAGCTCTTAGATGAGAAGTAGTTAAAAATTCCAGATCTCCCATTCCTACCACGCACCCCTTATAGCAGGCATCAAGCAGGCTTTGCCAGCCATCAGTCAAAGACTCTAATCTTACAGACTTTCTTTAATACTGCATTTCCTTATTATTATTTCTCCCACCTTTTGGCTCCCAGTGCTGCCACAAACTCCCTCTTTACTTAGGCAGGGGGTTTGCGAAGGAAAATGTGATTCACTGTGTGAAAAACTCTATCCTAGAGAGAAATTCTGCCTTGGAGAAATACTTTCTTCCCCTAACCAGGACAGCATGTGACGATGCTGAAAGGAAACCTCAGTAATTACTGCACTGAAAGCTCTGGTTATGGGTTTGGGAGTTTTCCCTGATGCTGCAGCTGGACTGTGTGCCCTGTTCAGGCCCACACAAAGACTCTTGCACAAATACACAACCCATACATTGACTTCCAGTAGTGTAAGGAAAATCTGCATTTCACCCTGCAGAGAATGACCTGCTTTCCTTCTGCCCTGTGCTGCCTCTTCCTGCTGCTCCAACACCATCTTCTTGCTTAACTCTGTCCCTCAGTGATTTAGCCCTTATGCTCAGACCTGCTGGTCACACCATCCCAGGGAGCTGCTGGAGGTTGTGATCATCTGCTCCAGCCCCTGCTCATGCAGGGCTACCCAAGGCTGGTCACCCAGGACCGTGTCCAGATGGCTTTGGGCTGTCTCCAAGGATGGCAGCTCCAGCAACCTGTGCCAGTGGCTGCTGACCCCCACAGTGAAAGGGTATTCCCTCTCTCAGGCAGGGTTTGATGTGTTTCAGTTCATGACTCTTGTGTTGTGCAGAGCACAGTGACGCCGTAACTCAGATTGCCTCAGTGAATGTGAACATTGGCAGTCCTGTGGCATCTCTGCTCCTGTTCCCCCTCTTCAGGCACTGCTAGCAGCCCCTTTGCCTTGTGGGGGACAAAGTCTTGGTTGGGGGGTGCCTGTGCATTGACTCAGATCCCTTACCTGCTCTTTGGTCCTTTTCTGGACTTGGTAGCAGAAAGCTCTTTCTCCAGCCACACTCCTGCCTGTGCTGAGCTCACAGTGGGAGCAGCACCCCAAACCTGGCAGTGTCCAGGTCTGCAGGGTCAGGGAGCAGCCTAGAGTGTGGAGCCCTGGAGCTGTGCAGGGGGAGCGTGCTGTGCACACACAGGGGATGGGTCTGGATCTCAGCTGATCTCCCACATGACAGGAGGCCACAGGGCTTCCCAGCTGGATTGGGAGTTTTGGGATAAACATGTTCAGAGCAATCCAAGCCCCATGTGGGCAGCTGATCTGCCTTCCTTGGATGAGAACAGAGTGCCCACCACCTTTGTCTCTAGCTCACCATTTTGCATTAGGGGTTGCTGCAAGAATCTGTCACCTTTGGCTCCAGCCCTTATCCACGGCTGAACCTCAAACCAAGAAAGCTCAGACTCCCCATTTACCATCTCAGCAAGCTAAATATGAGGAGTGTTCCTGCACTGATGAGTGCTGCAGGTGACAGAACACTCCGCTGCATTTCCAGGCAGGTACTGGGGCTGGGAGCAGTGGAGGTGTTTGGGGGAAGCTGCAGAACCCAGGCCCAGCTCGGAGCAGGGACAGGCAGCAGCTCCTCTGCCATCCACTGTTATTTAACATCTGGCACTGGGGAAGTTCGTGAGAACTTCACAGTTCTTGTAATCAATCCTCCTCCCAGTGTTTTCTGGTTTTGAGTAAAGTATTACAAAAGAGCACTGACTCATTGAGAGTTTCATTAAAAGTGTGTGAGTGTTTGTGAGTGAGGTTTGGCAAGGAGTTAAAAGCCACTGTGCATTTCTCCTTCCCTCACGTGAGCCACCAGGCGTTCAGCAGGAGCAAAGTGCTCCCACAGCAGTGACACAGTGTTTGTTTTAAATGTCACCACCTGCCCCAGCTGAAGGTGACTTCCTTCCCCCTGCAGCCCTGATGTGAAACGCAGCCTGGTGATGTGAAACACACACAGCAATGTCCACAACACACAGAACACACAGTCCTGTGCAGCAGTCCAGGAATGAGCCCTGGCTCAGGAACCACGCTGGCTTCAGGCTCATCAGAGCTCTGCAGGCAGGGGTGCTGGGCAGAGCAGTGGCACAGCAGGACAGTGACAGTGCCAGTGCCAGCAGTGCCACTTGCAGCAGGGCTGAGGGATGCTGCACATTCCAGTGCTTGTGTGCAAGTTTAGGAATGGAGAGCTTTGTTCTACTGATAGATTTTATTGGTTAATTCAACCTTTTGATCAGAACTTAAATGGATTTTGATTACTCCAAAATAAAGATGTTGGGAGGAACACCCAGCCCTTACCTCTGTTTGACTTGCTGCTGAGCACAGTGTGGCTGTGAGCAGCACAGGGACAGGCTGCTGCAGGCTCAGCTGATCCAGGCAGGCTGTTCATGCCCACCCCAGGGCCTGGCTGGGCAGCTCCCAAACCTCTGCTTTCACACACAGGGGTATTTCAGCATTTGTCCAGCTATAATTGTTCTGCCAAGGCCAAACCACAAAGCTTGTGCAAGGAGGATCCAATGAATGCCACCTCAGGCCTGGGAGATGGTTGAAGTGATGCTCTTCCAGCTCTGGGTGATTCAGAGAGGGAATCCTTGGTGTCCCCTGGGCCTGCCCTGCCCATGGGGTGTGTTCAGTGTGAGGGGCAGGACAGGGGACAATCCTCTGCAGCACAGCACAATCCAAGCAGCAGCCCAAGCTGGGCCTGGGAGTGGTGGATCCTTCTGGCCACTCCTTCCCTCCTCACACCAGAGCACTCACTCCCTTGAATTCCATCCCTTTCTCCTTTTCCCCCTCCCAGCTGAATGCACGGCTGTGACAAACTCCCCACATTGCAGCAAGCCCCTGCCAAGCTCACCCCTCTGCCAGGAGCCTCTGCCAGGATGGCCCCTCTCCCTCTGCCTCCCACCCCTTGCTACAATTCCCACCTGTCTGGGCTCTGGTTGGTTTCCACCATCCCAGCAAAGACAAGAGAAATCCCTGGAATGAGTGAGGGCTTTGGCTGCCCTGTGGAGCGGCAGGAGTGAGACCCAGAGGCTGAGAAAAGAGAGATAAAATAGAGGAGATTGCCGCTCATCCTCTCCTGTCCACTTGCACTGCTTTGGATCCACTGGACTGTTGGACAGAAATGAGTTTTTCTCTCCTCCTGGAGAAAAGAAACATCCCCATGTCCTCCCTCTCCCCTTCCCCTGCCCTGCTCACCAGGCTGTGCCCTGGGTGGATGTTTCTGCACAGGCTTTACCTTCCAAGCCCCTTTACCCTGGCAATGCAGTGGCCAGGGATGGCAGTGGCTGCAGGGGGACATCTGCTCTTTGGGTTGGCTCTGTCACTGCTCTCACTGTGCTTGGCAGCAGCCGTGGCAGCTGGGGGAGGGCACAGAGGGGGGGCTGGGTTTGGCCCCTGCCAGTGGAGAAACCAAAATGGAGCAGCTGAGGGTGAGGATCCCCTTGGCCCACAGGACACAAACCCCTCACCAGAACAGGCCCCCAAAGGGATCCAGAGCTCCAGGGCAGCACAGGAGCTGAGCCCTCAGGCTGTGGGAGAGGAGAGGGAACCAGACAGAGACCCCCAAAGAGGGGGCAGCCCCCCCTCCCTGTGAGAGGGAACAGCTCTGGAGAGAGCCCAGGGAGGCCACAGAGATGCCCCAAGGGCTGGAGCCCCTCTGCTTTGCAGCCAGGCTGGGAGAGCTGGGGGTGCTCACCTGGAGAGGAGAAGGCTCCAGGGACACCTCAGAGCCCCTTGCAGGGCCTAAAGGGGCTCCAGGAGAGCTGGAGAGGGACTGGGGACAAGGCATGGAGGGAACAGGACACAGGGAATGGCTCCCACTGCCAGAGGACAGGGCTGGATGGGATATTGGGAATTAGGAATTGTTCCCTAGCAGGGTGGGATATTAGGAAGGAATTGTTCCCTGTGAGGGTGGGCAGGCACAGGGTGCCCAGAGCAGCTGGGGCTGCCCCTGGATCCCTGGCAGTGCCCAAGGCCAGGCTGGACAGAGCTTGGAGCAGCCTGGGACAGTGGAAGGTGTCCCTGGACATGGCAGGGGTGGCACTGGGTGGTCTCTGAGGTCCCCTCCAACACAAACCATTCTGTGGTTCTATAAAAACATCCCCCTTCAATCCATCCCCTCTCCATCCATGAGTGACCCAATGGCATGAGCAGCCAGCAGAGCTCCCCGAGGAGCTGCAGGATCCTTGCAGGCTCAGGGCACGTGGGTCATGGGCATGGCATTCCCTGGGAGCAGCAGGCTGGGAACATGGATGCTGAAATGCCCAGCTCTGGATGCTTTGTTCAGCATGGGGATTTGTCAGCAATGGTGGCAGGGAGAGGATCCTCCACACCTTCCCATTGGGAAGCTCCTGGGATTGGGTTTGGGAGTGGTTCCTCAGGGATGTCAGGCCAACGCCAAGGGATTCCAGTGGAGAACATTCAGGAGTGCCTGGTACAGGCTCAGCCTGGCACCCACAGCCCCATTCCCTGGGGACATGCTGCGTGTCACCATGGCTGCCCCCTGCCCCACTGACAACGGGGTGCACACACCTCCCACCCCAAGAACCCACTACCTGCCATAAAATGGATGATCACCCACCTGGATCCCCCAAATTGTAGGTGCCCACCCCATATCTGGAGGACACCTGTATGCCCTCCCTCCCTCCCTCCCACGTACCCACCCACCTGGACATCTCTCACACCTGGATGTCCCCAAATCCTGGGTGCCGCCTCTTCTTGGATGCCCCACACATCTGGATGTGCCCTCATCTACGAGCCCCTCCCATGTGGATGCTCAGCTCACATTGGATGCTCCCCTGTCCTGGATGACACCTGGGTGCCCCACACACACGGATGTTCCCCAGTCCCGGTTCCCCAGTCACAGTTCTGCAATCCCGCTCCCCCAATCTCGGTTCCCTAATCCCGGTTCCGCAGTCCCGGTTCCCCAGTCCCGTTCCTCAATCCCGCTCCCCCCAATCCCGGTTCTCCCAACCCCTGTTCCCAATCCCCCCAATCCCGGTTCTCCCAATCCCGGTTCCCCCAGTCCCGCTCCCCAATCCCGGTTCTCCAATCCCTGTTCCCAATCCCGGTTCCGCCAGTCCCGCTCCCCAATCCCAGTTCCCCAATCCCTCCCGCGTCGAGCACTACTCCGCCCGACTCGCTATCCCATCATGCTCCGCTTCCCGCAAAGCACGCCGGGAGCTGCAGTCCTCAACCGCCCAGCCGTCCGCTGGCCCTGCCCCTTGAGCTCTCAGGGGCGCGTCGAGGCGGGGCGCTTCTGATTGACGTGTGTCTAAGCCTATGGAAGCGGCGACTATGTGGAGAAGGCGGGGCCATTTATGATTGACGCGCGGTCTAGCCTATGGGAGCGGCGAGAGCGGGGCCGAGGCGCCGCCTGAGCTCGGGCGGACGCGACGGGTCCGTGAGGCGGGGGCGGCCCTGCCCGGCTGAGGTGGGTGGCGGGACTGGAGCTGGGGCTGACCTGGCGCGGTGCTGCGGCCCGGCGGGGCGGAGCGGGCTCGGGGCCCGGTGGGGCGGCGGCGCTTTGTGTGAGTGGGAGGGCGGAGCGGAGCGGAGCCGTGTCAGCGGCGGGGGCGCTGCGGGGCCGGGCCGGGCCGGGCCCTTCCTCCGCCTTCTCCTCCTCCTCCTCCTCCTCCTCCTCCGCCGCAGGTCCCAGCGCGGCCCCGGCGGAAGATGCGCGGCCGGCGGTGAGCGGCGGCGGGGCAGAGGCCGCAGCCCGAGGCTGGCGGGCGGAGGATGCGGGCCGGGCCGCCCCGCCGATGAGAGGCAGGATGGGCACCCAGGGCAGCCCGGTGAAGAGCTACGATTACCTGCTCAAGTTCCTGCTGGTGGGCGACAGCGACGTGGGGAAGGGGGAGATCCTGGAGAGCCTGCAGGACGGCGCCTCCGAGTCCCCCTACGCCTACAGCAACGGTAAGGGGGGCTGGGGGGAACCGGGCCGCAGGACCCCCATCGCTGTCACAGCCCTGCCGCTGTCACCTCCCCCCGCCATTGCTGTCACCCTCATCCCGCGGGGACTCCCGAGGGCCGTCACCCCAGCGCCGAGCTGGCGGGCAGGGAGGGGTTGTTTTGCTTTTTCCTTTGTTTTTTTTTTTCATTAACTGGGAGCGCAGCGCGTGGCAGGCAGCTCAGAGGCCTCCTCAGCTCCTTGAAATGCCCCAAATCTGGAGGAGAATGTGGGCAGAGGGGCTGGTGTCTGATGTAATTAATCCCTGGATGCGCAGCCGGACCCTTCCCAAGCGGTCCCGCTCGCAGGGTAGGGCTGCCCTCCCTCCCTCTCCCCGGCTGCCACAAGGACCGAGCCGTTCCCAGAGGAAGCAGGGGCTGTAACAAAAGAACTGGAGCCTGATTCCCAGCCCGAAGCCGCTCTGGCTCGGTGGCTGTACCGGGAGCGGCCGGGTTGGCTGATCCACCTCCTGCCAGCGTCGAGGTTCCTAATGGAGCCCATGACAGACCATTAACTACGGTATCACAAGACCGTAATTAAGAGCCAAGGAGTAGCGCTGTGCATTTCCTGCAGTTACGGTGTAGCGCGGCCTGGCGGGGTGCGGGTCCTGCTGTGGGTGTCAATCTGTCATCCTTCCCCCTCCTCCGTGCACAATAACATCCCCAAGGGCTCAGACCCTGCATCATCGCTCTAGCCCAGGGCAGGAGCAGGTAGTGCCGAGTTTTGCCTGTATCAGGAACAGGAGGGAATCGGGAGCTCCTTGGTGCTCTGCACGGGCCAAATTTGGTGTGGCTGTGACCACACTCGGTCCTTGGAGCCACCACCAGCTCCCCAGGAGCTGATGCAAATGCACACCTGCTCCACGGAGATTTACGGGGAGGTGATGACTCAGAAGTGGAGCTGCCTGTGAAATGGGAGCAGCTCTTCAGGAAGGAGAAGGCTTTGCTATCGTTCATCTCCTCGGGTGTCTGGCTGGGCTGGTGTGGTTTGCCTTTGAGGAGGTGCTGGGCGCTTCAGAGCTTCCCTGAAGAGAGTTTGTGTTTCTGGAGAACCTGCCTCATCTGGGAGCTGTGGAACTGCTCCGTGGGGTTGGTGTTTATATGTAGAGTGTAACGGGGTGGCTGTTTTAAGTGAAGTGTTCCAGCTGGAATTGTCTTCTGATTGAAGTGGGTTTGAAGCAGACAGGGTAGGAATAAGGAGTGAGTTAAGTGGGGTCTTTGGTATAGGCATGAGACCCAAAGAACAGGGATTTTGGCTATGGCTGTAGACCTTTTGTCTCAGAACCCACTGTTTTGTAGCAACTAAATACCACCATCTTTTTATTGGAAGAAGGAATCTCAGTGAATAATTTCAGAACCTTCCCTTGTCCTCTGTGGGCAATTGAGCCCATTCCTAATTAGAGAATTAGGTCACATACTGTTGTTTCACAGTAATGTATGCTCTGACAGTCTCTGCTTCTGTTGATTCTGGGAGGCGACGCACCTTTAGGATAATCAGCTGGAGTGGCTTTGATATCCAAGTGAATTTGATCCTGCTGATGCTGCTGACAGCCTTGCAGTGGAACTCCCTGTGCCTCTGGCACAGCTGGGACGTGCTGACAGGGCATGCTGCTCCCCTTCCCTGACAGAGACCATCCCCTGAGCTCTTGGATTTTGGGAACAGCTCGAGCCTGGCATCCTCTTTGGCACGTACTAATGCCATCCCAAAACAGCAATGCCAGAATGTTATGTGGAGGTTCTCTTTGTAAATCTGCTTGTAAGCACGTTGTCCTTGTCCTCATCCCCTCCCAGACCCCGCTCCCAATTTTAAAATAAGTGTGGTGTCATCTATCACTATTTAGGTCAGTGCAGAAAGTACAACTCGTGTGTGGTGGGGACATCTCGTGTGGAGCTCAGGTCCCTGACCTTGGCAGGAAGGGGAGAGAGAGCATTTGCCTCTCTGTCTGGTTGGGGTCTGCTGCTTTTACTCTGTTTTGCGGAAACAGTTGTAAGCAGCCAGGTTTTGTGATGCAGCGTGGAATGGATTGTCCTTCCAGCTCAGGGAAGGCACACCCTCAGAAGTGAAGCTCTGTAAATGTAGCTCTGTATTTTAGCTGCTCTTACCCAGCCTATTAGAAAAGGGATTGAGGGATTCCTCTCTGCTCCATGGGCATCTGGGTGTTGGATCAGCACACAGCTGAGAGATGAAAAGCCTTTTTTCTGTTGGATTTTAGGTGCTGTAAGCAGCCTCTGCCTGCCTGTGTCCAGTATCTGAGAGCCTGGGATGCAGTGGGAGCTGTGTCTGTCATACAGCACCATAGGTGCTTCTGTCCATCCTTTTTCAGGATCCCTGAACAGCAGTGTCACTTCTCAGCACAGCCTTGGAGCTTGGCACCTCAGTCTAAATCAGGCATATCTTATATTAGCCCCTGCAGTTCCTGTGGTGCATAGCAAGGCCTCAGCAATGTCCTTTCTTTAAATTGCTGGCAAAATAAAGCTCCTCTGTGGGAGCAAAGGTGGTTGTTACTCCTGGTGCAGGAGATGTGAGCAGTGCCCTCACCATTGCTGCACCAAGCTGTGAGGCCAGGGAGTGGTGTCCTGGAGAGCCTGCAGGGCTGCTAGTTTTGGAACTTCTAGTGATAAAAAGGTGGCATTTTGAGGAGGAGACTGACGTTCAGTTGTCACTTGTGTGTTCCTTACTAGGTTTGTGCTGAGCTATGGAGTATATCAGTCTCCAGGAGCATCAGCCAAGCATGCTCCCTGTGAAGAGCAGGGAGTGTTGTTTTTGTCCTGTGGCTGGATATTGTAATTGATTTGGACTTAGCTTTTGCCTTTTCTTGGCCATCCACAGAAGACCCTGAATTAAGCCTTCCTACTATTGTTTGGACAGGGAGAACATTAATGCTCTTCTGGGCTTCCAACGTTGTCCATCTTCCCAGCTTTCACCCTCCTTTTCCCAAATCTGTAGTTGTGGAGGCAGGATGCTGTTCTTAGAGCCTCACTGGTGCTGTGGACAGCTGGAGGATCTCACCTGGGAACCCAAAACCCTGCGTTTTCCCTGAATGCTCTCTGTGCTGTCAGCGCTGGCTCCTTCTCCCCAGGTGCAGGGAGGGGCTGCTCAGTGCCATGAGCCTCGGGGTTACACCAGACTCGAGTGAAACTGCTTTACTTGTGGGTGAGTCTCCTGCACACATCACTTTGGTCTTTAAACAGCTGTCCTCATCCATCCCCCAGCACTGAAGCAGGACAGAAATGTGTTGGTCCCGGGGTGGTTTGGGACATGGATGTGGTGGAGCTGCACGTGAAGCAGGGGCTGTGTGCGTGCCGTGCATTAGGGGCACGAGGCTGCTCCTCACCTGAGGGACCCGTGGTGGCTTTGTCACCGCCGTGTCACACATCCACTCTCAAATAGCTGGTTATTCATGTGCTGGAATGAGCTCACCCAGCAGGTTTGTTGGCTTGCAGGAGCAGCAGCCCTGAGCTGAGCCCTGGCTGAGTCAGGGCAGCTCTCTGTGCTCAGCAGGCGAGAGGGAGACAGGGCTCTGGTGCCCCAGAACAGGGCCAGGGCTGGGCCCACCACACAGACCTGAGGGTGATGGGCTCCCTCCTCACATGATGGAGGGCTTTTTCTGCCGCTGCCTTCCCCCTCACCTGCTGCTGTTCCCACAGGAAAGCAGAAATGTGTGTTAGGGAGAGAGTAGAGCGTGTTTTGGAGCAGATGGCTTTGACTGGAAAGGGGGTGGATTTTTATTTTTATTTTCCCTGTCCTCAGCTTGTATTAAGAAAGTGATGAGGATGCAGCCAGTGTCCTCACTCTGATCTTGCAATGAGCACACAAAAGCTGAAATGAGAGCCCTGCCCTGCACAGAGTTGGTGCTGACACCAGCCCTAATGCACTGAGTCCCAGCACCTCCTTTCAACCTTGTGCCTTGGCTGGGTTTTAGTACCTTTATTCAGGCACCATCCTTTGGTGCTCTGTATCCCACTGCTATCCAGGCCCAAGGCAATGTCAGGGAAAAGGCACCTGAAGTGCTGCTGACAGGTTTTATGGTTCAGGTGAAAACTGGATCTTTTCCAAGAACTCTCCCCCAAAAGCAGAAGTGAAGAAATTCAGCTCCTGGGCAGCAGCAGCAGCAGCAAGCCCACTAGGGCTGGGGTTCCCTGCCAGGAGCAAGGGCTGGGGCAGTGCAGCTTCCTGCCCTTTTCCTGGCCGGGAGAGGCAGCTGAAGACACTGCCCAGCCCTTGGAGGTGGTCGGTCTCTCCCAGCTGCCACTGTTTGCCTGGGGGCTGCTGTTAATTACCAGGTTGTTTATTTGAGTGATCCACAGCTTTGGATGTCTTTTCCCTCTGGTTGTTTTTGTGCAACTGTCTGAATCTGGAGATCTCTAAGATGTTTCTTTCAAGTCTTCTTTACAGCAGTTCCTCTCCTGATATGTCCTGTGACCCCTCAGGCACCAGTGTGCAACCAGAACCTCCCCTGGTAGTTCCATGCCAAGCAGGAGATAACCAACCTGTCCTACAGCAGCCTGCACAGGCAGAGGGTGAAGAGACACTTTGTGTCATCCTCCTTGCTGCCATGGAGGGCATGTGAAGGGATGTTTCCCAGTGCTTCTGCTCCTTGCCTGCTGAGTTTCCAAGACTGACCATGGAGATGGTCTCTCACTTCTGATCTGCAGCCTCCACGGTGCTGCTGTGTTTGGCTGCAGGTCCAGCTACACTGGTTTACTTTTCACAGCCTTAAAAAGTGTGTAGCTGAGCATCTCTGCTCTAAACTTGAACTTGTGTAAGCACAGGACCTCTCTTCATACTGGCTGACCCTCCTGAGCAGACAGGAATTGCTGGGTGACCCTGTGTGCAGTAAAACCTCAGACAGGGCCAGCACTGATGTAGTGGCACCTGGGCATAGGCATGAGAGCTACAGGTGTTGAGGCCAGGTGTCTGACGGCAGCTGAGTGCTCATCCTGGTGCTGCTGCACTCTCAGGGCTCTCTCTGGCTTCAGCAGGGAGGGAAGCCTTGGTTCAGGTGCTGCTTTGCTGCCTCCTCCTCCTCACCTGGCCCACTCCCCCCCGGCGTGTCCTGCTCTGCTGGAGCAGCACTGTCCCTGGCCATGGTAGACACGGGCTGGCTGCCCCACTGCTTCAGCTGTGCACACCCATGGAAACTGCTCTTTGTTTTCTGGCAGGACTGTATTCTTTGGAATAATGTTTGGAATAATGTTTCAGTTTGAGGCTTTAGCACTCTGGTGCAAGGAGGATTGAGGCAAAGTGTTCCAAGTGCAGCCCAGCCATCACGTTCCTGTAGTGGCTGCACAACTGATGTGCAGGAAATGTTTGAGCTGGACTGTGCTGGTCGTGCTGCTGGAAACCTGTTTGGATGGCTTGCAGAGTGGTTGTTGCAGCAATTCCTGCTGTCTGCCAGCACTTGCATCAGTGTCCTTCAGGGATGTTCACTTCCCTGTCATCAGAGATGCAGAGCTGATCTCATCAGAGCAGGCAACTCAGAAACAGCTCCAGCATCTCTTATTTCTCCATTGTTTACTACATAACCTTTGTGTGAAAAATAGTTCCAAAGATACAGTGCTGAACCTCCAGCTCTGCTTGTTGTGGGACTAACCAGCTGCAATTTAAACTTAAATTCCAAAACAAAGCCAACAAACAAAAAAATCCCCATCAAGCCAAAACCCACCCCCCAACTGAGTGTCTGGCAGGTTTGGTATCTCTCTCTAGTCTGGATTAGATGTGCACAACAGTGTAGGTTGTTAGTGTGCAGAACCTCTGAGGAGGGTTGTGGTTTTGTTGAGATCTTAGAAAGCTGGGGACCTACTCTGCAAAGTTCTGGGTTGCACTGCAGAGTTCTCACCACCTCTAATCCCTCTATAAAAGCTGTGCTTTTATGGCTGTTAACGTGTTCCAGAGCCCTGAGTGCACAAAGGTGATGTGAGCTGAGCAGTACAAAGCTGAAATGGGTGGAATGTTCTTCTAATAACTGGGATTAAAAGTTTCACTGTGTTTTTTGTTTGTAAAAAGCAGGCAGGTTTTGCTCTCTCCAAATTCCACACCAAAATTGTCCACACCTCTCCTGGTGTGGAGGTTTTTGGTTGGTTCAGTATTTAAGCTGCATAGGAAAGACCACGGAAGTTAGTCTCCTCCTCCTCCTCCTCCTCCTCCTTCAGCTTTTGTTTCCAGCTGTTCCCTGGCATGTTTTCCTCTGCAACCTCGATCTCTCCGAACAGCAGAGCATCTTTCCATTGCACTTGAGAATAGCTACGCTCTGAGCTGAGGCTTTGAGCTGTGCTTTTATAACCCTGCTGGTTAAAATCTGGATTTCTTTCCCTTTGCCCCTCACTGTCCCCTGGCACTCCAGCTCAAGCTCCAGAGGAGCATTATGTCACATCAGTTCCTGTGTGATTGCAGGCACTGGAGGAGGAAGGAAGCTCCTATGTGAAAACCTTCAGCTTTGTTTTGCTAAAGGCTTTGCTGTAAGGTGAGACTCACCTGAAAGAAAATTACCCTGGGGCACAGAGGGTGGTGGCTCAAGGCAAGAAACCTCCATCAAAGAGTCTGTTTGCTTCTGCAAAAGTTGTAGTAAATAGTGAGGTTGCAACATAGCTTGGAGATTGTTTGTTCCTATAGAGCTTCTATTTGCTGAAAGTATTTTTACGTAGCCACAGCTTTTTAGATTTTCTTCCTCTTTTCTGCTTCATCTTTGTTTCATTTCCATCGGCCCATTCCAGATATTGTTAGATCATTTTAAAACTTTGACACCTGTTCTCCTATAAATATAACACCTGAAATTCTTAATGTCCTGCATGTTCTGTGCAGGATTGGGTATTGAATTGGGACAAAAGTCTTTGTGCAATTCAAACATAATATTTGCTGCTTAAACCATCAGTGGTTAAGGAGGAGACAGGCAGAAAGGGCACACTGAAAGGCTGTAATTAAATGGCAGTTTAACAGAAGGTTCTGAGCATACTTGGGGTAACCTTTTAAAAAAATGCAGAGTTCAAAACAATTTCTTTTTTTTTTTTTTAGGGATTTTAATTTGTTTCCAGCCAGGCTGCTGGGTTCCTGGTACCATTTGGAGGTTTTACTGTACCATTTGCCTCTCTGTGCAGGTGATTGGCCCTGCTCCCTGCTCAGTCCTGGACACAGAAATTACCCTGCCTTGTTTCCTTTGGTACCAGCTGTAGCAGTACCTGTAACAGGCCTTTTGCCCATGGTTCTGGAGTGGAGGCCAAGTGGACTGGAGACAGAACTAGATGGAAAAAAAAACCAAGCAATGAAAGAAAATGCAGCAACCCACCCCCTCACCCCATTTTGCCCATCACTTATTTAATCTTAAATCCTCTCTTGTCCCAAGAGTTGTTGTTTTTCTTACATTGTCAAGCTGCCTGAGTAACTTAGTGGTAAAATCCATCCAGGAAACTGCAGGTCTGTGCTGTGGCACAAAGAGATGAAACTCTGCAGGGTAGATCTTACCTGTGCTGCTCACCCTGCCAGCAAATGTGTTTGCTGTGGAACACCTCTGTGGGTGAGACACACTTGTGTTCTTGTAGGACTCATCTGTATTAAAAGGCTGAAATTCAATACTTTCTTCTATTTTTTTTTAAATGTCAAATGCTGGCTTTTCCCTGGTGGTAGCAAAAGGGCTCCAGAGTGGCTGCCAGGGTAGCTGGAGTGAGATCTTTGTCCTGTAGGTCAGGAGGGGACCTGGGAGGCTCCAATTTGGGCTTGGAATACCTGGTTTCAGGCTGGTGAGAGCTGCTGTGAGGCAGCAGAGTTTGTACAGGTGTGTAGTGAGGTGCTTGCTGTGCCAACAGGGCCAGTCCATCCTTCAAGGACAAGGAGGGACAACTGAGCACACCTGCCATGCACTGTAAGTCAGGTCCCTGGAGATTTGTTGTCATTGGAAACAGCACATGGAAAGGTGAAACCAATGTTAGCAGCTATCCTGGTGCTTCCAACATGCAGCAGCCCTTTCCCGGCTGTGGTTGGTGCAGCAAGACCAAACTTGGGAGCCAGAGAAATTCCTGGGGACTGGAATCTCTGTAGCTGTTCTGAGAACTCTGCAAGTGTCTGCTTAACCTGTCTACACCCAGCTTGAGGGCTGCAGCTCTCTCTGGGTGTTTGGGTGTGGAGCATGGGTCTGGAAATGCTGTTTTGTTGCTGGCAAAACCTGGAGATGCCGGTGGGGTGTGGCTGGGGATGCCAGGGATCAGAGGCAGCCTGAGCAGGATCCCTGAGCAGGTGTGCACCTGAGGCTGGCCTGAGGCTGGCATGCACCGTGCAGGCTGCCCAGGCACCGTGTGGGGCTGCCACGAGGGTCTGATGCTGCAGGGCAGCATTTCCCTGCAGTGTCCACAGGAGTGGAACTATGGAGGGATAGGATATTCAAAGTATTTTGGACAAATGCTTGGATTTTCTTGAGTGTTGGGGATTTTTTTGTCTTCCAGCATGTCTTGATGTTTGTATGGTCATCCAGCAACAATGCAGACTGTTATGGTGCCCTCTGATTTCCCTCACAGGCTGCCTTTGTTTCTGCGTGCAGCTGTGTAGTTTTTATGGAGATCTGGATTGCAAGGCATGAAGAAACTCTTTTGTTTGTTGTCGCTTCTGTGCATAAAATCATTCTTGATTTTCTTCTAAAGCACAAATCCACTTCACATTCCTGATTCTGGACTGACTTTGGACTGTTTCTGGGATTTCCCGGGTGTCTGCTGAAATTGTTGGAGCTTTAGAAACAGATTTGCTCCTGGCTTCAAATGCCATTTTCTGATGCAATTGTCCCCCTTAAGTGTGCCCAGAACAAAGTTCCTCTGTGTGAGGACCGTATAGCTGCTGAAACGGTGCTGGGCTTGCAGCAAGCAGTGAACAAGTGAAATCAGCAAATCCGGCCTTCTTAGAGGTCTCCAAATCAATGTTTTCCTTTGGCTGGTTACAAAACCAAACAAGCAATTATTTGCCGGAGATCCCCACCTCCAAGCCCTCTCAGCTGGAGATGAAGATGCCTGGGAACTGATGTGAGCAGACTTCCTGTGAAAGGCTTCCAGGCTAAATGGAAATCCCTCTCAGCTGAAATGAGGCGTCTGTGGATGGAAGATGGAGTATGTTTTTCAGGAGAAAATCTACAAATCTGAGTAACTACAGATAATTGAAAGGCGTTTGTTGTCTCTCAGTTTCAACACGTGTCTGTACGAGGTGCTTGGCAGCTCGTTGGGTTTCTCTCAGAGCAGCTCCCCGGGGCTGTGCTGGCGCTCCCCTCCTGCCCCCAGCAGCTCCCGCTCATCTGCACACACCGAAATAACGGGGAGCTCTTGTTGCCTGCAGCGAGGGGTGCAGCGAGGGTGGGCTGTGTGTGAGCTGCCGTGAGCAGGAGGGGACGGAGGCAGGAGCAGGGGCCGGGGTGGTGCTGCTCTCCTTCATGCCGGGTGGCAACCGGGACCTCTTGATCCTGTTCCCAAAGCTCAGCTAGGGTGCAGGACAGGATCACAGAGGTAAAATCACCTGCTTGCTGACCTTCAGTCCCAGCTCTACAGGCAGAACTGGGCTGTGATGCTGTGATGCTGTTGGGGAACTTCTATCATCCTGCTCAAAACAGAGTAGTGATACTGTGAAGTAAACTGTGACGCTGAAAGGCACAGACCTGGGATGAATCCACCTATGTTTGGTTGACCCCTGTTGTTGGTGATGATAATTTGTTTCTCTCTTTAAAGAGTAGGTAGTTGAATGCATGACTCAAAAGGATGAGCTCATGTGTTGTTTGGAAGGGATTTTTCCCGTGGCTCACAGCTCTGAGCTGACTAGTTAAATTGCTGCTGTTAATGTGCTGCTGTACACACTTTTTAAGGTTGGGTGACTTCATCAGTTGCTATTTGAATAGCTTGAATTCTCGTTTTTCATCTGTTATGTTGATGTCACATTTGCAACATCTGTTATGTTGTGCCTCATACCACATTTTTTCTGAACAATTTAGTATCACTTACAGATGACAGAGACAGTAACTACTCCTCTAAGCTGAGGTGGAAGATAATGCACCTGTGGTATCTTCTTACAGATGTTTCTGCCTGTTTTTAAAGTGCTTCTGAAATTAGAGGATCTTAAACCTGCATCTGTGGGTGCATGCATAACCTGGGTGCTGGCCCCAGCAGCTGCCTTCTGCCTGGGAGTGGGTTTGGTGTTGGATTAGTACACTTGGTTAAACCTGTTTGCTCTGAACATGCTTTCAGCAGCTCCTGGCCACCTGTGGTTTCCATGCCCGTCTACCTCGTTTGACGAGAAGTGAAGCAACAAGACCTCCTCTATCAGCTTTTGCCCACAAACAGCCAATTCTGATAGGTGAATTCTGCCTTTTCACTCACAGGCTGGTGAGACTTGTAAAAAAACCCAAAACAACCAAACCATAAAATAAGACGTTTTAATCCACATTTCCAATGTGTCCTGGCTCTGTATTCTGCTCTTGGAGTCCTGGGTTGCCTATATGAGGCTTGGTCACTGGCCTCAGTTGCTGTGGGTGATGTTTCATGACCATCCCCACCATAAGCAGTTCTCAAACAAAAAGGTGCAGAATGTGGGCTGTGGTGAGAGGGAGCAGTGAACCTGAACATGGTGTGGGGGGTGTTCCACTGTTGTCCTGTGGAATATGGTTCTGCCAGAAAATGAGTCCCAGGAGGTCAGAGTGCCCACTTTGGTGTGAGGGAGAGCCTGTGGAGAAGCTGCTGAGGTTGTATGGCCCTGGCTGTGTGGCAGGAACGTGCTGTGGAGCTGCTGTGGAGCAGCTCTGTCAGTCCAGGCCTCACCTTGTGTGATGCTCCCACACACCCCCAGAGCTGGGCCCTGGAGAGGCTCTGCTGGCCACTCTGCCTGTGGGTAACAGCCTGTGCCTGGGGGGCTGCTCCACCCTGAAATAACCTCAGTTCAGGGCTGCTCTGAGCTCCTCTGCCAGTGTCTGTGCTGTACAGATTCCTGCTGTGAGCCCCATGTGTGACAGGAGTGTGGTTTGCTTGTGGAGGTGGTCTGGAGGCTTTGCCTTGGTTTTGGGGTGAGGTTTTTGCATGCTGAGGACTGAAGTGGCAGTGATGTTCTTACTCCATAGCTGATCTGGAGCTGTTATGCTCACCTTTTGGCCTCAGTTTTGTGACCTCCCAGCACTTCTCCCTCCTTTATTCTCTTGGACTTGTTGAGGATGGGACTTGGCTGCATGTTGCTGCTTCTGCCTTTTCTTCATACTCAGCAGGGATGGGGTGCCTGGCACTGGCTGCTCTCCCCCCACAGTGGTTCCAGCTTTCAGGAGGGTCTGGGCAGCCCCAGGTGGTGCCTGCACACACAGGGACAAGGCTTTCTATGCCCCAGGCACATCAGTCATAACTTGGAAAGGACTAGTAACATCTTGAAAAGGTCTGTTAACATCTGTGACACACAGGGACTTGGTAGAATAAACAAGTACCCTTTGGACACTGCTCGAGTATCACTGGCATTTGGGATAAATGAATTTCTGCATTAATGGCCTTGGGCTGGGCTTAGCAGAGCGCAGAAGGGCTCCAGTTCCAGCACTGGAGAAGGGGCAGCCTCTGCACTGTGTGCAGCACAAATTGTTTTTTCCTTTTTTAATCCAGCAGGAAGGTTGGCACAGGCCCTTTGGAGGGAGAGGGAGGGACCTTTCAGCAGCTCATCTCTTGCATACACACCAGTAAGATGACAGCTAGTCTATGTGACAGAAAACATGCTGGTATGTCCCCAAAGGTGTGGCAGGGGGAGCCTGAGTGACACCCAGCCAGGCTGTGCCAGCCCTGCAAGAGGGCTCAGAGGAGGGGACACCCTGACCAGACCCCTCATGGGGACCCCTGGCTGGAAGGGACAGGGCTCTCATGCATAGTTTATGTTCTCACAAAAATTCACAATTGCTGTGGTGTTCTTGGCATCCACAGCGTTGACAAAACTGTTGATAAGGTTTTAAAACCAAATTTACCCATCCCTGCTTAGTCACAGCTCCTGGAGTCCTTGGTGCTGAGAAGCTTCACCACAGATTCATCCTTGATTTTTTCCTTTTGCAACACACAGTAATGGATTTGCAGTCCATTGACCCACTCTAAAGTGTTCCTAGGTGCTTATCTACCTTTGTGGCAGTGAGAACATGCCTTTAAGCCCAGCTGCACACTGAGTGATTGTGGCTTTGATCCTTCCCTGTGTAGTAAGGAAGGATTGTCACGACACAGGTTACAAATTCCTGGCTGGATACTCTTGGTGTTGGCCTGTTTTATAATCATGGCATGTCTCAATCTGTCAGCTCCTTGCTCCCAGAGCTCTGTGTCCCTTTCTCTCGAGGCTCCTCTCTGCTGCCACACAGCATGACCAGCCCTTCACAGCTGCTTACTCGAGTTCACTGTGAAACCTCAGCAAGTTAAATATTTGATGTGTATTCTCTATGTTTTTATTCCAGCCCTGTGCTCTCCCCTCTTCCCAGCAGCCAGTGGTCAGTGTGGCACTAAACCTACAAACCTTTAGCAAGGCCTTTTGAGTGCCCCAGACCTTGTGCACTCAGCAGAGCTGATGACCTGTGAGCAAACAGAGGAGCCGGGGGGTGTTTGGGGGAAAATGCAACTTTTTCAGTTAGAGATCTGTGGTGTGGTGGCTTCAGCTGCACTAATGGCAAGTACAAACCAAAGTCCATCACCAGGCTGGCTGGGTGAGGCACTGTGGTGACACAGTGAGTCTTTCTGGTGGCTTCTGGGCCAGTCTTAAGATTTCCCAGTCGAGCAGAGCATTTCTGCATAGAGCTGCAAGAGACCAGGCACAGCTCACCTTTAGCCCTCTTATGAGTGCTCAGATGCCATCAAGAGTTGCAGAATGCAGCCACTCTGACTTAATTATGTCTGTAGATAAAGGAACAATCCACTGAATTGCAGCATTAGTCAGGTAACAAAAGTCCACTCAGTTTATCTTATTTCTTATTTATATGATGCATTGAGTAAAGGTTTGGCCTTGGCTCATCATCATTGCACACCTCCAATTTTGCCTGTTGACCTTATGTATCTCTTTGCAAGCAGGTTGGTTATCTTCTTTTGAATTATAAATAAATGAAACCAAATTTAATTTTTAAAAGGAGGAAAAAAGCTGAGGTTGCATCATATAGCACATGTCTGCAAGCCGGGGGAACTGAGTTTTAATGAAGTTAAAATAATGTGCACTGGGTTTTTTTGTGGGTGGACTAACAGCGAGGTGGATTCCAAGCTCCCACAAGCAGAAGCATTCATGTAAGAAATGAGGTGGAAAAAGCATCTTTGACCAATCTGACTCACACAAACTGGAAATGACTGCAAGTGACAAGGAGTCTCTCTTGGAAGGAAAGCAAGCTTTAAGTCTTAAAACTATATCAATGTTTCACTTGAGTACATTGATTTATTTTTACTACTTTTTAATTTTTTTCCTTTGGAAAGAGATTTTTTGAGCATCACCTGGAATGTCTTCTGGCCCAGATTTGTGAATAAATTATGTTCTTCTTAGAGACACTGCAGATACACACCGGAGATGGTGCTGGCAGCTTTTGGGGAAGGTCTCAGGAAATCCTGCTGCTGGCTTGGTTAATGTGGGATGAGCCCTTCATCCCTGCTTATACCTTTGTGATGTCTGTGTTGGTTGGGCCTTGGATCATTAGAGCATCCCTGGAGGAGGACACTTGATTTGGACCAGTAACCAAAGAAGCAGTGTTGGCTCTGGCATTACCCTGGGAGCTGGAATCACCCTCCTCCCAGTGCAGTGGGGATCACCTTGGAAGCTAAAGGAGGAAAGAGGCACATGTTGCTCTTAGGTTTTGCTCAAACCTGCCTTTTTAAGGGGAGGTGCCCTTCTGGCCTCCACCCAGGTGTTAGGGCAGAGTCACTTGATGAGTGTACAACTGCAAACTTGTCTCTTTTTCTCTGAAACAAAGACCCACACAAAACCCAGAGGCCACCATGTTTCAGTAGTAAATATTTATAGAGCTTTGTTCACTTGGGCTGTTTAAAGCAATTTTCCTAAAAGATCAACCTCTTTAAAGGGAGAGCATGAAATGCACATCTCCTTTGTTTTTCTCCCTTTTCCAGTGTGACTTCCAGATCCATGTACCTGCTTGGCTGCTGCCTCCTCCTTTGTGTTTTTGGTGCTCCTGCAGGTGCAGAGCAGAAGCTTGGCAGAGTGGACATACCCGTGTGTCCGAGCCACAAATTCTCAGGGGGAAAGGGAACAGCCTGATACAAAGTAGTATCAAGTGCTGGAAAAAAGTTAGCATTTCTCTTGGAGGGGTTTTACTTTTTCTATTCACATCAAGTGTCATCTTTTGGGTGAAAGCTTTAAGTAAGCTCAAGTTGGGTGTGGAGTTTTCAGGTGATACTGATGCGAAGTGTGTTGTGCTTGGCATGAGTAATTTGGAAGAGATCAGAGTTTCCTATAACACATCCTGTGAATTCCCATGGGAAAATGACTTGCTTTCTTAGGTTTTCCTTAGAGCAGCTGGCAAAAGAAAGAAACAAAGGTTTGGGATTCCCCAGAACCTTGCCCAGGAGCATGAAACCCAGCTCCATGGAGGAGAGTCAGGTGTCTGACATCAGGCTTGGTATAGCAGATCCCTCTGTGCCAGGTTGGCAGATACAGGCTTGGTACAGCAGATCCCTCTGTGCCAGGTTGGCTCTCTGCTGCAGGAACGGGGCTGGGATGGCATCAGCATAAGCAGGAGTCTAAAGCAGGGCTGGAAAAATAACACAGGAGTCGGCCTGAATGCTAAATCCCAGAGAACAGCCCAGACTTGTTCTCTGAGCCTCATTTGCTTTGTTGCATCATGGTAATATCGGTCCAGAAAGAGATCAGTTGATATAAAATAGGCTTCAAACAAGAGTGTTTTCTTTTCCCCCAGTGCTGCTGCTGCGGGGCCGGGCAGGGCTGGTTCTCTGGGCCGTGTGTGCTGCAGGGGCAGCCCGTGCTGGGGCTGGGGGCTGGCTGCAGGGGCAGCCCGTGCTGGGGCTGGCTGCAGGGGCAGCCCGTGCTGGGGCTGGGGGCTGGCTGCAGGGGCAGCCCGTGCTGGGGCTGGGGCTGGCTGCAGGGGCAGCCCGTGCTGGGGCTGGGGGCTGGCTGCAGGGGCAGCCCGTGCTGGGGCTGGGGGCTGGCTGCAGGGGCAGCCCGTGCTGGGGCTGGGGGCTGGCTGCAGGGGCAGCCCGTGCTGGGGCTGGTCCCTCGCTGGCAGGGGAGTGGGATCAAAGCCTCTCAGGCAGAGCAGTGTCCATCCCAAAATAAGCTGTGCTTGGATGTGAGCAGAGGTGATGCTCAGGTAGGGGAAACCCTGTCACCTGTAGAAAAGAAGTTCTAAAAACTTCCCTTAACTTGTGTCTGAGCTGCCTGAAATGTAAAGGTGGAGGGGCAGCCCTGGTATGGCCATGGCCATGCACTGCTGCACTGCCAGCAGCCTCAGAGCAGAGGTGGCATCTAGTGGCTGCTGTGACCCTCTGTCCCCAGATCCCTGGGACAAGGGGGGAGCCAGGGCTGAGCTTGAGCTGTGGGCTGGGCCTGGGAAAGGGAGCTTGGCTGCTCAGCTTCCCTGTGAGCTGTAAATGGGGGAGTGCCTTGGGCTGCAGCTCAGGACATGTTGTTTGTTACTGGGACTGAAATACAAGGGGCCAGTGCTGGTGTTCAGCACAGTGGTGAGTCCCATGATTTTGAGGGTACCTCCAAATTCATGCAGATTTTGTCTCACCAGGAGAGCCATGGGAGAGCTGTGCTTGTGAACTGCAGCCTAGTCAGTGCTAACGAGCTCAAATAACAGATCAAAAACAGGGAGTGCCTTTGAGCTGTCCTGATGCACTGAGTGTTTATGGAAAAGGAAGCTGAAATTTTCTCCAAAACATTGCAGTTGTGCAGATTTTTGTCTTTCATTAATGAGCTTGTAGGCAGAGTTTGCTCCAAAACCTTTTGTAAATTCAGTCATAGTCTCACTTTGGGTGTTTGCATGTTAAAAAGTGCAGAACTTTCCTCTCAGCCCATAACCAGATACCAGCTTGCTTTTAACTGGAGTGTGTGTGACCTCCTTGGGCCAGTGTATGTAACACCCAAAGACTGCTGTCCCTCTGGATTAAAGTATGTGGTGTAGTTTCAGATGAACATGGATTATTTAAAGCATTTCTCTGGTGACCAAGTCATGAGTTTTGAGGATAGGGAACCCATGTTCCTCTGGGGATGTAGGCTGGGCAGTTAGTGGGCGAGGAGCATAATGATGTCATCTGCGTATTTGACATTTCCATTAACAAGTTTCCTTCTCTTCCCAGTTTAGCTGAACCTCTCTCACTTTTAAAAGCTGTACTCAAGCAATTTGTTTCAGCTCAGCAGTGGCATTTTTGGAAGCATGTGGCCTCGGTGCCCTGAAAACTGTCCCTGTTCCCTCCCGTGGTGCTTCCATGCATCCTCCTGCTCCACCTGTGCACTGCTGGCAATGGGGGTGATCGGGACTTGCTGCTGACAGGGAGCTCTTGTGCCTAAGGAGGGGCCAGAGTCTGTCAGGATTTTGCATCTGAAACAGAGCAATGGGCTCAATTAGCCTATTCCCTAACAGGCCAGCAGATCCTGGTTCAGGAACTGGCAGAGGAAGATGTCTGGATGCTCTCTTCTGGTAGCAGAGCAGCCTTACTCCCACCACTCCTCACCATCCCTGGGGATGAGGGAGATTTATGTCTGCCTGGAAATAAATACAGATCATTCACTTGTCTCTGGAGGAAGATAAAATGTAAACTGCCTATTTTCTGTGATACAGCACTGGAAATAGTTGGAATTTAAGATAATTATCTTTATTGCTTTTTATAGCACCCTATGAAGGCTCAAATCTAATTTGTTTTTCACTAACAGGGAACTCCTGCGGATGACTCAGAAAAATCCATTTGCTTTATTGACAAACTTGTCTGTTTGGTTGTCAGGGCAGTGTTCTCCTTGCAGGAAAAGGGAAATGCAGGTCATAACACAACAGTGTGGGGTTTTAATAGATATTCAAAGTTTGATATCTGTTGGCAAGAAGAAAAACTAAAGTTGATGTAATTAGAGTGAAGTGACTCTGCTTTATTAAAAGGTTGTAAATTAGTTGATGCTTCAGTGGGTGTGCAGTAATGGTGCTCTCTGCTTTGTTTATGCAACTTCACTACACTTGAAGCTCATTAACAAGAGCTTGCCGAGAAGCTGCTTTTCCTGGGCACCTGGTGCCCCTCAGCTTTGAGAAGGAGGTGGGAGGTGCAGTTGTGTCCCTGTGCCTGGGGCTGCAGGGAATGCTGTGTTCCATGTGGTTTGGGCCTGTTGCTTGCAAGGGGAGTTGTTCTTTTCAAACTTTTCAGTCCGACTGTGAGACAGGCTCCCAGTTTTAACAAATTTCTGATGTGTCTGAAGGTAGTGGACACCCCTTGTGTGAGTGAGTTGCATGCCAGCACAGCTGGTGGTTGTGGTTTGTGGGGTTTCTGCTGTTCAGTGCTGGGGCTCTGTGAAAAGCAAAAGCAGATGTCTGTGCTGCTTCTCAGCCCTTCACAAGGGAGGAGTGTGTCCTGCCTTACCTGGCCCCCTGTGATCCACACCCCAGAGCTGCTCAGAAGGAGGGACAGCAATCTTTGGACAGCCTTCCTGTAATCTCTCCCAAAATGGCCTGTTGCTGCGGGCAGTGGTGTTTGAGAAATGCTGGGACTGCAGGCTGATGTAGCAGAGATGTATCGAAATTGTTTCTGTCCGTTCACCCCCTAGCAGTCCAATTTATCACTGCCTTGTGGGATAATGCTACAAATCACTGAATCTCAGAGAATCATGGAGTGACTTGGGCTAGAAGGAACCCTGAAGCTCACCTTGTTCCATCCCCTGTGCCATGGTCAAGGGCACCTTCCTAGGTTGCTCTAAGCCCCATCCAACTTCTACAGCTCAAGTTCTGAGCGGTTTAAAACCACAATGAAGAAGTCAGAAGCAATGTAGGGGATAACTGTGTTTTCAGGGAGGAGGGATAGAGCTCCACAGAGCTGCCTTTGCCATGGAGCAGAAGTCTGTTCCTGTCAGGTCTCTGTAGCTCTCCTCAAAGAGGAGAAAACATCCCTTTAGGAAACATGAAATGAGAGCTCCATGTGGGCAGAGCAAGGTTCTTGTGCATCTCTGAAGATGTTCTCAGAGTTTGCTCAGCTTTTCATTGCTTTTCTTTCAGGAATTGACTACAAGACCACTACTATCCTGTTGGATGGCAGAAGGGTCAAGCTGGAACTCTGGTGAGTGTTCTGAGCCTCTCTAACCAAACCCTGGGAGCTCAGGCCAGGTGAGCAGGGACACGGGGCCAGGGGACGCTGTACCGGGCTGTGGAGAGCGTGGACCATCCCTGAGGGTGTGGTGGGACTTCCTGGCTGTTCTTACCAGAAAGTTACTCTGGCAAACAAGATTCCTTTCTGTCAGTTAAGTAGCACAAACACCATGCTGCTCTTTGCTGGAATAGTCTGAATTCAGTCATTGTCTGTCATAACTGACCATTTTCACTGTTACTCTGCACTTGAGATCCCACCTCTAGTTCTCTTGTCCAGAGCACCTGGCACAAGAAGCACATGGATATGTTAGAACAGGTTCAGAGGAGGCCATGAAGATGCTCCAAGGGCTGGAGCCCCTCTGCTCTGCAGCCAGGCTGGGAGAGCTGGGGGTGCTCACCTGGAGAGGAGAAGGCTCCAGGGACACCTCAGAGCCCCTTGCAGGGCCTAAAGGGGCTCCAGGAGAGCTGGAGAGGGACTGGGGACAGGGACCTGGATTGACAGGACAAGGGGGAATGACTTCTCTTTGGCAGGGATAGATTGGGCATGAATTGTTCCCTGTGAGGGTGGGCAGGCCCTGGCACAGGGTGCCCAGAGCAGCTGGGGCTGCCCCTGGATCCCTGGCAGTGCCCAGGGCCAGGTTGGATGGGGCTTGGAACACCCTGGGGTGGTGGAAGGTGTCCCTGCCATGGCAGGGGTGGAACTGGTTGGTGTATAAAAACCCTTCCAACCAAACTATAACATCATTCTGTGTTCCTGTACTGCTCTTGATCACTGAGGGACTGGTATTGTTTTGGAAGCAATACTGGATTTTGCTGATATCCAAGGATGAGAAATAGAAACAAAAGGAAAGTAGAAGAATAAAGCAGGTGAAACCCTTGGTCCCTCAGCAGCTGGATGTTTCTCAATGCCTTGAGTAGAAAATGAAAACAAGCAGTGAAGAGGCATCACTGCATCAGGGTAGGGTGAACCCCTGGGGAGCAGGACTGACTGGAGTGACCAGACCCTGGGACACAGATGGAGAACCCTGCATGGGAGGTAACCCCTGCCTTATCTGTCAGCACCGGAGGGACAGCTGGAGTCCTTCTGGCTGAGCTTTGTCTGACTTGCTGAGGAGCTGACACAGCAGTCTGTGGAGATGAAAGAGGAAAGGAAGGACAGGATAGGTTGTCCCTCCCCTGGTTTTCACACAGATCTGGGAATTAGGGAATGACACAGGTCCTAAAACATGGAGTTAAATATCCCCTTAGAAATGCTTGGGTCAAGTAACAGGAATATTAGTAACATGTGTGAATTGTTAAATAGGAATGAACTCCATGTTCTAAGCCTCAGTGACTGACTCTAACAGTGTGTAGTTTGGTGGTTTAATTACACCCCTGCTCTTTGAAGCTGAATGTCCTCATTTTTCTTACAAAAAAGAACAGAAGCAGCTAATTTATCTCTTCTAGCCCCCATGTTTTTATGTGCCACTTGCATTCTTGTCTCTCTTGTAAGATACCTATTTTAACATTTCAGCCCCAGGTGTGTAATAACTTAATGCTTCCCTTTTGAAACCATCTTTATATAATGTAATTCTTGAGCTGGAGAACAGCAAAGAAACTGAAAAGCTGATAACACTGATAGATGATGCCTTAGTGTAATCTTTTACCATTACTTACCCAGTATTTGATTGTTGAGGGAGAATGACATGTAAGCACAGGTTGTTAGATTGATGTCCAGGATCCTACAAAGCTTTACATCTGAAAAAATGGCTGTCCTGCACGTGAGGTCAGTATGTTTTTTCTAGAGCTGCAAATCTGGGGCTGAGGGGTTCCTCAGCCTTTTCAGTGGTCATTAAAGTGTCTTTTATCCTGGCCCAGGGAATAGATTTGAGAAACACCACAACGTGTCTCTGATTAGCCTGACACATTTCAGTATATCCTGGTTAAATCAGAGTGCTGGACTCTGGTGTCTTGTTCCAGAAGGGCACTGAGAGGTGCTGGCAGTGTTGTCAAACTTAGTTGCACCTTGTCCAGACAAGACAAGTTATAGTGATTGAAAAGCCCCTTATTGGCACAGTGGTCTAGAAACACTGTACCCACTCCTGATCCTCAGCTTTCTGTAGGGTATATAGACCAGGTCTGTCAGGGATCTGGCTATAAAGAGAATTCCAAGAGAATTCCCCTTATTTTGGTTAAAATGTAGTGGGAAAACAGGTGAAGCCTAGTGCAAGGCAATTTCTCCTCCTGTGAGTGGTCATATTTAGGTTGGCTGTTCTCCATGGCTGGGAGACCTCTGCAGACTCACCCTGACTTTGAACTCCTGTGGACTGAAGGGAACTAGGCAGAAAATGCTTTGCCCAAGGGAGTAAAATGACTTATACCCTCACACATCATCCAGTAGTGCTGCAGCCCAAGATTTGGGCTTGTATCTTCTCCATGGGAAGCACAATGACAATGACAACCTGTACCCAAAGGTGGAGATGTATCCACCAGGTCTTCCCCAGAAGAACCCACTATGCAGAGGACTTTGGGTACCCTGCCTGTCCTAAAGATCTGACAAGATCAACCCTGATTTTAATTTTATTTCTTTATGGCCAGCAGGAGATGTGCAGTATGGGAATCAATTCTCCACATCTCATAGCTGTAACTTTTCTGTGTTTTAGGGACACCTCAGGGCAAGGAAGATTTTGCACTATTTTCAGATCCTACTCCAGGGGAGCCCAGGTAAGTGCTGCTCTCAGGGCTTCGATGGAACACATATGCTTGAACTTTAGGCTGTGTAAATCTTTCCTGCCATAGTAAAGAGCTCTGAAGAGGAATGCTCTGATCACCAAAAGGATCTCTGTAGATGACAAGAGACACTCAGTGTTGTCATGTTGCCTGGGATTCTGTTCTTATGAAGTGGTGGGAGAGAAGGGAGTGAATGGCAGACTTTGCTAAACTCCTACAGAAAAGGTCTGTGCAGACAATATTCAGTCTTAATTTCTAGAGGAGGGCTGAGAGGTCGTTAGGGAGGATGAGGCAATTCTCGCTCTAGATCTGCCTCAGCTTTAATGTGGGAGCTCCTACTTTCTGAGGTTTTTAAAATTTGTTTAAATATGGCACTGGCTTTCCCAGTGGAGTTCTTCCAGTCTGTGTTGCTTTCGAGTCAGTTCCAAAAATAGGGGTGGCTCCTACTTGCGTGTTTGAGGCAGACTTGAAACTAGAGCAGCTCAATTGGAACATAAAGTATGTGTGTTCCTCAAAACATGAGGCAGAGTGTTACATTTTGACTTTCTCCTTTGGGCCCTGCTCCAGAATAACATCAAGATCCTCAACAGCACAAAAATCTTGTGGTGCTCTGGAAAATTGCTGTTTAATAGTGCTTTCTGACAGTTCTGTTGTTGTCCTTTTAGTAGCATGGCAGGGTCCTTCCAGGATAAAGTTTACCTAAGTTAAATGAGTTACTTTATTTTCCTTATTGTTTTCAAGTTGGAAAGCTTTGGAGAAAATTCCTCCTCTGTTAGACAGTAGGAGTCAGAAGCTGTCTGTCAGCCTCCTAAGCAGGCCAGTATCCTGGGAGATTCCCAGCCTTTGGGAAACATTGTACTTCTACTCAAGCTCTTACCACTTTTGGCTTTTTGCTCCTTGTATCTGTAGACCTTTGCTTTGCTAACTGGCAAAATCTATGTTGTTCTCTTTCTCTGACTTCCTGCAAATTCACTTGTGCTGTAGACATAGGAGCACCTCACCTGGAGTGCACTGTTGAGATCTCCCCATGTCCTGTTTATTCATGTTAGTGCACATCTCTGGTGGTCTGGGTGCTTTGAGGCAGCTCCTTTGAAGCAGACGCCAATTTCCTGGTGCTTGTAGAAAAGTACAAGGCAAGGAGAGTTGGAGTTCTGCAGTGGGAGAGTGTGGGATCTCCTGTTCACATGTTCAGTCCCGTGTCTGAGTTTCTTTCAGCTTCTACATTTCATTTTCTTTCAGCCTTTACTACTTTTCAGAAAAATCTGGAACCCCTGTCACATAATCACAGTTTGCTTTGGAAGGGACCTTAAGGCTCATCTCATTCCAAGCCCCTCCCATCTGCAGGGACACCCTC
This sequence comes from Agelaius phoeniceus, assembly GCF_051311805.1. Classification (NCBI taxonomy): domain Eukaryota; kingdom Metazoa; phylum Chordata; class Aves; order Passeriformes; family Icteridae; genus Agelaius; species Agelaius phoeniceus. The sequence continues at coordinate 15,540,778 of NC_135280.1, forward strand.
CACTGGACCAGTGTGCTCCAAGCCCCATCCAGCCTGGCCTTGAGCACTTCCAGGGATCAGGAATCCACAACCTTCTCATGGAACCTGTGGGCTTGAGGCCATGTTGCTTCCCTCACCAGTTAAAAGTGAACAGAACTGGTCAGTGTGGTTTTCTGGTGACCACAGAACTTGTCTTTGGTCAGGCTCTTTCTAAGACCTTGCTGTGTCAGATCAAACTGGGAATGGAAAGCAGCAGCTACTGTGTCCAGGAATGTCAGCTGGGAGCTTTTAGGCCTGTGTGCAGCCACTGTGCACTGTGGTTACTCCCCTTGCTGTGACCTGGGAGCTCCTCAGAGCAAGTGTCTTGGCAGAGACACTGCACCCTCAGAGCCTGAGCCCATACACCAGACCTTGCACCTGCTGCTGCCACAGGGCAAACTGGGGCACAGGGCAAAGCTGAAATGAGCAGTGATGAGAACTCTCCAGTTGGATGGGGAGAGGGACACACATCTGTCTGGAACCTGCATGGAGCTGTGAGGCACTGGCACAGCACCTCCATGTGATTCCTGCAGCCTGGTCTCCCTGGACACTACATTTGGGTGCCACAAGGTGTCGTGTACCTGGCTGCCCACAGGCTTGAAAGGGATTGATTTTCTCTTCCTTCCTCAAAGTGAAGCTCTTGACCTTCTTCAGCTCTCTTTATCAGTATTGCTGGAGGAACTCTCACCTGAACATCAGCAAGGTTTGCCTCATCCATCTCAATGCCTACCCCTCTTCCCAAGGAGTCTGAGAGACAGTGAACCTCATCAGCCAGGCAGGGGGACCTCTAGTGGGAGTGCTTTATAGAACCATGGAATCCCTAAGGTTGAAAAAGCCCTCTGAGATCATCGAGCCAAACCAGGAACCCAGCACTGCCAAGGCCCAGCTAAACCATGTCTGTCAGCACCACATTCTACGTGGATTTTTTTAACAGCTCCAGGGATGGTGACTCCACCAGGGCACTGGACAGCCTGTGCCAATGCCTGACCACCCTTTTAGTGAAGAAATTACCCCAAAATGCAATCTAAACCTCCCCTAGAACAACTTGAGGTTGCTTCTTCTCACGCTGTCACTTGTTACCTGGGAGAAGAGACCAATCCCCACCTGACTCCCTCCTCCTTTCAGGAAGTGTAGACAGCAATTCACTGCTGAATGCTGGGGAATGGAGCTCCCTTGCACAGCAAGGTGTAGCTCATACCTTTGCCTCAACACTGCCCTCTGCTTGTGCAACAAAGGCCTTTTCCAAAGTGCTGTTGTGATGCCTTAATCCTGGTCTGCCCAAACAGTCAATGCTTAAAAGCGGCAAACCAGCCCTAAGGAGCAAGGCTGCCTAGGATGAGGAGAGGTAATTCCCAAGGGAAGTCTCTCCAGGCCCTCTGGAAGTGCCCAGGAGATGAGCACAAGGAAAGTGCCTCTTGAAAATGCCTGGAGTCCTTGTACAGTCTTCTCCAGGTGGCTCAGAGTAAAACTCAGATTGTTTTCAGCCACAAGTGGTTGGCTCCCATGTGATGTTCCAGTGTTATTCCTGTATTAACAGGAATACAGATACCATGTCTCTTAAATAACTCACCACAACTTTCAGTGGAAGAAGAAAATATCTAAATTTATACTCTGAATGGTTAACCAAAGTAAGAGGACTGTTTATTTTGAATAACAAATGCCTGTGTGACTGCAAGGGTGGACTTCCAACACCTCCAGTTATTTTCAGTATGCAGAAGCTGACTTCTTCTGGCATGGCCTTAGCATAAATACAGCATAACCTATGTGGTCTTGGCAGAGAAACACAGAAATGCTTCTGAGTTCTCTGATTTAGAATTATGGAATGGTTTGGGTTGGAAGGGACCTTAAAGCCCATCCCATTCCACCCCCTGCCATGTCCAGGGACACCTCCCACTGTCCCAGGCTGCTCCAAGCCCTGTCCAGCCTGGCCTTGGGCACTGCCAGGGATCCAGGGGCAGCCCCAGCTGCTCTGGGCACCCTGTGCCAGGGCCTGCCCACCCTCACAGGGAACAATTCCTAATTCCCAAGATCCCATCCATCCCTGCCCTCTGGCAGTGGGAGCCATTCCCTGTGTCCTGTCCCTCCATGCCTTGTCCCCAGTCCCTCTCCAGCTCTCCTGGAGCCCCTTTAGGCCCTGCAAGGGGCTCTGAGGTGTCCCTGGAGCCTTCTCCTCTCCAGGTGAGCACCCCCAGCTCTCCCAGCCTGGCTGCAGAGCAGAGGGGCTCCAGCCCTTGGAGCATCTCCATGGGCTCCCCTGGACTGTTACAAGATGCCCACATCCCTCTCATGTTGGAGGCCCCAGAGCTGAGTGCAGTACTCCAGGTGAGGCCTCCAGGATGTATTCAGGCCTGTGTGCTGCAGTGGCTTCTTAGCTGCAGCTGTTTGCTTTCCTTTCTACTGTGTTGGAATCATCAGACTTGAAGACTTCTGCTGTAGGAAGGCTGACACAAATCCCCTTGAAGGCAAGAGAAACACCTTATTGAAACTAAAAGCCAACAGCTCAGGAAGAACAAATCCAGCAGAGGAAAGAGGTGCCAGCGTGGGAAAAGCTGTGTTTGCAAGTTCAGTGTGATATTTGTACAAGAACAGATTGGTGTAAACTGGCCTTGAGCACCTTCATGCTGAGAATTAGTGGAAGGTTCTCACTGAGTAGAGGACTAAAGAGCTCAAGAGGAGCTTGAAGAATGAGGTTCCAGAGAGGACTTGTACAGCTTGGCTGTGAGAACAGGAGGCTGGCTCAGCAGCCTGGCAGCCCTTACCCAGGTCTGAATAGCCAGTGCTTAAGAGAATACTTGGTATGAAAAGTACCTCCAAGCCAGGGAAGCATGCCTGACTTTCCCAAACACTCTTTATTGTTTCTCAAGTTTGGTGATAAAACTGAATTTTCTGAAGTAGACCCTGGAGAGGTTGCAACATGGAAAAACAGTCTCCAGACAGTGAGCAGAGCTTCTTGGGAGTTCTTTTTTCCCTCATGGCACAGCCTGGTGCAGTGCTCAGGCTGAACTTCTGGCTGGTCCCTCCCCAGGGAAAGGACTCGAGTACCTTGATGCCTTCCCCAGTTTCACCTCCACACCACTGGCCTGGGTCCCAAGCCATGTGACTTTCACATTCAGCAGGAGCTTCTTCCTCCTGAAATTATCTGCAGTAAAACATCCTTACTGCCCCTGATGAGCTGGCTCTGAGCAAGAACCAGCCCCTTCTTCCAGCATGATTGCCTCAGGGTTTGCTGTGAGGATCACAGGTCTGTTGCCTTCCTCCCTGCCCTGCCTTAGTAGATCTGATCTCGTCAGGGACAGAGCTCTTGGGCTCCAGGTGGAGGCTTGTGGTGCTGGTGTGCCTGGGAGCCCTGTCCTTTTCTCTTGCTTCCCTAGATGTTGAGTTTCCACTTCATCCCCTTCTCTGTTGGGTTCTGATGGGCCAGCAGGTCCTGAGCACATCACTTCAGGGTCTCCTTTTGGGGCAAAAGAGGAGCATTTGTGTCTGGGATAGCAGAGCACTGGCCTCCAGGCACAGATGGGGCAGGGGCACTGTGCAGCCAGTCATGGTGACTGCAAGGCCAGGGAGGAGGCAGAGATGGAAACCAAGTAGTGCTGTGCCCTGCAGAGCCAGCTTGGGCAGTCTGGAGCTTGCTGTGCTGCAGAAGGATTTTATGTTAATTGTCACAGCATGGGGTACAGTGAAAAGTATATTTAAGCACACCTTTAGTGTGCTTAAAGGTGCTGCAGAAACCTTTTTTGCTCTTGGACTCCTGTTCCTTTTCTGCCTGGCTTCCAGGTCTCAGTCATTGCAGCAGAGCTGGCTTGCTGATCTCGGCTGTTTGAGCAGCTGTGACTGTTCTGGCTGCTGTGAGCAAATGCAAACTATTCCAAGAGGGATCACAGAGGGGAGAAAGAGCTGTGGTGGTGCTTCCTGATCCAGCCAGGAAGAAGCAGTGTTAGGATCATTCCTGATGTCCTCATATGCCAGTGATTTAAACTGTTTCTGAAAATGTGGCTTGCCAAACTCTTCCCAGACAGTGTGATAAAATGCTCCCATCTTGCAGCAAAGCTGCAGCCCTAAAGAAATGATGAATATTGTTGAGCTTAGGCAGGTGGTTTGAGGGGCTGCTGTTTATCCTGTTCAGGGCTTCTTAGTATGCAGGAAGGTGGTGGATTTTTGGCAGCTCAGCAGACTCAGGTGTAGATTGAGCCCTCCCTTATGGCTTTTTTTGGTTACTACAAATACCTCACCTGCCTTGGGTCATTCAGACAGGATTGTCCAGCTGCTGGAGGAGCCTGCCCTGCCTGCAATACTTATCAAGAGCTCAGTGATAAATACCCCCCAGTGCTGGGAAGAGGTTTGGCAGCAGGATGTCACTGCCCATGAGCCAGCGTCAGAGGTGCCAGCTGGAAAGCCACGATCAAATGGAGATGTGAAAGAGCAGGCAGGAGACAGAGTGTTCTGGTTCCTGTCAGCACTGGACCTTCTGGTTAAGGTTTATTTCATCCTGTGGGACAGAAAATTCACTCTGAGGGGCTCTTCAGCCTTCTTCAGCAGCAGCTTTTTTCCATCAGTGGAGAATATCAGCAAGTGACACTTTCCTGGCCACCCTGTCACCTGCCTGCATTGGGCTGAGGTCCTTGGCAGTTGTGCAAGTGTTCCTAGCAGCTTCTTGTGGGCTGGAAGCCCCTAAAGCCATCTGGGAAGCCTTTTTGGACAAGCCTGCTTTGAATTGAGAGTGTGCAAGCTGATTTTCTTTTACCTTTAAAAGCTTTTTGCTTATAAACCTGGTCCAAACCTGCTGCAAGCAGGCGGAGATGATATTTCCCCACCACCACCTCAGTTACATGGACAGATCTTTGTGTAAACTCCTGCTGGAAGCAAATTGGGGTTTTGGCAGAGTAAGTGTCCACATGTGCTGCTGGATACAATGACTGGTGGTCTGTCTGTGTTCCTTGTTCGCTGTGGGAGGCACTCATGTGGAAATTTCTGTCACTGGCTGCTGAGGGTTGTGCCAATCCCAGTAGTGTGGAACAAAACCAGAGTGGCAATGAACTCTGAAAATCCAACTGTGAAAAGACCCCAGATGGATCTGGGGATGAGTCCAGTCAGCTTCTGCCTACACAGAAGCTGTAGGCAGACTGAGGAGGAAAAGAAGGAAAGCTTTTGGAGGGCTGTGAGTGGTCCAGGTCTCCTTGGTCTGAGAAGCTGAGCGTGGAGCTTTTCACTCCATACTGTGGGAACCTGGGGTACATAATGGTATAAAAGGGCTTTGTGAAACTAAAAATTGAAAGCTGTGGAGATAATAGGGTGTTGACAACCATCTAAGCACTTAGAGAACAAATTAGGCTGCAAATGGGAAACTGTTCATTTGTTGAGTTGAGGAAATTAAAATTCTGTGCATGTTATTCCAAAGGAGACTTTAAAAAAGCCTGACAGATCTTACTTGGAGCTGTCTGCAGAGATGGAGCCAGCCCCCTCCCTGTGCATGGCTGAGTGCTGTTCTCTCTGGGGCAGAAATGGCAATGACAATGGATTTGGGGTGCATGCTCTGGAAGCATGGTGTCTGCAGTGTGCCAGTGCTATTGGAAGCAGTGTGAGGTTATCTGAAGCACCAGGAGCTGGCCAGGGGTTGAGCAGCCTTCTTCCTGCCCCTGCTGAGCTGCAGCACAGCTGGGCTCCATACCCAGCTGGGCAGGATGGGGATGGAGCAAGGCAAGGGTGACTTGGCCTCGGTGTCTCCTGACCTTTGAGAAGCTTTCACGGACAGTCTGCACTCTAAATGTGGGTGCTGGAGCCATGGTGTGGCTTGGAGGCTCAGCTGACAGACAAAGGGTCATGTTTTGCATTTAGAAATCGTGGTCTCGACCTTCTACTCTGCTGAGAAAGTAGGGGAGTGTTTTTGCTGAAGTTTTATCCTTATTCCTAGTCAAAGAAGATCCAGGCAGAAGCTGCCAGCAAGTTTAAAAACTCTCTCCTCCTCAGGCATATTCCTGGCAGAAATAATCGTCACAAACTAGGTCTTGGGTCTGTTTTTCTTGGCTGAAGGAACTTGTCAATCCAGAAATGAAGCAAGTAGACTTTATTTATCTTGCTGGCCATTTGTGTTGGAAGGGGCTCATCAAACCCTTTGCTTTGTTATTTCCTGACTGTCATTAATTCTCACACACAGCCTTGGAAGCTGGAAATCAAAACAAATAGTAGAAAAATTAAAAGAAAGCTCAGAGTATTTTTTTTATATGCAATTAAAATGTGATGTATCCTGGTAGTAGGTATTTCCAGATTGGGTCCTTGAGAAGCAGTATCTTTGGTTTTGTGGCATTTTTAAATTACATAAAATCATTACTTCCTTCTTATTTTTCCTCTCTAAATCTAGGAGAAACTGATCCTTTTCTTCTCCAAAACAAAAACAACCTCCATTTCTTTTGATTATGAAGTTTCTGGACTGTCCTAGAAATGAGACTACAAAAAATTAAGGAGTCTAAGTAGGAGCTCCAGAGTTTCCTTGAAGGAAACTGAAGATGCTTCCCCCACCCCACAGATACTTCTACCATTATGTAAACTCACCTTCAGGTCCTACAGAACAGCCTCAAACCCAGACTTTGAAGGGATTGCTCTTTGTTTTAGACTGTCAAACATGAAGCCAACCCATCTGGCTTGCCTTTTGTGCCCTCTGTCCTTCTATTTTTGTGCATTTGAGCCTTTCCGTGGGGGTACAAGTGCAGATGTGGGGATGCTGGAGGGCTAGCGAGGACAGAAAAAACAAACTTCACCTGGAGAGGGACTGCCTGGGGTGGCAGCAGTGGGCAGGGAGGCTGGGGATGCAGCTCAACAATCAGAATTGTTCTGCAAGGGAGAATCTGAATTGTTATAAAATGATAAAATTGGTCAGGCTCTGAGAGCTGCTTATTTCAGAAGAGCTGAGGGAAAGGCAGACAAGGTCGAGGCACACCCGGTGCATTCTGAGAATGGCTGCTGTTCCATGAGGGGGGAGCAGTGCCAGTGCCAGCTCCAGATGTGACTTTATTGAGGATTCAGGTGCCTTTGTGGCCCAGATGCCAGTTTTATCATTCCTGTGTGCTTCACATTTCATGTTAATGGGGTTTTTTTTTGTATAATTGAGGTATATCATACACAGAGCTTCTGCACAGCTCCTCTCAGGGGCACAACCACAGGGGCTGGCAGCAGCAGGGACTGTAGAGCTGGGGTGTGGGAGGACCGGGTAGCTTGTGTTTCCCATCTGTGTAGCACACCTTTCATTTCAGTGGGAAAAGGAGCAGCTCCACAGGTACATGAGGGTGCTCCATGGTCCCTGACTCGTCCCAGGGCTGATGCTGGGAGTGTCTCAGCTCTCTCCTTCCCCCTGCTCAATCCATAGAGAGGACTGGGCTGAAAGCTGAGACCTTCCTTTGCCAATTTAAGATCTCTGCCTGTGCTGGGGCTTTGCTATGGGGGATGGCTGTTCCTGGAGAATACCCCTGATCCAGGGAAGGCTGATTCTGCAGAACCTGGTGTTCAGTGGTCTGGTTTGGTTTGCCCTTAGTCTTGCTGCTGCTGGGTTCCTTTTCATCCAGCACTGCCTTCCCAGCTGGGTTCCTCCTCTCTCTGCACAGCATCATCTCCTCCTCCCTAGTTCCCATTCCAGGCATCTTGTACTGTGATTCTGCCAAGTCAGCTTGGAGTGCCTGTTGTCACTTGGAATGTCTTTTATTGCAAAGAAGAGTGACAAGAAGTCAGAAAAATAATGGGAGGGTTGCAGAAAGGCTTTGCTGAGGACAATTCCATAAATGCTGTCTGTGCCCAACTGGTACCAAGCAGCAGCTCCTGACTTGTGTGCCTGCAGGGCCAGGCACAGCCTACTTTCCTTGTGTCTGTCCTCAGAAATACTCAGATTCAAGAGAAGCTCATTTGCTGGAAGATGCCGTGGACCTGAGTGATGGCCAGCAGTCTGGCCATGCTCCTGGGTCCTGCCAGCCCAGCTTGGGCTGAGATGGAGACTCCTCAGAGCTGCCTCTTGTCTTTCCTGCCTGTGCTGCTGCCAGCACCACGTGCTGCACCTCAGGAGGTGACTGGGAAGCAAGTCATGGATGTGGTATTCAGGGACAGTGGATGTCAACGTGAGGATGCTGTAGGTACCTCTGGCAGGTTCTCTGCCAGCATGGCAGTGACAGTGAGAAACACCTTCAGTGAAGTCTGGATGGATCCCGGTCCTGAGAGCTCAGTCTGTGGAGATACTGTGGTGCTTATGAGCATTGTTCATCTTCTTCCTTGTCAGCAAAGGGCTCACAGTGACACAGGCTCTGGAGAAGAGGGGTGTGCTTGAAAATTCCTTGCTGTCCTGCTGCCACCTCACCACTGACTGCAGCTGTTCTGTGTAAGGGGATAGAAACAAAAGGTGTGTTTCTGCCTCAGCAAGTTTGTATAGGAGTAGTGACAGGAGAAGGGTGTGTTTTGCTCCTCCAGATACAGCCACCAAGGCAGTTCCTCCTCCTGTGTAGAGACTGCAGCTCTGGAAATTATTTGGCAGATACCAGAGCCAAAACAGGATTAAAATGTTCCCTAATGACCTGGGACTGCATTAGAACAGCCCTGTTGTCTCAATTTTTGCCCCATCAGCACACAAATGGTGCAGCTGGAGCAATATTCTGTCACTTTGCTTCTTGGTTTCTGCCTGGGGGGGTCTGTCAGGGGTGTCCTGCCCCTTTGATGTTGCCTACTATGAAACTTCCTGATTGCTTCTGATTGTATTCCACCAGGGAATTCTCTTGGTGTACGACATCACTAATCGCTGGTCCTTTGATGGGATAGACCGATGGATAAAGGAAATAGATGAGGTGAGTGAATGGAGGAACACATGCAATGATCTACAGCAGAGACATGGGGAGGTATCACCCAAGGTGTTACCTGACATGGGGACAGGAACAGCTCTGCTGTGGAGGGGACATGATGGCAGTGCAGTCAAAAGTGGAGCAAAGCAATAAGTGTCTGCCCTCCATCTCTGTGTAAATCTGGAGTAGTAGGAAATGACTCAGGAATGATCAAAAAAAGACAGGAAAAGTTCCCTCAGAAATGAATGGACTGGGAGGTGACAAATTAGTTGTCCCCACCACAGAGAGGTGCTGCTGGGCAGTCCCTCGGCCACAGAGCAGCTTCTGTTTGTTTTCCCTTGGCTGCTATTGCAGCTAAGCAGAACGCTGGGTGTAGCCGTGATTTCTTCACCTCTTTCCTTGCTCCAGCACGCCCCAGGTGTCCCTCGGATCCTGGTGGGGAACAGGCTGCACCTGGCCTTCAAGCGGCAGGTGCCGACGGAGCAGGCGCGCGCCTACGCCGAGAAGAACTGCATGACCTTCTTCGAGGTGAGCCCCCTGTGCAACTTCAACGTCATCGAGTCCTTCACGGAGCTGTCCCGCATCGTCCTCATGCGGCACGGCATGGAGAAGATCTGGAGACCCAACCGAGGTCAGTGGGCAGGAGGGTGCTCGGGGGGAGCCCTGGGGCCGGGGCTGTGGAGCTGTGGGAGCTGCACCCACCAGATGTAGGGGAATGCCTCAAGCCAGACAAGCTGAAGCTGAGCCAGGAGCTGCCTGTGCTGGCGTAGGGATGGGCAGCTCCAGAGGGCAGTTCAGCATGTCTGGGACCTGAAGTGCTCTGGGGCATCCTCTGCCTTTCCACTTACTCTGGATGAGGCTGAGGGCAAATAAGCTCCCACATTGAAAGTACTTCAATCAAACAGCTGTGTGGGATAAATCCAAAGTAAGCACCTCACTCCTTGTCCTTGCCTGAGCCTGTCTTCTTCATTTTGGAGGGAAGCAGAGTGTGCCCAAGGAGCTGAAAGGGACTAAATCTCATCCCTGCTGTCAGCATGCAGCAGTGGGCTGGGTTATTCCATATATCCAGGCATGTGTGCCACAAGGAGGGAAACCACAAGCAGATTCCATGTTACATCTCAGCCTGTTGAGTTTGAAGCAGAGTAATCTCACTTCCCACGTTATTCCTGGCTGGAGGTAGCAGTGTGTCCCACTGCAGTCTGAGCAGCAGCAGATCTGTGTTCCTGGGGTGACCTGCTCTCGTATGGACCTTCAGCCCCTGCTCACCAGGTTGAGAACATCCTGTTTGCCAGCCCCAGTCACCAGATTTTCTGCCTGGGCTCCTGTCCCCAACCTGGCTGCTGTGCCATGGTCTGCAGGTCACAGGGATGGTGGGCAGGGATGGGCTGAATGCACAGACCTTTCCTGCATCTTTTCCAGAGGATTTGTGACTGCAGACTGCCTGCTTGGGAATAGAAAGGGCAAAAGGAAACAGCCTCAAATTGTGCCAGAGGAGGTTTAGATTAGACATTAAGGGAAATTTCCTCACAAAAAGGGTGGTCAGGCACTTAAACAGGCTGCCCAGGCCAGCGGTGGAGTCACCGTCCCTGGAGGTGTTCAGAAAAATGATGCAGATGTGGCACATGGGGACATGGTTTAGTGGAGGCAGTGGCAGTGCTGGGGGAATGGTTGGACTCGATGGTCTTAGAAGGCCTTTCTAACCGAAATGGTTCTGTGATTCGGGGGCTCCCTAGCAAGGAGTGGGGAGCTGCCTGCTCGGGAATGGCAGCGTGGCTTTGGCAGGCAGGAGGATAACGAGTGCCCTCGTGTGGCCCCTGGCTGGGAATTCCCCGGCAAGGAGCGGGACTTCCCAAGGCAGGCTCGCATGGGGCAGGCTGAGCTGGGAGGATGCTGGGAAACTGGGACGGGCTGAGTGGTGTTCTGAGTGTTCTGGCTTGTTGGGATCTCTGCGGCCTAGGGGTTCAGCAGATCCCAGCTGACACTGTCCTGTTCAGGACTTGCTGACCCTGTTGCCTCTTTCCCAGGCGTGTCCTGGTTGCCAGAGGATGAGTTGAGAAACCAAGTGTCTGTCAGGAATGTGAGCCAGGCTCTGCCAGCCCCGGGTGCTGAGCAGAGCAGGACTGGCAGTGCCTAACCCTGTGTTCACACCAAAGCTGGTGTCTGGCAAAGCACCAACCTCCAACAGCAAAGCTCTCCTTGATTTCCCAAGCTTTTGTCCTAAATACCCTGCTCCCTACTCCCAGCTCCGGTGCAATCATTATTGACATATCTCCCTGAGGAGCTGGAGCTGTGCAGTGTAAGGAATAGCTGTGGGGAAGGGCAGCCCAGGAAATCTCCTGGCCCTTGACTGTGTGGTCCTTTCTCCCCGCAGTGTTCAGCTTACAGGACCTGTGCTGCCGAGCCATCGTGTCCTGCACCCCGGTGCACCTCATTGACAAGCTGCCCTTGCCTGTCACCATCAAGAGCCACCTGAAATCCTTCTCCATGGCCAACGGCATGAACGCCGTGATGATGCACGGCCGCTCCTATTCCCTGGCCAGCAGCGGGGGCGGGAGCAGCAGCAAAGGGAACAGCTTGAAGAGATCCAAATCCATCCGGCCGCCCCAGAGCCCCCCACAGAACTGCTCACGCAACAACTGCAAGATCTCTTAGCAGGATGGGCACCCCGAGCTTCTGTCGGATCCATGCCCGCCCGCCCATGTACAGCTGTTTGCACACTCAACCCTTCTCCACTGGATCCTTTCGGATGGGCCACGGTTGCTTTTCCAATGGCACGCACGAGCGTTAGGAATGTGCTCACGTTTTGGCTTGGCATAGGAAGAAGCATGGTGCCGGCTGGATCCCGCAGCGCTGGCGGGGAGAGGATCTGCCAAGTGACCCTCCAAGAATGCTTTGGGCTTTGCCTCTTGGCCTGGGGTGGAAAATTCAGCAGCTGCCGGGTTAGGGAGGGGGGAAGGGGAAAAAAAGCTCATCCAGTCTCAATGGAGCAATGGATTTAATGGAAGATTGAGAGGCTTAAGGGAGTAGGCAAGGAGAGTCTGTGCTGCAACTTTAACTCTTGGCCTCCTGAGCAGATTGCTGGTGCAATAGTGGTCATTGGATGTAGACAAAAAGAAGCAGGGATGGGGGACTAATGACAGTTTTCACCAGGATGTTAACCTGCTGTTGCCAAAAAACCAGAAAACAAGGCAAGAGTTGGCCAATTGGAAAGGGGAAGGCAGCGCTCCGTTTGCCGCCTTCACTTATTTATGTAAATATTATACATATATATAAATATCACTTGTTTTTTAAGGGTTTTTTTAAGAAGCAGTCAGGGAAAATTTTATGCAGCCATGTAAATACAAGCACTGGATTGACTTTCCCAGTGTCAGCAAAGGGGACAAGTGGAGGATTTTCCAATGAAAACACATAAATGCTTTAAGAGACTTTCCCTCACCTCTGGGCTCGTGCTGGTGCTTTTAAATACTACATGTGCAGAAGGAAAGGATGATTGGCGTGGAACATGCCCCAAGCTGCTCTATTCCTACCATTCACTAGAACCTGTGTGCTGAAGGCAGGGTGGGATGGCAGTTCATGGAGAAGCAGAGAGTGAGGCCAGGGTCCTGGGGGGGTTGAAGTATTTTGGCAGGCAGGAGGAAGAGGCAGCTCTGGGGTCAGACTGAGGCCTTGCTCACTTTGTGCTTTCTCATCGGGGATTTAGGAGCAGGGGGTGGAAGCATTGTGCCTAAAGCAGAGGAAAAATGCTGAATTTTGTCCCTTATTGTTGCAAAGTCTCATCCATTGCTTCTAGTGCCCTCTATCCATGACAGCACCACATGTGACAGCTCCTGGATCCTGGCTGCTTCCAGCTTTGCTTTCCCAAAGATGCTGCCTGAGCTTGCACTGCTGTGGCTCCTCCTGGATGAAAGTGGGAAAGGACAGAAGTGGCTTTTCCCACTGGAGCATGAAGGAGCAGGGACTGCGAATGTGGAAGGTTGGGGTGAGGAAATGGAGATCTCCAGGTCCCTCAGTGGCAAAATCACCTGGCTCTTGGAGCAGTCCCAGGAGACTGGGAGAGCAAACTGCTTTGCTCCATGGCATGGCTCCTGCATCATGGAGGGGCAATAGCTTGGGATGGATCTTCTGTCAAGCAAGTGCACCTGCCTCTCTGGCTTTGTTCCACAGCTGACCTGTGCTGGAAATTCACCTGCAAACTGAGAAGTAGCACCCAGCCCTTATCCCAAAAGCTAAGGGAGCCTGGCAGTGGGGCTGGGCTATGGTGGCAGGTTCTCATAGGTGGCCAGGGTGTGTAGACCGTGAGTAGCGTGGTAGTAAGTGAAGTATACAGTGCTGCCATCTCCTCCTGGGATCAGCTTGCTCTGCTCCCCCTTTCCAGGCAGCCTGGGGCACTGCGTGGGCAGGATGAAGCCGCTGCAGCTCCGGCACGGCCGACGGACCCGCTGTGTCCAGGCAGCAGGGACAGGAGGGACAGGAGGGACGTGTCCCCCTGTGGGGACACCACTTCCCTCACTCCCAAGCTGACCTGGGGGGTGCCAAAGGCTTCCCCCTCCCCTCCCTGCAGAGCACAGCACGGGCAGGTCTCTTGGCTCGGCTCTCTCGTGCTTTATCACCCAGCTCAAGTGAGCGAGGACAGAATTAAACCCCAGGCAGGTGGAGGGGGAGAGGAATCCTTTGAAGGGGTGCTTTGGCTCGAGAGCAAAGCCGCAGCCGGGCTGTCCCGGTGGCACGAAGGCCAGGGGATTTGGAGAACCTGTCTGGATGGCTGGCACCTGTTTCCCATCACTTAACACGCAGCAGAAGACAATCGCTGGCTCAGCAGCACAGGGATATACGGCCAACAGGTGACCGGCACCGCCAAGGGCGGCTCCTCCCAGGAATCACCCCCGGCCCGGCGCCGGTGTGTGCGACGAAGGGGCAGAAAGGGATCCTTCCTGGAATCACCAAGCTGCTGCATGTCTCAAAACTCGCTGTACCTCTGCTTTGGTTTGGCTGTGCCACGTGTGCCACCTTCCCACGCTGTTTCCCTGTGGTTGGTTTAGGTTTTGTCACCCTGTAAAGTCTCACAGATCCTGTCTGGAGTGGGGATGGAAGATTTCCCTGGAGTGATTGCCCAGCAACAAACTTTTTTTATTTTTAATTTAAAAGGAAAAGATTCTTGCATCTGATGTCAACACTAGTCTGTAGCTGCTCTCCAACACTTGTACCATTCCTGAGTTGGGTTTTTTTGGACTATCCTTTTATTTTTTTATTCCTTTGTACAGTCAGTGTTGTTTAACTGATTCTACATGGTTTTGTTTTGTATAAATTAAAGTCTTTTTGTTTGTTTTGAACTACCAGTTGAAAGGAGGAGAAGTATCTGTTTTTGTGTGGGCTGGGAAGAGGTTGAAGGTAAAAGGTGGTGGTTTTGCCCACACCTGGGGATTTGGGACTGTTTGTGTTACAGGTGTATATTCCCATTTCCAGGTCATCCACAAAATAACTTGAATTACATTTTCTGGGGAGCCATAATTCCTGTTCTGTAGATGCAGAAGATAAATCTGTTCTTTATTCTCACAGAGCCACTGATTTGGGGTAGTGGAGCCCTAAGGAAACACAAACTCATCTCCAACAGGGCTGGTCCCGTAGGTGGCTGGAGGAAGCCACGCTCTCCAGCAGTTTGCCAGGAGTTGTGCCCAGTCCCTTCTCCACGGGGCAGGACAAGTACAGTCAAACTCTAAATCCCCTCTTTGAGTCTGGGTGATCCTGAGGCAGCAGCGAGTGCTGTGGCAGCCCAGACTGGAGCAAGCTGGAAGCCATCCTGGGATAAATGGGACTGAAAGGGAGAGGATGCTGCAGGGAGCTCGGAGCACCAGTGTCACACCAGAGTGGCCTTTGGAGGACACGGAGCCCCAGCGACGGGGGATTTGATCCTGGGGTGGAGGGAGACTTCTTGTCTGATCCCCTTCTCCCAGCCCACCTCCCCTTGACCTCCCTTTTCCCCTGCCTTCTCACTTCCCTAGGATCAGATTTTCCACTTCGTACCAGACTGGCCACGCTTGTTTTAACAGCTTAAGTAGTAATTGCTGGGGCTGAGAGGGGGCAGGGGGAAATGAGATCGTGTCTGCAGCCTGGAAAACCCTGGAGCTAAGGTGAAAGCCTGGTCAGGGAAGAGTCACACAGCCCTTTTTTTTCCTCTTTTTCTTCAGGGGGTTCTGGAAGTGTCTGTTCCCTCTCCCAGGGCCGAAACAAAGGCTGTGTGTGGTTTCAGGTGGGGTCGGGACAGCCGGAGCCCATTAGGGCGGAGCAGCGGGGGCTGCGGGGCCGCAGCTGTCTGCCTGGGAAGAGCCGGGCAGGAAAACACGGCACAGCCTGAGCCGGCTGGGAAGGCTGAGAGAGCTCTCTGCTCCTCGGAGAAAGGAGGGAGCAGGTTGCTCTGGGATGATTCAGGGCTTTGGTCACTGAGTGTGTTTCTCTGCACTCACCTTTCTGATGTGAGGTTTCTTGGGCTGGTCCCACTGTCCCACATAGGCTGGGAAGAGGTGGTGACCTTCATACAACTGCAAGGTGCTTGAAAATGAGGGTGCAGCTGCCCACGGGTGCCTTGGAGGGGCAGGAGCCTGCTGGCTGCAGCAGGTTCTGGGAGCAGGGATACGTGGCACGGCACTCTTCCCTCCAGGACACAGTGCTGGGCCAATTCCTTGTCTTGGAGGGAGAAGATGAACCATAAAACCATTATCTGTGCCTGGGATCTTTTAAAATGACCCAAAAAATCCCTGTTCTAGGGTGCAGTTGGTGCCTGGACACATGGAGGTGAACAGCTGGGAACTGTTGAGATGGTGGAATTTCTGTGGGCTTGGTCAGGGTGGGAAGAGTTGCTTTGTCATTCACCTTCAGCTGAAGAAGCACTAAAAGAGGCTGGGTTGGGGTCCCAAGGTGTGGGTGAGGATTTCCAGTTGTTGAGAGCTGCTTTTCTAGCCATGCAGCAGCTGCCATTCCTCCATCCAGCCTTGCACCACTGAGGTGAAGGTTCCTGGCTTGTCCTTGCAGCTTCTGATGTTGAGAGCACAGGCATGAGGCACCTTGGGCTCCGCTGTGAGACACATGCCACCCTCTAGCACTGTTCCTCTGAAAAGGGCCAGTGGGGCAAGAACCTACCCAGAGCCTGGCACTGGCATCATGCTGTGACCACACAGAGCTCAGACATGGGTATGGGCAGAAGCTGGGCTCCAGGTCTTGTTCCCCCTTTCCTCCTGCACCAGTTCCCCTGGAAGGACCCTGGGACACCCCAAAGTAGCCCTATGCCTCTGGGCTGCAGCCCTGGGACCAAGGTGCTGTACATCTGCCACGTTGCTTCCCACCTGGAATTTGTGGGTTTGTGGATCAGGGATCTCCAGGCAGCGAGTGCCTGGGGCCAGCTGGGTCAGTCTGGGGCTTTCAGGCTACCAGGGCATGCAGGGTACAGGCCCTGGCAGCTCCTGGCTGGGCTAGCCTGATGCAATTCCCTGTTTGCAGAACATCAGCCTCCCCCGAGTGTCCCAGGGCAGCGTAACCTTCCCTCAGCATCTGCAGCTGGATGGACCCTTGGGAGCCTGCTTGGCTGTGGAATGGGATTCAGGGCACAGCCATGGGACACGCTCCAGCCCTCCATGCATGGCCATGGCCAGCTGGTGACAGACCTGACTGTGCTTTGGGGTTTGGGTCCCAGGGAGCCCCAGAATCACCATGGGCAGCTCAGAGGCAGCAGCAGTGCAGCCATGTGCTGGTGGCAGGGGTGGCTGGTCACAGCACTGTAAGTCCTGCTGGCTGGAGGTCACTGTGCCAGAGCATTGTGGCTGCACCCTGCTCACACCAGCGTGGTGGTGCTGAGGGTCCCCCAAATCACCTGGTCTGGGGCAAAAGGGCTTCCCCAAGGAGCCACAGACTGGGGGAGCACCAAACCATTCCATGTGAAAGCAGCTCTGGAGTGGGGGTGGGTTGGATCACCCCCACCACAAAAAAAAAAAAAAAACCAACAAAAAAAGGAAAGAGCTCCCACCGATTTTTTTGTCCTCTCTACCACGTGCTCCCCAAGAGGGGAGAATGGAGGTGCTGAGCTGCTCCCCGGGGCAAAACGCCCTCAGGTTTGCTGTTTCACAGGGGTTGCAAACCCCCCTCAGGGCTGAGGCTCTCACCAGAGCCGGAAGAGTTAATGCTCCCAAAATGCCATTAAATGTTCCTGCTGCAGGTCAGTCTCCATTGGGGATTAGGGGGATCTGGCCTGGGAGCCGGGGCCGGCTCCTGCCAGCTCTGGGCTGGTGCGGGACGTGCTGGTTGAGCCCCAGCCCCATGTGCCGGGGTCTGGTGTGGCTCAGGAAACATCCTGGCTGTAAATCATGGGGGAGGGAGGGCTGGGAGCCCCAGGGGGCTGGGGGAGCCCCTGCAGGGGGCCTGGGTGGGCACCCACCCCGCCAGGCGAGACACGGTCCTGTGCCCGCAGCACGGCACTGGTGGGATGCGGGCCGGAAAGCAGGGATGGATCCGTGCCGCTGTCCCGCTCCCGGCACCTTCGGCTGTGGGGCCGGTGGGTGCCCAGAGATGCGGTGCGGGGTGAGGGACGCCCGGGCCCGCCGGGTCCCGGCCGCCCGCTCCGTGGTGAGCTCCGCGTCCCTCCCGCCGGCCGCCCCGTCCGAGGGGACCGCAGGCTCCGGCTGTTTTCTCATCCTGCAGGAATTCGGCTCCGTGGGCCGGGCGGGTTTTTCTGTGAGCCCCCCCCCCCCCCCCCCGCCCCCCCTTTCACTCTCCCTCTTTGGAGACTTTCTGCATTCTGCCTTTGATCTCCCCCCGTGTTTGCCCAGGGATCGCCGGGCTCGCCGGGGTTAGAGGCTGAGGTCAGCGCCTTTCCCATTCCAAACACCCAGAAACATCAGTGGGAAGGGAGGGGATTCAGATTACAACCTTCCCGTCCTCCCCTTCCACCCCACTCGCCCCGCTGGCCGTGCCGGGGATGGACTGAGCCCCGAGAGCCACCCGCCACTGCCGCCGCGTCCCCGGCGCCCCGAGACCCGAGCGGCGATGGATGGAGGCGGCGCGCGGCATCGCCGGTGGTCCGGCGGGCGTCGGGTGTGCTGAAGGACAGAGGTTTGGTCCTCTCCTCCTACTCTTTGTCCCCCCGCCCGCCTTCTCCCTCATCCCGTCCGTCCTGAATGTGATTTATCCCGAGCCCTCGCCAGCGAGCCAGGCCGGCGGCGCGGGGTGGCCCCGATGGCTCCTCGGGGGAGAGGCGGGCGCGGGGCCCGGGGGCAGCGGGCGGGCCGGCAGCGGGGCCCGCTGGGCATCGCGCTGCTCCTGCCCGTGCTGGCGGCGGCGGCCGGGCTGAGCCTGCAGCCGGGCAGGATGCGGCACCTGGGCGTCTGCCCCAACCAGCTGAACCCCAACCTGTGGGTGGACGCCCAGAGCACCTGCGAGCGGGAGTGCCAGGCCGACCAGGTGAGCGGGGGGGCTGCAGGCGATAACGGGGTTTGGGGGGCATCCCCAGGTCCCCGAAGGAGATACTTTGGGGTGTGGTGTGGGTCCTGTGCTGGGTGGCACAGCCGGTTCAGTTGTTTGAGAGCAACGGGCTCTGCAGCCTTGCTGCAGCTTTGCCCCCTAAGCCCCTCCTGTCTACTGGGCTCCCCAGTTGCCCACAGGCAGAGAAACTGCTTGTTGCCCCCTCATGTCACCCCCTCAGACCATGTCCCATGGTCAGAACACCCTCCTCGTGCACCCCCAGGATGCTTCCACCCTGTCAAAGGGCTGGCTGGGATGAAGGGAATGGGTGTGCTGGGACACGGACCCCATCAGCCCGAGAACAGAATCCTCTCCCAGATTTTCCCTGGGGGTCGGAGCCCACCCACGGACCGCGTTGTCCATTCCAGAGAGCCCTTGCTCCACCAGGCTGAGCAGGGGTAACCCCACCCCGGTTAGGGCTGTCTGAACCCCGAGGGGAGACTCCTTCACAATTCATCTGTGCGCGTTCTGCCCTCCCTCGGCCAGCAAAAGCTGAGAAGGGCAGGTTGCTCTCTGCTGTGAGGAGAAGGGACCATCATCCCTGCGGTGCACCCCCAAACATCCTGGGGGTGCTGAGGGTGGGCTGGGGCTGGGACAGCTGTGCCGGGGAGCTCTGGCTCTAGCCGGAGCCCAGCGATGCTGAAGGTGCACAGGGCTGCGCGGGGGACACCTGCCCACCCCAAAGTCCCACAGGGGTGGGAACAGCACCCACAGCCCCAGCACAGGGGTGACCTCCACGTCCCCCCCGCAATCTCTTCTCCCTCCCCGGCCAGGACTGTGAAGACTTTGAGAAATGCTGCACCAACGTGTGTGGGCTGCGGAGCTGCGTGGCCGCGCGCTTTGCCGACGGCAGCGTTCCGGCGCTGGCGCTGGCGCCCGCAGCCTCCTGCGAGAGCTTCGTGTGCGCGCAGCAGGGCTCCGACTGCGACATCTGGGACGGGCAGCCCGTCTGCAAGTGCAAGGACCGCTGCGAGAAGGAGCCCAACTTCACTTGCGCCTCCGACGGCCTCACGTACTACAACAAGTGCTACATGGACGCCGAGGCGTGTCTGCGCGGCACCCGCCTCACCACCGTGCCCTGCAAGCACATCTTCACCTGGCCCGACACCAGCCCCGTGCCGCAGGAGACCACGGCGCGCCCCACGCCGGGCGCCGGCCCCGAGCTGCCGGTGCCCCCCGCCCTCTACACCAACCCCTTCCACCAGTCCGTGCGCGCCGGCGGCACCGTCAGCTTCCGCTGCGACGTGAGCGGCCGCCCGCAGCCCGACATCACCTGGGAGAAGCAGAGCGAGCGGGAGGAGAACTTCATCATGCGGCCGGACCAGATGTACGGCAACGTGGTGGTCACCAACATCGGCCAGCTGGTCATCTACAACGCCCGCCACGAGGACGCCGGCATCTACACCTGCACGGCCCGGAACGCCGCCGGGCTGCTCCGCGCCGACTTCCCGCTGTCGGTGCTCAGGCGGGAGCCGGGGGGGACCCCGCGGACCGGCAGCCCCCAGCCCTTCCCCAGCGCCGAGTGCCTGAAGGAGCCGGACCGGCGGCGGTGCGAGGCCACGGAGGTGCGCTGGCATTTTGACGCCAAGCAGGGCTCTTGCCTGACCTTCCGCTACGGCGGCTGCGGGGCCAACAGGAACCACTTCGAGACGTACGAGGAATGCCGAGCCGCCTGCCTGGGCAGCGCCCGCCCCACTTGCCTCCTGCCCATGGTGCAGGGGCCCTGCCAGAACTGGGAGCCGCGCTGGGCGTACAACCACCTGCTGAAGCAGTGCCACTCCTTCGTCTACGGCGGCTGTGAGGGCAACACCAACAACTTTGAGAGCAAGGAGACCTGCGAGGACGTGTGTCCCTTCCCCAAGAGCCTGCAGTGCAAGGCCTGCCGCCTGAAGAGCAAGATGGTGCTGAGCCTCTGCCGCAGCGACTTCGCCATCGTGGGGCGGCTCATGGAGATCGTGGAGGACCAGGACTCTGGCATAGCCCGCTTCGCTCTCGAGGACGTCCTCAAGGATGAGAAGATGGGCCTCAAGTTCTTCAACATCAAGTACCTGGAGGTGACCCTGACCGACATGGACTGGAGCTGCCCCTGCCCCAACATGACGGCGGAGGACGGGCCCCTGATCATCATGGGCGAGGTGCACGACGGAATGGCCACGCTGGACCCCAGCAGCTACGTCCGGGCAGCCAACGACAAACGGGTGAAGAAGATCTATGAGCTGATGGAGAAGAAAACCTGCGACCTCCTGAACCGCTTCCAGGACTAGGGGAGAGTCAGGGTGTGCTGATGGGGGAGCTGCAGACACAGCACAGAGGGGGCAGCCTGAGGGAGCCCCTGCACCAGTGCCTGTGTCTAGAGGTTACCACTGTCAGGTAGTTCTCCCCAACCCCGTGCTGAGCCTCAGACCAACTCCCACCTCCACTGTAATTTATCTGCTGCATGTTCCCCCACTGTGTGACCCCTACCCCAGCCTGTCCAGAAGCAATAGAGAACTGGGTTGGGTTGCAGAGGGGTGGGAGATCTGCTGGGAACACCCCACCCATAAAATCTTCCCACATCACCAAAGCCTCTGGGCCCAGTGTAACACCCCTGGGTGCTGGACCTGACCCTTTAATTGGTGCTGGAGTTTGAACTGGGGACACCCCCACCCCCAGTGTTTGTGCTGAAAACATCAGGGAGCTGCTGGGGTGTGGGGGGCAAAGCCACAGAGTTTATTGGGGGGGCAACAGCACAATCCTGAGGAAAGGGGGAAGGGAGACACCATCGGCACAGCATCCTCTGAGGAAATGGAGCAAGGAGTCTCCCCCATGCCCAGGGGGTGTTGTCCCCCCCCACACCTGTGACCCCCCGTGGCAGCTGTGCTGGGTCTTGTGGCCCAGGCTGGGGCACCCCACTGCAAAGAGAGCCCCAAAGGCACCAGGGCAGATGGACCCCGCCCAGCCAAGTCAGGCCCAGCTGGGTGAGTGGGGCTCTGTCCCATCACTGCTGTCCCCAGCCCCAGTGGCAGCCACGGCGGGACAGTGACAGCCTGCAAGAGGCATCATGGGGACAGCAGTGCCGGGAGGCGCTGGAAGTGCCGTCAGGGCAGGTTACAGCTTGCGGAAGATCAGGCTCTTGTTGTTGGCCGGCATGTCCACCTGGAAGCACAGAGCCGGGCTCAGAGGTGCCCGGCAGCACGGGCAGCCCCGGGGCCCAGCACGTACCATCCTCTCCAGGCTCAGCCCGTTGGCCTCGGCCAGCTCCCGCAGCAGCGCCGTGTCCCGCAGCCCCCAGGCGGGATTGCTGCGGGGAGGAGCCCTGGGTCACACAGGGGACACCCAAAGCAGCCCCGGGGGCACCCCCGGCTGGGGGCTGCCCTCAGGCCTGGCTTATCTTGAGGGACCACGCTGGGAGGGAGCTTCCTGCAGCTGCAGGGTGGCACAGAGAGGACAGGATGGGGCCCCAGGAGCCCCCCTGCCCCCTCCTACCTCTGCCTCAGGCTGCGGTCAAAGTCCACGTTGCTCTGGGGGCTGATCTGGCCGTCCACGGCGTAGGGCTGGTGGGACACAGCTGGAGCTGCAGGCAGGAGCCACCCTGTGCACCCCAGCCCCCCTGCCACGGGCTGCTGCCCCCACCAAGCACAGAAGCCAAGTGTGAAGAGACACAGCCCCCAAGGAGTCCTGTCACCCACTGTGAGTCCTGTCACTCTCTGCAGGCACCCCCAGACCCTGCTTTGGATAAGGTGAGGGAGGACAGGATCTGCCTCCTCCAAAACTGCCCCTTTCAGGGCTCAGCAGGTGCCCCAAAAGGCAGAGACCCCCCCAGAAGCCAAGCCCCTGCATTTCCCAGCTCCCTCCCTAAGCCATGAGCAGAGCTACTCCCCAGTATCTGCTCTGACACCCTGCAGCCCCCAGGACTCTCCTGCACCGGGACAGGTGACCCACCCCATAGGTGAAGAGCACACCTCCGGGCTTCAGCAGCACCCCAGCACCCCTGAACAGGCCCTGGGGAACGAGAGAGGCGGGGACAGGTCAGGGGGCTGGGGACAGCCCCGGGAGCCGCCCCGGCAGGGGACAGGGGCTGTGGAGGGCGCTCACCTCGGTGCAGCGCAGCTCTGCGATGTGCATCATGTTGATGCTGACCACGAGGTCCAGGGTGGAGGGCTGGGTGCCCCCCCAGGTCTCCCAGCCCTGGGACACGTCCAGCAGGATGGGGGGCAGCAGGTTGGGCACCCCCGTGGCCTCCACGTAGGCAGCGATGCTGTGGGCATCAAAGCCCAGCTCAAGCCCAGCCGGGTGCCCCTGCAGCCCCAGCAGCCGCTGCAGGCGGGGACAGAGCCCTGCAGGGACTCTCAGGAGTGGGAAAACACCCACAGGGATGTGGGTGCAGCACAGCCTGGGGGCTCCTTGCCCAGCCCTTTGCTTCCAGCTGCCACATGGAGAACTGGAAGCACCTGGACAACCAGCAGCGTGTGGATGCAGAGGCCCCAGGGCCCAACCTTGCCAAGTTTGGAGCACTCTCTTGTGGGGAACCCCACTGGCACCACTGCACCAGCACCTCCTGATTTTGGTGTTATTTACACCCTTTTTGGCACATTCACCACCTAGGTCTCAGCTCCTGCAGCCTCCCAGCCTGGAGATTATTTTTACCCAGGGTGGTGGGTGCTACTGGGTGGGCAGCACAAAACTCCTCCTGGACAGGGGCTGGTTCCAGCATCTCCCCACCAGGCTTATTTTTTCTCTGCAGTGAAGAGCTGGATTTTGGGAGTTTTCTGGGAGAAATAAAGTCCTGAGGTGGGGAGCATGGGTTGTTTGGGAGTTGGATATTGGGGATTTATTGAAAAAAATATTGTGAGTATTGACCTGGGGAGCCTGGGCTGGGCAAGAGCTGAATATTGTGGTTTGCCTGGAAATAATAAAGCATCAAGCCAGAGACCCTGGACTGTCCAAGGGGGTCTTTGCTGTGAAAAAATACACATTAATCTCATCTGAGAGCAGGATATTGGGGTTTGCCTGGAAAGAATACAGTACTGAGCAGGGGAGCTTGGGGTGATGGAGAGTTGGCTATTGGGTTTTTTCCTGAAAAAAGAAAAAAATTGTGGAGCCTGGGCCCACTATTGAGAGAGTCTTTTCTAGGAAAAAAATACGTATCCAGTTTATTCAAAAGCTGGATATTGGGGTTTACCTGGAGGTAGCAAAGCACTAAGCAGGAGAGCCTGGGCTGCAGGAGAATTAGATATTGGGGTTTTCCCAAAATCCCCAAAGGAAATAAAATAAATAAATAAATAAAAAATTAAAACGGGGAGCAGGGAACCGGGGCCGCGGCTCCATGGGCCCGTGGGAGGGGGCTGCAGGCGGCGGCCCCGGAGTCCTGCGGGGTCCCCCGTCCCCCCGGGACCCCCGGCCCCGCTCACCTGCGCAGCGCCCGGGGGTCGATGTCCGAGGGCTGCCAGCGCGTCTGCGGCAGCGCCCGCGCGAAGTGCGCGGCGTGGAGCCCCGAGCCCGCGCCCACCTCCAGCACCCGCAGCGCGCCCGGCCCCGCGCCCGGCCCCGCGCACTCCCGCAGCACCGCCAGGATCGGGCCCTTGTTCCGCTCCGCGGCCGCCGGGACCTGCATGGCCGGGGCGGGAGGGAACTGCGGCTCCCGGCACCGCCCTGCGCCGCGGGTGGAGCTCCGCACGGCGGGGAGGGGAGAAGGCGGAGCGGCCGCCCTGATTTTTTAAGATTTTCTAAGCCTTCTGATGCTTACATTCTCGTAGCAAACTTTCTCACACACTTTTTGTAAATAACTTACTGATTTGCATTCTTTTCTGGAGGAGGAGAAATTTGATGGACTGTTGGTTTGTCCAGTGTCATTGGAGAGGTGGCACTGTCACCCTCCAATCCACTGTCATTTTTGGAAAACTATAAATGTTGGAGTCAGAAAATAAACTCCCCCTTTTCTTCACCCTGAGAGCAGCAGTATGTGTACGTCTTTCATGTCCTATAGCGACATCGAGCAACGAAAAATTATTGCGCCGCCCGGGAATCGAACCCGGGTCGCAAGAATGGGAATCTTGCATGATACCACTACACCAGCGGCGCGGTCGAGCGCCCTCTTGCTCCGCTGCCCCTCGGCCCCAGCGCCCGGGGACCCCCAGCCCTGCCGCTCCCCCGTCGCGCACCAGCACCCCCTAAAAGGGACAAAGTGAAGCTCTGCGCGGACACCCCAGGAAAATGGGGGCGAGGGGGGGATCACCCCCCTTTTCCGCGGCAGCGGTCAGTGGTGATGGAGGTCCGGAGGGATCCATCTGGAGCACAAGGATTAGGGGTCAGCCCTTCCAAGCATGGAAAGGCTCAGGAATGCGCCAACATGCGCTTAGAAACCCCGGGCAGGTCCGGGGGGAAACTGAGGCACAGCCCCCAGCACGTTACAAGGCGCGTGACAGCCACTGGTGACATCCCGTGGGTCAGGGTTGTATTTAGGCACAGTAACAGGGTTGGGGCTGGCAGCAGTGGATGCACACCCGCGAAGGGTCCAAGCGTGCCTGGCACCCACCAGGGCCAGGCGAGGCTGGGCTTTTATGGGAGGTACCCTCGTACACCCCTCCCTCTCTAGCCACTACCGGGGCAACGTGGCGGAAAGGCAAAGGTCACCCTCGTGGGGTGGCTCTGCAGCCCCTGGAGGGGGCCTGGAGCCTCCCAGAGACCCCAGTGTGTTTGTCACACGGTCTCTCCCCAAAACTCTGGGTGCTGTCGCCAGCCACAGGGGCGGCCGGTGGACACTGCGGGGTAGCCGGGGACCAGCTCGGGGTCGTGTCCTGGGTCTGCACCTCCTGCCACGTGGGGACACCTTGGCGGAACCTCCCACTCCAAAGATCACCGTGCTGGCAGGGACGCCGCTGCCCACCCCGGCTCCCTGCGCTTGTCGTGGGATGTGCGGCTCACGGCGCTGTCCCCGTGGGGGTGGTACCTCAGCCCCTGCCTCTGCACCCCTTCACTTTTCCCTGCCTGGGTCCTTTGTGTCCCAGGAATGACCCCTATCTGTCCCCTGTGTGTGCCGTGGCTCCAGTGTCCTGTGTCCTGAATGTCCCCGTGCGGGTCCCCTCCGAGTTTCCCGTGACTCCCGTGTCCCCTGCGCGCCTGTGCCATCTTGTGTCCCACGTGCCTGCTGTGCCCTCTCCCCTACTTCAGCCCCGCATGGTCCAATGTCCCTTCTGCGCATTCCGTGTGTCCTGTGCGAGTCCTATGTCTCCCGCATGTCCCTTCTGTGTCCCATGAAAGTCCCCACATGTGCTCCCAGCATGTGCCCTGCTTGTCTCCAGCGTGTGTTCCTGCATCCTGTGTGTCCCCATAAATCCACACACGCGCTCCCGATGTATCCCGTGCGCGTCCCCTATGTGTCCCCACAACCCAGACATGTCTCTTGCACAGCACACACGTGTCGCGTGTGTCCCCGCACGCCTCCCACCGAACTGTGTGTCCCCCCGACCCGTCCCGCGGGTATCCCCCGCTCCCCCCGGGCGCTGGGCGCCGTCTCCGCGTCCCCCTCGCTCCCTGCGCGTTCCCCTTTAAGCGCGGGGGCGTGTCGGAGCCGGGGGGGCCCGGCCCTGCCTGCTTAAGGCCCCGGCGAGGGGCACCTGCGGCACTCGAGAGGGCGGCGGGGCCGTGGGCCGGGGCCCGCACGATGTACACGCTGACACGGGGCCCCAGCAAGCTCGCCACGCAGCGCCGCACAGGTACCGGGGGGCGCGGGGCCGGGGGCGCGGGGGCTCGTCCCGCCCCGGCCGCCCCCTGACGCCCCGCGCTCCCCGCAGGTCCCACGCAGCAGGCGGTGGAGAGCAGCAAACTGGGCGAGTATCGGGGGCGAGCGCAGCCCGGCCTGTGGCCCCCGGCCAGGTGAGACCCTGTGACCTTGGCAGGGAGCGGCGCGGGGCGGCCGGGCCTGACCTTGAAGGGAACGGGAACGGGACGGCGGGGCCGCCTGCGGGACGCGGGACGGGGACCCGGGGACTCCGCTCGGTGCCGCTCGGCCCGGGGGTCTCGGCGGTGCTTGTGCGTCCCGCGGAGCTCTGGGCACGCCTGGGCTCTGTGCCCTGTGCCGCGGGCCGCCCCGCGTCGGGGACACACCGGGGTGGCCGCCCCCCCTCCTTCCCACGGGCCATCCCCAGAAATCGCGGGGAGCGGGACCGGTGGGGTCACGCCAAGGAGGCGGCGCGGGGGGGTCCCGGTGCGGGGCAGAGCCGGGGCCGGGCTGGTCCAGCCCCTCCGCCGACGGCCCCGATTGCACGAACCGGGCGGCGGGGCCAGCGCCGGTCCCGCCCGCCTTGGCCGCGCCGCGCACCCTCGGGGGCCGCGGAGCCCACGCGGAGCCGGCGTTCCCCTCTGTCCCAAAAGCCGGGGTGACACTTTCTGATGAATTCCAGTGTCGCGCAGCAGTACCCGGAGCTGTTGGCAGGGTGCTGTGGGGTATTCCAGTGGCTGGGAGGTGCTGATGGGATCCCTACGGAGACCCTTTCCCGACTGGAGGCCTGGAGTCACAGCACACCCAGACAGGGTAGTGGGACCCCACTGGTTCTGCACTTCCTCTCCAGCTCCAAGAAATGAGCTTCCCCCCTACCCCCCAGTTCCTCTCCTTCCCAGGATCCCTGGAATTCATTGGAGTGGCTTCTGCCACATTTGCCCTCCGCCCTGCCCCTGGCTGTGGGGGCTTGAGAGTCACTGCCCTCCTCAGCCCCTGCCTGCAGATCTGCAGGAGCTGCCTCCTCCCAGTCTCTCCTGCCCTCCAAACCCACTCCTAGGGCCCCTTAGACTTTGCCCCATGAGGAACGTGGCTGTTGCAAGCGTGTCCTGCCCTAGAGCTGGGCAGAAAAGCCAAAATACTGGAGTTTGCATTGAACGTGCTCCTAGGTCTCATCCTGAGTCTTGCCTTTAGCTCTGGTGCGTGTTGGTGCATCCAGGCAGGGAGTGGTTGAAGTGCCCCTGACCAGAGGGGATCCCAGCTCTGAGGAAGCCTGACCTGCTCCCACTTTTCAGAGTGTAACATCTCAATCCTGGGGCACCTTGTGTGCCCCATGCTGGGGCCAGAGCTGTTCCAGTGAACCTGGGTGTTTGATCTGCAGAGGATGGCCCATTCCCTGTCCAGTACCTGACTGGATTTCACTTCCATTTCCTGATATTCCTGCAAGTTTGGTGGCAGATTCTTTCTTAGGGACTGCACTTGGTGCTAGATTGGAGGATGGGTAGGAGATGGGCAGCTGGTGCTTTTCCCCAGGGAGCTCTCCTTGCACCCTTCCTGTGTCAGAATCCCCTGTCCCTGGGGGCTGGGTCCCTTTCCATCCCAGTCCTTGGGGATGAGGCTGGGTGGCTGCAGCTGTGGGCGAGTGTGTGCACTGTGGGGCGGCCCAGGACACCTGAACCGCCCCAGTTCTTGCTGGGGTGGGCATGGGCAGAACTGCCTGTGCCCTCATCTCCCCCTTGCTTCCCTCCCTCCACAGCCCAGCACAGAAACTCGTCTTCAACAGAGTGAATGGCAAGAGGCCCCCACTGCTGCTGCAGCAGATCTCAGCCCCTGAAGAATGTTACACCCTGGCCCACGAGGAGAACGTCCGCTTTGTCTATGAAGGTGAGGGCAGAGGGTCCCTGGGGCAGCAGCCAGAGGAGCTGGAGCAGATGGAGCCCCTCCCCAGCACCTACACCGTGCTGGGGACATCAGTGGCAGGCACCGAGTCCCCAACCTGGGCCCTTGCCCTCCTTTGCTCCACCTCCTGCTCCTGTCCCGCAGCCCCCAGCACTGGGAGCCCTGTCCCAAACCCACCCAGCCTCGTTCCCCCTCCCCAGCCTGGCAGCAGGTAGAGCAGCAGCTGGACAGCAGCCGGAGCGGGGAGAGCGCCTGCGGCCCCGTGCAGTACGTGGAGAAAACCCCCAACCCCGGACTCAAAAGTAAGTGGGAGTGGTTGTGGCCCTTTGGGGTGCATCAGGCTCGGGGTGCAGTGTGTGGCTGTGGGCTCAGCCTGCACCTGAACAGGGCTGTAGTGGAAGGAAGAGGAGGATCCCAGTGCTGGATGTGCCCGAGGGGCTGGTTGGGTCTGTCCTGCTGATGCTGAGGTCACTCTGGGGGTGCTGGGGGCACAGCTGTCCCCAGGCACTGGGGTGGGGATGTCCCACTGCATCCCTTGGATGTTCCACTGTGTTGCTGACTCCTCTGGGATTCAGACTCCTCTGCCACCAAGGGGTTCAGCATCATGCTGGAGAGAGAGGAGCTGCCTGTGGGAACCTGCTTCTCCTGGGGCCAGCAGGACCAATTGGGCTTGGGGACAACAGTTGTCTGGTGGCACCTGGAGTCAGCAGCCTTTGGGCTCTCACAGTGGCTGAGAGCTCCCCAAGGAAGAGAATGTCCCTGTAGATCCAGTCTGGCCTTTTTGGGGACATGGCACAGGGGTGGAGAAGACCTGGGGGTGTCATTAGATTGGAGATCAGGGAAAGATTCTTCCCTCAGAGGGTGCTGGCACTGCCCAGGCTCCCCAGGGAATGGGCACAGCCCCGGGGCTGCCAGAGCTCCAGGAGTGTTTGGACAGCACTGCCAGGGAAGCCCAGGGTGGGATTGTTGGGGTGTCTATGCAGGGACAGGAGCTGGGCTGGATGATCCCTGTGGGTCCCTTCCCACTCAGGATATTCTGTGATTCCATGGTTATTTTTTCTGGGGTTTGGAAGGGAGCACCCAAAGCTCTGCTCCTGCTCCAGCTGTTCCCCTCTCTCCCTCCCCTCTTTCTCAGACTTCGTTCCCATTGACCTGGAGGATTGGTGGGCACAGCAATTTCTGGCCAAAATCGAGAACAGCTCATAAAAGGGAAGAAAAGGTTGTGTTTGGTTTCTTTATAAGAGAAAAGAAGCTGCGAGCACCTGGTGACAGCCCAGCATCGGTGGCGTTTTTGAAGCGTTTTTAAGACGCCCGAGGTGGAGTGAGCCAGCCCAGAGCACCGGACCACAGCCATGCCCGGCCTCGCGCCCTCCCCGTGCCCGGCACAGGAGCAGCGTGCAGCCCCAGCCAGGATTCCTTAAGTGCCAGTTCTCGGACTGCTGCAGCTCCTGCAGCCTCCAGCTCCAGGGACACTGCGGTGCCACGCTGGGGACGAGGGAGCGGCTCCCCCCTGCAGCCACGGGAGGCCAGGGGGTGCTGCAGCAGCACCGCCAGACAATAAAGCGCTGAAACTGCCCGTGGAGCCGCGCTTGTGCCATGGGGAAGAGGGGAAGCAGGGGCTGCAGCATCATGGCCCCTGGAGAGGGGATGCTCCCAGCTGACTCGTGGCTCAGTGGGAACCTGGCTCCTGTGGATTCAAGGGCTTGGAGCTCCTCTTCCTTGCAGCTGCATCCTTGCCCCAATGCTGCTGCATCTCCCGGGGCTCAGCCAGGGGCTGGTGCTGTCTTAGGTGATGTTTGGGATTGGGGGGCATATGGGAATCTGCAAGGGGGGCTGAGCACCCTGGCTGTGCTCCAGAGCTGCGCTGCAGCATGGACGTGGGCAAAGCTGCAGGAATGGGAATGCCAGGGCCAGCTGCCCGCTGCCATGGAGGCAAAAAGGCTCAAGGTCTCCCCCTCACCTGTGGTTGTTTGGGTGAGCTGAGAGAGGATAGTTGTGGCTACCTGAAGTAAAAAGAATGGAGACCCCAACTTCTGCTTCTACAAAAAAAACTCCTCAGCTGATGGGCTTTTCAAGCCAAACTGAGCCCTTCTAGTTCTGGTTTGTAGGACACCCCTCTACCCCCATGTCCTTCTCCCCAAGAAGAGAGCAGGAGGCCGGCACAGGCTGAATAGAGTCTGAATCGAAAGGAGGCCAGGAAACACCCACTGGAAAAAAAAATCATCTTTATTATTCCTATGATGGGAGCAACAACCACACTGCAGCCAGGGGGGAGTAGAAGCTGGCCAGGAGCTGTGTTGCTTCTCCCACCTGGGAGGCCAGAGCAGTGCCAGCAGCAGCTGTGCCCCTGGCACCTGCCCATGGAGCACTCCTGGTCCTGCTCCCATCCCCAGGCTGGCACACCTGGCACTGGGGCTGTGACTGAAATCAGGAGCAGCACCATGCACAGCCCACAGTGCCTGCCTCGCTGCCAGGCAGGGTGTTACAGCCCCTGGGACAGGGAAATGCTACTTCCATAACACCTCCTTCATTTAGGCCAGGGTGGCCCCAGAGTGGTGGAGGGCTGGGGCCAGGGGATGTCATCCCTGCCGTGGACGCTCCCCCCAGCTCTGCCATCATGGGCAGGGTGGGGGTTAAGCTGCCTCTGTGTCCCCAGCCAGCACCAAGCCTTGCAGGGGGCACCAGAGCCAACAGGACATGGACAGTTACTGCTGTGCCCAGGGCACTGCCAGCCCACCCTCCCAGCAAAAAGCATCCCCCCTTTTTCTTCCCTCCCTGGCAAAGTCCCTGCTGCTGGGATTCCCCCCTGCATGGTCCCTGACAGTGGCTGGCTCTGCTGCCCACCAGGATGCTCCCAGGGTGCAATCCCTCCCTGCCAGCAACTCCAAAGGACTCCAAGGGGTCTAAGCAGGCCATTCACCTGCTGGCTGCTGACTAATAAAAGCACACATCTTTAAGATCCAGGGAACTTCTTAGTAACATGATGCACCATTGTTCTGAACAACAACATTAGGCAAAGGAAAGAAATGGAACAGGAATAAATGAGTCAGTCACAAGGAAAAAATTAAAACCCAACCCAAAAATATAACCCAACCCCTGACAATGCAATCACTGGGAGGGAATCAGCCCCCCTTGCCATAAATATTAATTATGTGCAATTGTGTGTAGTACTATAGTGCAAATAGCTCTGCATTGATCATGGGGCAGCTGCCCCAGGTGACACAGGGACTAGTTAAGGACAGACAAGAATCAACACAGATTTCCAACAAACAAACAAAAAAACCCCAACCCAGTCACTGGGAAACTCCAAAAAGGAGTTGCCTCCTCCAACTGGGCCCAGGCAAGGCTGGGCAATGCTGGTGCCCAGCAGCATCCTGGAGCCAGGCAGGGGCAGGACAGGGCCTCTGCTCCCTGCCTGCTGCTGGCACAGCCTGGTCAGGGGCAGAGGGGATGAGGAGGAGGATGCAGGACAGATATGGTCAGGTTGGAGCTGTGTGGGGTGTAAAGAGGTGAGCTCAGCAGGACACGGGCACAGCGAGGGCATCGCTGGCTTCAAGCTGGTCCTGTGGCTGCACTGCACAGTGTGGGGCAGTGCTGCTGGCAGAACCCCTGCATGGGCACAACACTGAGGCCAGCAGCATCCCTGGGCACCCTGTGACACTTCATACCCATCCTACAGAGCACAGCCAAGACCCTGCAGCACCTCTCCCTCAACCCACAGCATCCCCAGGGAGCTTGTGGCACCTCTCACCCGTCCCTGCAGTGTCCCTGGGCACCCCTCACTGCCTCCAGCTCTGGCTCCCAGCCGTGCCCATCACGTGCTGTTCTGAGGCCGAGCTCTGGCATTGCTCCATTGCTACCTCTCACCCAGTGCCAGCTCCTGGCACCACAGCTCCCCCTGCACAGCTGGGGCCAGAGCCAGCTCCTCGAGCCAGGCTTGGCAAGCAGGCA
The DNA here is from genome assembly GCF_051311805.1 of Agelaius phoeniceus. Classification (NCBI taxonomy): domain Eukaryota; kingdom Metazoa; phylum Chordata; class Aves; order Passeriformes; family Icteridae; genus Agelaius; species Agelaius phoeniceus. The sequence goes on from NC_135280.1 coordinate 15,572,653, forward strand.
GGAGGGGACAGTTTTCCCTGGCGCTTTAAGGAGACAGAGCCTCCTCTTTCCATGCCAGGCAGGTGCCAGACAGGAGCTGAGCTGTACCCCCCTGGCTGGATACAAAGTGCTCCCAGGGGCAATCCCAGCACATCCTGCTGCCCCAAGGACGGTTTGGATCTGAGCTATGTGACAGCCTCCTGCTAAACCACGAGCAACCACCAAACAACACAGGGACATGCGGGTGAGGAGCGCGGGGTGCATCCTGCTGGGTGTCAGCCACGGGCAGGGAAGGGGGAGCAGAGGGGATCCTCCTCTGCCATCCCAAGTCCAATGCCCCTCTCCACCCATCCAGGCTCTCCTGGATTTTTGGGTGGATGTTTTTGCTGTATGGATGAAGAAGGCTGGAGAGTGGCAGTGTCACATGCGCACACACACGCACACCCACGCACACCCGTGCTGGCAGCCGCAGGAGCGCTGCCATCCCCTCACCCCTTGCTGGGAAGGTTTACATTGATACAGTATTTAAGACACGCCGATATATAAATTACTGTCTCTATATATACTATGTATAGGCTGAGGGCCAGTCCGTGACGGGGCACCAGGGGGCTCATTTCCCTCTGTCCTCTGTGTAGTGCTGGAAGCGAGTGAAGCTCATGAAGACCTGCTCCAGGGAGATCTGGCTCACCGAGTAGTCCTCCAAGCGATACTTCTCTTTGGCTTTCTCCAGGGCCCCAAAGACCTGCAAGGGAGGGCAGGGACAGGAGGCAGCGTGACTGGGTGTGGGGGCACTCCCAGGACCACAGGGGGAGCCCCAGGCTGTGACAGGGAGCACCCACTGTGACAGGGAACCTCCTGGCTGTGGCAGGGAAAGCAGAGAAAGTTTTTTTCTCCAGGGAGACCCAGGAAAATGACACCTTCCCTGGCAGGAGAGTGGGGGGAAGCCAGGAGTATCTGACACCATTTAAAAACACATGCTATGAATATGATTGTTTTACACATTTATATGTGATAAATGCATACATATATACACATATACAAATACATACATATATATACATGTATATATGTATTTATATATATTCACACACATATCTGGGTTAGAATCCCTGCCCAAGGCTTCTGCTAACACATATATAAAAAATCTTTATATAATATAGAAATAACACTCAGGATACTATATACACTATACATAACTATCTGTATCTAGCATACACATCATTTTTATATTGAGCTACATATGATATACATATATTTATATACTATTTATATTATATATATTTATAAACTCACTCTCTAGTTTTTATATAATCCTATACATAGTTTTAATATAATCTGTATACTATGTACTCTCTCTATATATACTCTATAGACTATACTACATACTTGATAGAGAGTATATAGAGTATATAATCTTATAGAGTATTACCTATACCATATACCCTATTGAGTAGATATATTGTATAAATACAATATACAGTATATGATATACTCTATATCCAGTGCATGTAATATACAGATATATATACTTAGATACTGCATATGAAAACTATCTATATACTATGAATATCTCTATATTCATAGTATATAGATAGTTTATTCATAGTATATATAGATATATTCACATGTATTCACATATAGATAATGTACATGTAGACAGTATATACACAGAGCTATACCAGGTATACTCTATACCTAACTCTGTATATGTATGCAGAGGGTTACATACTGTATCTGTACTGTGGGGTTTTATTGGTGTCCCTGGGCGAGGACCCCTCAAGATCAGTGCCTGGGGAAAGCCACTGCCCACAGCCCCAGTGGGAGCACACTGAAGCACTGCCAGGGGGTTCCTGGGGCTGAGGGGCAGGAGCAGGGAGCTGTCAGCACGGGGAAGTTTTGCCCACCCATCCCAGGTTTCCACAGCGTAATGAAGCGTGGGGAGAATGCACCACCAAAAGCAAAGCACCAAGAACAAAGGAAGGGGCAGAAGAAGGGTTCCCAGTGCCCCCTTACCTGTGCCCAGCTGAGGTTCTTGTTGGTCAAGTGGTAATGCACCATGCCCTGGTGCTCATGCTTCAGGACACTGCCTGGAGAATCGAGCAGGGAGAGGCTCTGTGTTAGGGAAGGTGCTGCAGTTCACACCCAGCACCCTGCCCCTGCTCTGGGGGCAACCACTCCAGCAGCTCACGGTACCTGGGAAAGTCTTCTCCACGAAGGCCTTGAAGGCCTGCAGCTCACCCTCCTCCTCACTCCGGGTTTTGGCCAGCAAGGTGTATCCACTACCAAACTTGCTTTTGAGGTGCTGGGGGCTGCCCAGGCACTTGAACTGCCCATTCACCATGATGGCCAATCGTGTGCACAGTGCCTCGCACTCCTCCATGCTGCAGGAAGGAGAGGACTCATTCAGAGAATCCCAGGATGGTTTGGGCTGGAAGGAACCTTAAAGCTCATCTCATTTCACCCCCTGCCATGGACAGGGACACCTTCCACTAGAACAGGCTGCTCCAAGCCCAGTCCAGCATGCCCCAGAGAGGGGGCAGCCACAGCTTCTCTGGGCATGTAAGCACCAGACACAAGCAGAAGCTTCTGGGAAGCGGCTCGAGGTGTGTTCCCTTCTCTCTGGACTCTTTGAGGAGGGAGATTTGGGTAGAGCCAGCCACTAGCTGCAGGCAGTGTATACCCACCCACCAGGCCCTGGAAGTGTGTCCCATCCCTTGGATCCCACCACTCTCCCTGATCTCTTATGCCAAGCCCTGCCCAGCCAGGTGTCACCTGTGGGAGGTGAAGATGATGGATTTGCCACACTCCCGTGTTCGTGTCACTGCGTCCCAGAGCAAGCGCCGGGCCACAGGGTCCATGCCAGTGGAGGGCTCATCCAGGAAGATCACAGGGGGGCCACCAATGAGAGCAATGCCAGCACTCAGCTTCCGCTTGTTCCCACCGCTGCAGAGGAATCACAGAACCATTAAGGTTGGAAACAACCTGCGAGATCACCAAGTTCAACCTTCAGCTGAAAATGGGAGCGAGGAATGGGGACAGAGCCCCAGTAGGAGCACAGGGAGCACCAGGCCAGAGGAGGGACAGCGGTTTGGCCAGGCCTGCTCTCACCTGTAGGTCCTGACGAGTTTGTCGGCATGCGGCTCCAGGAGCAGCCCCCGCAGCATGTTCTCCACGCAGCTGCCGATGTAGCGCTCGGGGATGCCGCGCAGCCGCGCGTACATGCTCAGCGTCTCGCGGCCCGTCATGTGCTCCAGCAGGGCATCGAACTGCGGGCAGTACCCGATCCGCTGCTGCACCTGCGGCCCAGAGCAGCGCACGGCAATCAGCCCACGGGCAGGGCTCCGAGCCAGGGGTGCCTGGGCACCCACGGGCCTTGCTGCTCCTCCCTGAGGTTCTGCTCAGAGTGATGGGAACTGAGTCGCAGCTCTGAAACCGTGGGGGGAATGAGAGGGAAATGCCCCCTGGAGCAGCTGGGCTGACAGGGACAGACAGATGTGTCTCTGGACAGCAGCTGGGTGGGCTCACAATGCCTCTGCCAAGCTGGTTCCTCACTGTGAGGGACCATTTTGGGGTGCCCAGGCTCTCAGAAGAAGGAAAGTGCTGGAGGGCTGGTACCTCCCCCATGTCATGCTCACTTCCAGGGACAAGAGCATGAGAGAAGGCAGTTTCGGGGAAGGAAGCAATTTGGGGCATGCTCTCAAGGAATGTTCTTCATGTCTGACCTTGTCTGAGATCCCAATTCACTTAAGACTTGGACTTGATGGTCCTTGTGGGTCCCTTCCAAATCAGAATATTCTGTGAAATCTGGGACAGTGGTAGAGGAAGGACTGGACCGAAAGCCTAACCCCTGCTCATCTCTTCCTCTTCCAAAGGAAGTGGGCAATTCCCAGCAAGGACACCCCTAGCAGAGATCTGGAAAGGTTTGATACACTCATTTTAGAGACCATCCTCCAATATTTTCCACATTTCCAGCTATGGAGGTAAAACCCTTTGATGAAGGGTTTGCTACCCTCAGCAGGTTTGGTCTCCATTTGTATCACATCTGTAATCCCAGCAGAGAGGAAACTGCTTCCACATGGCCAGATAATGGAGAGCTGAGCCAGCCAAGGACACAATGTCCCTGGGATATACATTGTTCCTGCCTCACAGGATAGTCTACAACACTACCCTCACCCCCGCAGCCTTGGGTACCTTCTTGATGTTGGCCAGAATGCTGTGGCCATCCACAAAGGCGTCCCCCGATGTGATGCTCTCGTCACCTGTCAGCATCTTGAAGGTGGTGGTTTTGCCCGCTCCGTTGAAGCCAAGGAGACCAAAACATTCCCCTTTGCTGACGGCCAAGGAGATCCTGTCCACTGCCAGCAGGGACTCCCGGCTGTCATAGACCTGGAGGAGGCACACAAGGGCCACGTGTCACTGCCCGATGGCACGGCAAGGCGGGCGGTGGCTCTGCCACCCCCAGAGGACACGGCTCAGATGGCATCAGGATCCTCAGGCCACCTTGCCTCACCTTGGTCAGTTCCTTGATGACCAGAGGGCTGCTGAGAGACGACAGCAGTTCTGGTGGTGACTCCAAAACCTTCTTCCTCTCATCTGCCACATCCCTGTCCTCTGGCAGCACAGACACCCTGTTCAGCAGGGCCACCTGAACACAGGGGGAAGACACACTCTGTGTCACCTGGCTGCTGGGGGATGAATGGGCTCCTCCAGTGTCCCCAACCCTGGCAGGATTCATCCCTTCCATCAGCTGCCTCTGGAGATGTCTCACTCTGCCAATCCATACACTTAACAGGACTGGCTCCTCCAAGCTCCAGGGATGCTCCCTGGGAAGATGATTTAGGTGATGAGGGCCCGTCTCCAGCTCACAGGGACTCCTGGGCTGGGCCTGGAGGGCACAGCTCCCTCCCATGTGCTTCACTCACCCATTTCCGCCGCCTGCAGATGCCACAGACCAGAGTTCTCAGTCTCCAGAGGAGGTTTGTCTCAATGAGGAAGAGGAGGAAGAGGAAGGAGAAACCCTGGATGGCCAAGGAGGTCAGGTACCGCCCAATCCCAGGGGTCTCCCAGGAAAAGTAGTTCATCTGATAACTGATATCTGAGGAAAGATGGAACAAAATCAACTCCAGGATCAATCCACACTTTGGGGAGGGGCAGATAAACTCCAGAGAAAGCTGTGAGCCCAAAACTTTGCCAGGCTTATCTTCATCCCACACTGGCTCCCTGCCCACAGCTCTTTCCAATGCTTCCCACAGGAGGATTTGGGTCTCGAGGGGATCTGGCAGAGGACGCCCAGTGGAGGCAGGCAGAGGACACCAATCTTGGGATTGGGATTTTTTTACTCATCTCTGAAACTTCCCCTAGACACATTTTTCCTCCAAATCATGAATAAGGTGATCCAGTTAAGGAATTTTCTCCTATATATGTCCTAATATGCTGCCCAGTTTTTGCTCTAAAATGGTACCTGCAGCTACTGCCCAGGCAGAGGCCCCATGACACTGCCCAGTTCCACCATACACTCCACACAACCCCCCAGTGATGCTGTGGGGGCTGGCCAGGTGAGGATGTAGAGACTCACTGAAGGCCTTGCAGATGAAGATGGCTTCAACAGAGGAGGTGCAGAACTGAATGAACTCATAATTCTGGTAGAAGTCACTGATGCACTGGCCCAGGCAGTAATTGGGTAAGACGAGAAAAACTTTATCCAGGGTTTTGGAGAGGTCGACCAAGCCCAGCTCTGAAAGAGAACAGGTGGATCAATGAATTAGAGACTGCTGGTTTGGGAGAAAAAACCCTGATACCTGAAAGACCCTGAAGTTTAGAGAGAAACCAAACATATTTTGTCACATTTAATGAGTTAGAATTGACTGTTGTAGTGTTTTATGGCTATTGTAGGACCAGCCCTGGGGTCAGAGAGCCCCCCTGGGGCCTGGACCTTGTTGGTGATGGCTGGGCAGGTAGAGAGGGCAGTGACCCACCTGGGATGCTCATGATGGTGACGGCGAGGAAGGTGGCGGTGCCGGAGAGGATGTTGAAGATGGTCAGACGGGTGTAGGCCGTGGCTGCCACCGAGAAGAAGAAGCTGAGGAGGTACATGAGGGGGATGATGGCCCAGCCATAAAGGAGGAAGATCAGCATCACGTCAACGAGGTGGCTGTCTTGGGTGAAGGCTTGCACATTGAAGGCTTGGAATATCACCTGGGACACAGCAATGTGGGGAGAAGGCACATTTGGCTTGACCTCAGGCGATGTCTCCTTGTCCCAGTGGCCCAGGGTAACATCAGCACTGCACTGACCCAGACAGCCCCTCATGGATGGGTCCTACCAGCAGCCCATGGCTGTCCCCAGGGGAGGCCCTTTCTGCAGACTGGGATGCAGAAGAGATCTGGGGAATTCCTCTCCAAGATCTCATGGATTTAACATTTTCTAGTCCCAACAGCAAAGAGGGAGGACAGAGGATACTGTCAGAGGACACTGCCCCAGCTGGTTGGCCGTGGTCCAGCTCCCAGCAGGACCAAGGGACAGCTTTCTAGCGGGTCCTTTCTACAGAGACATTGCCAGTGGTCTTGTCCTTCTCCCTGCACCCACGCACATCCCAGAGGAGCAGCGCCCAGCACTCCCACCAACGGGGAGGGCATTGGGGTGCCAGGGGTGACTCACCAACATCAGAGCACAAGGGATGAGGAAGTTGATGATGTCCCAGAGCAGGGCAGAAAGCCAGAAGTTGACCACGTACACGCCACTGACGAACTGGACGTGCTTGGCCTTGATGGCGCGTTCGCTGACCAGCAGCAGCGCGAAGGTGCTGGAGAGAGAGGCCATCCCATACAGCAGGTTGATAGCAATGGCAAAACCAGTCTGGCCTCTGTGGGGACAGGGGGACACGTTAGGGCAGGAACACCTCAGCAAACCAGTGCTGAGGCTGCACAGGGACAGCAGAGAATCTCAGAATAGTCTCAGTTAGACGGGACCCACAGGGATCATCCAGCCCAGCTCCTGGCCCTGCACAGACACCCCAACAATCCCGCCCTGTGCACCCCTGAAAGTGTTGTCCAAATGCTCCTGGAGCTCTGGCAGCCTTGAGACCAGGACCATTCCCTGGGGAGCCTGGTCAGTGCCCCAACACCCTCTGGGGGAAGAACCTTTTCGTGATTTCCAGACTAACCCTCCCCTGACACAGCTTCAGCCGTTCCTTCAGGTCCCGTCTTTGGTCACAGAGAGCAGAGATTAGCACCTGTCCTCTGCTGCCACTCTTGAGAAAGCTGTGGCCAGCACACCCACACTGGGCTTCTTGAAGAGGCTACACTTAGCCAACATGCTGAAGAAACACTCAAGGGTGACAATCATCCCCCAGGCATAGCCCACCCTGCACACCACAAAAGTTCACGCTGCCTTGGTGAGGTCTCAGACATGGCCCCTCTGGTCTAGGTGAGGTTCAGAGGCCCTGGATGTGGGGTTTTGTGAAGAGCATGGCCACATGGCCTCCACTACTATGAGCACCCAGGAAAAATAACCGCAGCCAGTATCTCAAGGGGACAGCCAACCTCTGAGATGTGCATGGGGTGACGTGGCTGCCAGGCTCAGCAGGGAAGTCATCTCCACAGATTTGCCCTCCTGACTTCCTGAGTGCAATCACAGCTACATTTGGGGCTGAGAAGCTCCAGCCTGGCTTCTTCACTGACTCCAGCACAACCAAGCCAACCTGCACCCATGGGAGCCCTAGCAGGAAAGTGAGCCCTGTGCCATCACCACACGTACTCCATGAGCTGGTCCTTGGCCTTCTCGGTGATGTTGCGGGGCTGGGGGTAGTTGGTGACGGTGATGGAGGCGTTGGGGCCTGCCAGCACCCTGAGGATGGCACTGTCAGCCAGCATGAGGGAGGTGGCTGGGGAGTGGTAGGCCTGGTTGTTGAAGAGCGCCGTGACCAGCGTGCGGTTCCCCATGGCCTCGAAGGAGGCGGCTGCAATGTAGTGCTCGTTGAAGGCTCCTCCTTCCTCAGAGGCTCGGGAGATGAGGTACTCCTCCAGCCCACCTGCCAAACACCACCGCTGTTATGGGCGGGCTCCATCACACCACAGCTAACTGAGGCCAACTGGAAAAGACCCCAAGCAGACTCAGCCCTGGTGGCCCACCCTAGTCCTCATCACAGATACACAGATCCACAGAATCTCCTGAGTTGGAAAGGACCCACAAGGATCATCGACTCCAACCTCTGGCCCTGCATAGGACACCCAAACAATGCCACCATGTGCCTGAGAGCATTATCAAAGCTCCTTGAGCTCTGGGAGCACTGGGGCCGTGACCATTCCCTGGGGAGCCTGTTCTAGTGGCCACAAACATGGGGTTGTGGAGAAGACAGCTCTGCTCAGATGAGGAGAGGTCCTGCCAATGACGCGACACTCCCACACAGGAAAGAAAAGCATCAGATATGGCACAGCTGGGATGTAAACCACCCACACCAGTGGCCCCTGGACATCCCACCAGGCACCACCTCCTCCAGGGGTGCTCCCTGAGCCCTCACCCAGCACCTCCAGTGGCGACTGACGCTGGGCATCCAGCAGCTCCGTGTACTGCTCCGCCAGCCTCTGTGGCAGCCTCGCGGCGCCCGACACCGAGAAAGGTACGATGGTCTGGCCATAGGGCTCCAGCGTCAGCCGCAGCTGGGACGAGTCCCGTGGGCCTGGGAAGGTCTTGGCCACGATGAGGGCAAAGGCAGTGAAGATCAGAGGCACGAGGAACTGCGCCGCCACCATCTTCCAGTTGCGCCAGCTGTACATGGCCCGCTTCATGAACATGGCGTAGAACTGCTGGCAGCACAGGTAGAACTGCGAGGGGAGAGGCCGGGTCACAGTGAGCCCTGCCAGCTGGGGACACGTCACCGCATGCAGCTGATGTGGAAGATGACCCCAAACCACCGCCATCCTTATGCACCTGCCAGCCTGCAGCAGTCTGCTCTCCAGCTAAGCCTATAAAGGGATTAGCAGGGCAGCTGCCCAGCTCCAGCTCATCCAGCTCCGTGGCTTCTGAACGCGACACAGTCACTTTGAGATCTCAGGTGCTAGAAGCAGCTTTAGCCATGACCTTTACCTTCCTCCACCTCCCAGCAGCTGAGGCTCCCAAACAGGATTACTGCAGGGCAGGTGTCAGCCAGAGCAACCGGGTGAGCATCTGCAAGTGCCCCACCCAGCCCCTGCAAACACCTTCTGTGCTTTTCAAACCCAGCAACATCCTCCTCCCCCTCTGCCTTTGAGACGTGCCCTTGAGAAGACAAGGGACATTGATCACAGGCGCTGAGGCAGCGGGGCATGAAGGGCTGCCAGGGAACTGGAACACGAGCCTAGTGAGGGAAGGAAGATGGATTTTCTTATCCTCCTTCTGGAAAACCCCAACAATAGAACAACGGCAGGTGGAAAACCACATTAGATCACCTTGAAGAGCAACTTGGATCCCAAGATTAATATGAAGAGTAACCCTACTAACCCAAAAAATCATTTGTCCTAACAATGCAGATTCCAACGTGAATTTTCAATTTGATTGTGGTTCCAGACCACATGCAACAAGAGCAACTGTGGGGGAGGCTCCACCTGGTAACCCTACTTCAAGCCCCTCCCTTCACACATCGTCTCCCCGTCCCTGCTGCACCGACCCCCCAGCACTCACCCCGGTGTTGAGCTTGATGCTGGAGCAGTCCTCAGTAATGAGCGCCCCGCTGTCATCCGTCATGTCTGTCATGCCACTCAGGCTGCTGGAGTCATCCATGGCCCAGTCGTTGGAGCGTCTCTCGTGCTGGTACTGTAGAGCAGGCAGCTGGATGGCCTGGATATCCATGCTGGAGTCCACGAGCTTCCCAACCCTGTGCCAGGAGGGAAAGCAGGTGATGAAACAGAACCAGGCAGGATACAGCTGTTCTGAGCTGGGGAAGCCAAAGCCAAGAGACCAAAGCCAACAAGTGCCCCAGAGGGCTATGCTGGCCATCACCAAAGCACATGGGCACTGGTCACCCCTCCACCTACCTGAGGAACACCTCCTCCATGGTGGTGACCGAGGCGCCGTAGCTGGCAATGCCCAGCTCCTCCCGCCTCTGCTCCAGCTCTGTGAACAGGGCCTCAAACCTGAGCAGAGAAGGGAGACATCAAACACTGACACTCGTGGGAGGGGACACTCAGGGGTAAAGACCCTCTAGGCATCAGTCCTGCGGCTGGCTGGAGTCTTGCATCCAACCCCAGGGTGACCTGTGGCACTGAGCACACCCCTGTCCCCCAGGGCAGACTTTGGGTTCCACTGGCTGTTCTTGCCTCAGCTATTACAGAATCATGGAAATACAAAAGGGTTTGAGTTTGGAATGGACCTTACTGACTATCTCATTCCAGCCCCAGCCATGGGATGGGACACCTTCCACTATCCCAGGGTGCTCCAAACCCCATCCACTTGGGCCTTGGGCACTGGCAGGGATGCAGGGGCAGCCACAGCTGCTCTGGGCACCCTGTGCCAGGGCCTGCCCACCCTCACAAGAAACAATTCCTAATTCCCAAGATCCCATCCATCCCTGCCCTCTGGCAGTGGAAGCCATTCCCTGTGTCCTGTCCCTCCATCCCTTGTATCCCTTGTCCCCAGTCCCTCTCCAGCTCTCCTGGAGCCCCTTTAGGCCCTGCAAGGGGCTCTGAGATGTCCCTGGAGCCTTCTCCTCTCCAGGTGAGCACCCCCAGCTCTCCCAGCCTGGCTCCAGTCCTTGGAGCATCTCTGTGGCCTCCCTGGACTTGTTCCAGGAGGTCCACATCCTCCTGCTGGTGCCTCCAGACTGGCAGGGAGCACTGCAGGAGGGGTCTCACAAGAACAGAGCAGAAGGAGACAATCAGCTCCCCTGATCTCCTGGGTCTATAGATCTGATTTCAGAGCCAGAACATCCTGCCTTGTGTGTGCCACCCTCAGCACTACAGGAGGAACTGAATCCCATTTTCCATGACCAGTGCTGATGCAGGGAGCAGCTCCCCTTTCCAGCAAGCCTGTGAGACAGTGTGTGAAGAGAAGGGACCCCCCAGGGAGGGGCAGCAGAGGACAATGCCATTACCTGTGGGTGCTCTCCTTGGGCAGGATGAAGGACAGCTCTGCCCCGGCGTTGCTCTCCATGGTGGCATTGGGCACGTACTGGCAGATGAGGCGGGAGATCTCTCCCAGGTTGCAGTAGGGCTCCTTCACCATCACCATGTGATATCCAGCCCCTGGGGGCAGCCATGAGAGAAGGGAGAGGAGGGTCAATCCCAGGCCAGCCCAGCCTGGGCAGGGGGCTGGGACAGAGAGGGATGCACAGGCACTGCTCTGTACCGGACACGGACACCATGCAAGAGCAAATGTGGAGATGGGCCCCAGGAGAGGCTGAATAGCAGGATGGGGAGCACCAGCCATCAGGCAAGGAGCAATGGATCCCCTCCCTGCTCTCTCTACCCCTCCTGCTCCTCCCTGGCCAGGAGAGGACACGGAGCACAGCCTGCTCTGCCCCCATACCGTATTTGCGCTTGAGGAAGAGCGAGGAGCCGCAGCACTGCAGCTCGCCCTTGGCCATGATGGCTATGCGGTCCCCCAGCAGGTCTGCCTCATCCATGAAGTGAGTGGTCAGCAGAATGGTTCTGTTGCTCCTCTGCTGCTGCAGAAGATCCCACGTGGCTCTGCGGGAGGCTGGGTCCATCCCTGATGTTGGCTCATCCAGCATCACCACCTGCACTCAGGAGATGGGAGCAGGTCAGAAAGGGCTGGGGGAGGCCCAGCAGCACAGGAGGGGACAACCTCAGGGCCCAGGAGAAACCTCGGCCTCACAGCAATGATCTTGGGGAGCAGCTACCAGACAGCAGAGCCTCAGGGCATGACCCTCAGAGTGGGGGTGCTCCTGCCCGCTCCCCGCTGTCCCTGCTTCTCCCACTGGCTCACTGCACTTGAGGAACAGCCTCAGAGCCACCCCAAGGAGCTGCACTGGCCCCAGGTGCGAGGGGGCCCAGCAAAGGCACCTGCCTTGGAGTCCCCGATGAGGGCGATGCCAATGGACAGCTTGCGCTTCATGCCCCCGGAGAGAGCCTTGCTCAGGGAGTGGCGCTTGTCCTCCAGGCAGAGGATCCTCAGGATGTGGTTGATCTCCTCAGGACACTTGGAGGCTGGGTATCCCTTCAGCTGCCAGACAGGGGAAGGGAGGAGTGAGCCCACCTGCAGGGCTGCCAAACCCCACCACACTCCCTGCTCCACACTCAGACAGGAAAGTGGGGAAGCAGAGCTGGACTCCTGCACACCCCTGCAGGAGCTGGCACAGCTGGCAGGGGTGGTTCCATGAGTTCTGCTGTCTGAGACCCTCCACTCCTGCACCAGCCTGCAGATGAGGTGGGAAGAGGATGCAAGGGCTGTTCTGCTTATCATGGAATCATGGAATAGTTTGGGTTGGAAGAGTCCTTTAAGATCATTTAGGCCAACTGCCCTGCCTTGGGCAGGGACACCTTCCACTATCCCAGGCTGCTCCAACCCCATCCAACCTGGCCTTGGACACATTCAGGGATCCAGGGGCAGCCACAGCTTCTGTGGGTAACCTGTGCCAGGGCCTCATCACCCTCACAGGGAAGAATTTCTTCTGTATATCCCATTTAACCCTGCCTTCTCTCAGTGTGAAACCATTCCCCATTGTCATTCCAGGCCTTTGTCCAAAATCCCTCTCCTGGAACCCCTGTAGTCACTGCAAGATGCTCCAAGGTCACCCTGGAGCCTTCTCTTTGCCAGGTGAACACCCCCAGCCTGGCTCCAGAGCAGAGGTGTTCCACCCTCTGACCATTTTTGGACCCACGTGATATATCTCACCACACTTCCCCACCTCCAGGAGCCCAGGCGCCTCCCCAAGGGCTGTCCCCCTGCTCAGTGCCAGGCTCACCCCTGCATAGAAGTGGAGGTGCTCTTCCACTGTCATGTTGTCGAAGAGGACGTCGTGCTGGGGGCACAGCCCCAGGCTGCGGCGGATCAGCACCATGTCCTGGGAGATCTCGTAGCCGTTGATGTAGGCCTGCCCGCCTGTCGGGGAGTGCAGACCTGTGGGGAGCTCAGGGTGACCCCAGTGGCAAAGAGACAGTGGAAATGTGGAGGGTCCTGATGAGCATTCACCCCCCCCGCCACCAGCTTTCTGCCAAAAACCAGAGCAGGTCTGTCTCGTGCTCAGGCTGCGGGACAGCAGCTTCCTCCTGCTGCAGGATGGGCTGCAGGGCACCCACAGGTGGGAACTGGCCACCAGTGCAGAAAGGAGAGGAACAGGCAGGTCAAACATGGTTCTGAGCCGTGCAGAGAGCCAGGCAGGGCCAGGGCAGAGTTCCAGGAAGGTCCCGTGAGCCCCCTGAGTTGCCAGGAGCAGCTCAGAGCAATAGAGAACAGAAGAGGAATATCAAAGGTCATTGTGTCCCTTGTGCCAAAATAGGTATCCTGGAGCCCAGCAGATCAAGAATGACAAACACCAGTTCCACCTTATCTGTGTTACCATGGCAAAGCCTACAGAGAGCCATCCTGGACAGCACATCCAGTCTCTTCTCACAGCTCTCCAGCACAAAACCTTGCTGCCATTTCACCCACTGGCTGATCCCACTCTTGTGGAGGGCTGAGCAGGGACCCTCCATGCTCCTTTATCCTCCTCTCACTACCCTGGCACTCCTAGCCAATGGCTCAGGAAACTAAAAGTGCTCCAAGGAGATCAAAAACCCCTCCCCATCCTCAGAGACAAGGTCTGGCTCTTGTTCGAGGGTAAAGCCATCAGGTCCTGCAGCAGGAGACTCCTACCTGTGAGCATGGACAGAGTGGTGGTCTTCCCAGCACCATTGTGTCCCAACAGGACAGTGATCTGCCCCTCGTACATGTTCACTGTCAAGTCCTTCACTGCCTCTTTTGTCTTGTTTCCCACTTTGAAGACCTGTGGAGATCAAGTCCATGAGTTGGTGCTGCATTTCAGGCAAGTGCCTCAGCTCCACCCAGCAGGCAAAGCCTGGGATGCTCACGGGGTGTTACCAGGAGACAACAGGTCTAATTCAGGTAAATACAGATGTCAACAAGTTAAATACAGATGTCACTGCACCTCTAAGTACGCAGCACTTCATCCCACCACAAAATGCAGCTGGGTCTGGGGAAGAGCCATACCCAGCCCCAGGGCAGCACAAGGATACAGAAGCTGTCTGCAGGCAACAGAATTTACAAAACCAATATTATGGTGTGTTTGTGCCCTGCTGGGCAGTCAGTACCTTGGACAGGTGCTTTATTTTGATGCCTGACACGAGGTCAGCTGGCTCCTCCTCAATGTACTGACTCTTCAGGGCTTTCTCAGGGTCCTCCTCCTCCTCTTTCTCTTTCCCCACAACAGTCCTGGGCCGCCCACACCAGTACGAGGGCTGATGGAGGAAGGGAGAGACAGAAATCAGGCACAGGCAGAGCCCATCTCTTCATCCCAGCCTTGGCCACCCTCCTCCTCCCACAGACATCTCCCAAGGATCTCCCAGACTGCTCTCTTTGGCCTGGGAATTACCAACCAGAACATCTTCAGCAGGCAGGGCTGACACGATGGAACAGCTCCTCCTGCCCTCCCCCATCTCTCCCTTACAGCAGGACTGCCTGTGCTTACACAGCAGCTCTTCCCCAAATTCCACTGAGAAGTAAAATCACTCAGGCGGAATCATCCTGCCCAGGAGAGCCCATGGATGACCACCCCCTCCAAAACACCTGAAAACCACTAAATACAGCCTGGGGTCCAGCTGCTGCAGTCACAGCCCCTTTTTTTTGACATGGCTCTCTAGGAATGAAACTAAGTGTTTGGGACCTTAAATCCTGGTGGGAATAACAATTCAATAACTCCTGGATGCAAAATCAGCTTTTGTCAATGGCTGCATCTCTGTTTCCCCAGTCTGACTGCAAGAGGGAGTGAGATGCTGGAGTGAAACCACTCTAGGATTACGAATTTGGAAGGGAGAAGGAAAAGCCTCTCTATCAAATAACAAAGGATCCATCTCCAGTATCCAAACAGAACATATTCTCCCTGCAGCCATGTAGCTGCAGTGCCCACTGCAGCTGCAGCTGCTGAGGGTAATGCCAAGTGTTTGGCTTGGCAGAGCGAGGGTGGCTCAGCTGAGGGGTCACACCCACCCTGGCACGTGGCAGCTGGCAGTGAGACACAGGTCACCCATGCCCGCCTGCATGGCAGTGCTCAGGGGTGTCAAATAGCTGGATCTGGTCCTCCCACATGGGGTTTCTCTCCAATGCATTTGCTTGAGCCTGGAGAGATTTAAGAACACCCTGCATGCCAGAAGTGCTGGGAGAGAGCTCTAAAGCCAAGATGACCTTCATCCACAGTAAAAATCTACAGCTGCATCAGCCTTTAGTGAGGACATGCTGCAGGCCCTGTGAGTTTGGAGGCCAGATGGTGCCACCCTTGGCCATCTGTCTGGCCTACTACACAGCACAGAAGTGGTGACTGTCCCAAGTGATGCCCCTCCAGCCCAGGGAGGGGTGTAAGCAGTGCTTACCGTGAGGAAGAAGTACCAGGGCTGTGGCACACCGTACTCCCCAGGGAACACAGCCTCCACGTACCAGGCCACCACACCATACAGCACCGAGTCCAGGAGCAGCATCCCCAGCACCTGGGCCAAGGTGAAGTTGTCATCCACGCTGATGGGCTTCATGAGGTCCCTCCACTGGATGCCAGTCCCTGCAAGGCACATGGGACACTGCTCCCTCTGCATCCCCAGGAGGACCATCTTCTCCAGGACTGGCAGAGAGCAGCCCCTCTGCCAGCTCACTGCTCCCTAACCAGGAGCCCCTGCACAGCTCTGTGATCCTCTACAGATGGAGGGAAAAGAGGCACTGACCCCTCAAGGCTCCCCACCCCACCATGCTCCTTCCATGGCATTCTCTGCCACTGCCTGGGAAGAAATGATTCCTTCTCCAGCATCACCCCTCCAATCACTGCAGCCACCGAGCTACTGCCACACCAAGTAAATGCATGGCTCTGCATGGAACCAACAACAGAGTCTTTTAAATTAAAGAAATTAAGGATATATATTGTGAAGGAGAAAATGCAATGGTTCTCATCCATTAGAACAGAATTCCTCCAGTAAATAAAGTGAGGATGGTCCTTTGCACAGCACAGGGGCACAGGAACAAGTTCAGAGAGCCCTGGTATGAGAGCAATCAGCTCTAGTAAGAAGGAAATTGTTTCTTTTCTCCAATGTCTCTCCACCAAGCCAGTGCCACCCCACCACAAATGAGGCTGACAGGAAGGGGATGCTGCTCTTCCCAGGAACAGATGGCCCTGCTCACCTTTCCCTTCAAACATGCCGATGAGCTGCGCCCCCATGGCCATGGCCACGTTGGAGATGAGGCAGGATGCCAGCTTCTGGCTGTGGGACATCAGGTCATAGCGGGGCGAGATGAAGAAGTAGGGGATGTAGGAGAAGAAGTAGAGGAAGCCGCCAGCAGCAGCCGCAACGTTTGCTGCCAGCACAGGGAAAAGCAGGAGGGACAATGTCAGGGGATGTCACCCAGCACTGCTCACCAACTCCCCACCCAGGGACGTTCCAGATTTGTGCACTAAGCATGGTTATGTAGGGGCAGCACAAGGACACACACACATCCCAGCAAGGCAGGAGCCTGAACCCGACCCCAGCCCCATAGTGGGCAGCTGCAGAAGCCTCTGCCCATCCCAGAGCAGAATCTGGGGCCAAGCCAGATGAGGCCCTAAGACAGGAGCTTGTCATAGTACCAGGGAATGGTCTGGGTTGGAAGGGGCATTAAAGACCACCTTGTCCCACCCCCTGCCATGGGAAGGGACACCTTCCCCTATTCCAGGTTGCTCCAAACTCCATCCAACCTGGTCTTGAACAGTGCCAGGGATGGGGCAGCCACAGCTTCTCTGGGCACCCTGTGCCAGGGCCTCTCCACCCTCACAGGGAACAATTCCTAATTCCCAATATCCCATCCATCCCTGCCCTCTGGCACTGGGAAGCCATTCCCCCTTGCCCTGTCCCTCCATCCCTTGTCCCCAGTCCCTCTCCAGCTCTCCTGGAGCCCCTTTAGGCCCTGCAAGGGGCTCTGAGGTGTCCCTGGAGCCTTCTCCTCTCCAGGTGAGCACCCCCAGCTCTCCCAGCCTGGCTCCAGAGTAGAGGGGCTCCAGCCCTTGGACCTGCTCTGGTTTGGGAAGCAACGGTACCCACATCCCTTTCCACACACTGTGCAGAAAATGCAGCCAAAAATGGGAAGAAATGCCCCCTCACAAGTCCAAGTGTCAGTAACAAAAGAAGGCAGCTTAGGGGGACTCACCTCGTGAGAAGAAGGTGCTCACCATGAAGTTGAAGGAGATGGAGGAGATGGAGAAGATGGCGAGGAAGGTGAACACCAGGGTGGGGTCACTGTTGGTGAGCACTGCTCCCTGTTCGCTCACCTGCCAAGAAAATCTTGTGAAGCCCAGAGCTGCTGGAGCCAGCTGTGGCTTTAGCAGCACAGACCTGATGTTATCCAAGTGCTGGAGACAAACTCAGATGGGTGAGGACACCCAGAAACTCCCAGACCACTCCAGAGGGAGGAAATACAGACTGCCCTCATGTGATTCAGGATCTAAGGGGCAGGGATACCCTGGCCAACATCCAGAGAGCCCCCTTCTGCTTGCCCTGCTGTGGGCACATGCAGAGGGGAGAGCTCAAGGAGCACCAGAGGCTGTGGGAGCAGGGTAGTCCTGCTCTGCATGCAGTGTCCCTGGAGCTCCAATCCCCACCTCCCTCTGGGGGGAGTGACCCTGCCATGAATGCAACTGTGGGGCAGCACTGCTCATTTCAGTCCGGGAAACCCAAACTCCAGTCTTTGGAGGAGCCCTGGGACACCAGGACAGTCCCATGGCAGAGTGGCCCTGTCATCCCTGTGCCTCACCAGCACAGAGTTTGTGGCCTGGGGACAGACGCTCACCTTGACACAGAAGAGCACGGTGACGAAGAACACGGACACCAGGAGGAAGAGGAAGAACATGAGGAACCAGGCACTCCAGTGCAACCAGTTGCTGAGGCCCATCATGTGCATGTACTCCTGTGGGAGGTCACAGTGTCACCCACAGCTGCACCCACACTCCCGGGGCACAGCCAGGGCAAGGCACAGGTGGCTTCCCCTCGTGGCACAAGCAAAGGTACCAGCAGAGTGGTCCTGCACAGCCACCAGCATGGTGTGGTGTCCCCCACCTCCCCAAACAAGGGCTGCCACCACTGGAGGAGTTCCCAGAGAGCTGAGCTGAGCCCAAACCCAGAGCAGGGTGCCAGTGGTGCCACCAGGGCCACCCAGCACAGGGCAGGACAGCCAATGCCTGGGGAAAGCCAAACCCTGCTGTTGTAAGCATCTGGCCGAGCTCCAGCCGCCCCCACAGCACACGCAAAACGGGTCTCTACATGCAAAAGGCAAAAACAGACTTCAAACAGACTGCACTCTTGAATCCAAAAGCTCTGGAACCCAGACATGTTGCCTCTCTCCCAGCCCTGGAGAAACACCATCCCTGTGGTCCAGGACCCCGGGTTGCATGGCAAGGAGAGCAGGATTAGCAACATTCTTCCCTGGGGCTCGCTAATCCGCTGCCATCCCCCTCTCCTGCTCACTGGCTCTACACCCAGCAGGGATTTTGTTCCTAATTTAAAGACATCATCCATTGGGAAAAGCTGCAGAGGGAGGGGAGCACATCCCAGCTCTCACCTTCAGCTTCTTCTCCTTCTCGTGGACGACGGCGCGGACGATGTTGAGCGAGGTGTAGGTGAAGCTGAGCATGAGCAGCAGGGGCAGCTGGTTCTGGATGGCCAGGAGGAAGAGGTCATTGACGTAGGCTGGGAAGGGGAAGCGCTGCACCACCACGGTGATGTTCTCCAGCAGGCTGGCAGAGCTGGCACTGGCGTGGTACTGCATGATAGCCCTGTCCACCGCGTGCTGCACTGCCAGGAATCCCTCCCGGAGATAACCTGCACAGCAAGAACCACACCAGGAATAGACATGGGGCTGGGGTTTGGAGGGACAAACAGCCTTTGTGGGAAAGATTGCATGGGAAGAGGAACAGGGACTAAAACTGGAGTGCAGAGGAAAAGCAATATAAGCATCACTGTGACACAGGGGGCTGGGGAAGGATTGATACCACAGCAAATTCACTGAATCACTGGTTTAGCTTGGAAGGGACCTTAAAGCTTATCTTGTTCTACATCCTGCCATGGGCAGGGTAACCTTCCACTAGACCAAACCAGGATCTTCCATAACCATCATTTAGGAGAGGCTGCCAGGAAAACTCTGTTCATGGTTGCTGTCCTGCAGTATGGCTGTGACTTTGTAATGGGGAGATTCTCTGTCACCATCAACCACCACAAGTCACTGGGCTTGTGTTATTCCCCCGTTTCTTTGTAAACCAGAAGAATAAGCAATACTACACAGGTTGCAGTCAGAAGAAGTATATCCTGTGACTCACACATGTGGTGTAAACTTTTGTGCATTAGAAAACACTGAAAATATTTAAATTTCCCAACAGCATCTCCCAAGTGGGAAGGGACCCACAAGGATCCTGAGGCCAACTCCTGGCCCTGCACAGACACCCCAACAATCCCACCCTGGGCTTCCCTGGCAGCGCTGTCCAAAGGCTCCTGGAGCTCTGGCAGCCTCGGGGCTGTGCCCATTCCCTGGGGAGCCGGGGCAGTGCCCAGCACCCTCTGGGGGAAGAGCTTTTCCCTAATCTAAACCTCTCTTGACACAGCTTTAGACAACAAAATCAACTTAAAATAGTTTATTTTTAAGTGGAATTGCTGCCAAATGTTACCTGAACAGGAACTTAAATTCTCTTGCAAAACCCCAAATGAACATTTTGAAAGTCAGTGGGCTAAAATGACCCACAGAGAGAGAAGATAACAGTGGAATTATGAGATTGGGAACTTTGTTTGACATTAACTCATGTACTGAGCAAACACTCTGGGGCTCTGCTTTATTTACATACTGTGAGCAAAACCTGTTTGCCCACTTCCTCGCCCTCACTCTCCCTGGACACTGCAATAGAATACAGAGGGAGAAATCCCACTGAGGGAAATATTCCCTCTGCCACCACAGGAGGAGTTCCCAAAAATCCAGTCCTAAGCCAGCAGCAGCTCCAACAATGTCCCTGCTGGCTCATGCTCTGCCAGTGGTTTGGCTGCCCTTAAACACCGCAAACCATAGAACTGCTCTATTTACTTCTCAAGTACTTAAACAGTACAATAAACACGGGGCAGTTTGGATAGTGATATAAAATTTCCATTAAAAATTGAAATGGGAAAAAAATTAAATTTTAAAATGGTTCATGCACATTAAAATTTATTCTTATCCAACCCCGCTCAGCAGAGGTGCCCAGAGGCCAAGCAGTGCCCATGAAGTCACACAATAAAATTTAAATAAAGGATAGCTATAATATAACAAATATAAGAAAATTGTAAATATATTCCAATTACATCTAAGTAATTAATAATAATTCAACAAAATAAAGACATATTAATATATAAATAATAATTAATTATTTATAATTAATATATAAATAAATATTAAGAAGCTCTATAGTAAATCATTAATTAATATTTAAATATTAATTTAAAATTGTGTCATTATTGGATGAATTGTTTATATATGCACAAAACTGAATATAAACATCTATAGAAAAGCATAACCATTTAACTATTTATATATTCATAAAGATTTATATGTAAATTTTAACATTTCAATATATATAAATATTTAATTGCTTGTATATATAAAATAAATATATGCTTATAACAAACAAATATTTAATTGTTCGCTTTATACAGATATAAATTTAATGCTGGTATAAATATAAATCACTACTTCATTATAATTAACTGAATTTAATAATTTCTTTTAGATGAACCTATTTCTCAAAAAGCTCAGAGCCTGCCACGTGCTGTAGGAAGGTGACCCCACGTGCTGGGCCGTGCTCACCTGGTGTGCCCCCATCAGCAAACTTGGCCTCGCGGGGCCCGGGCAGCTGGAAGAGCGGGAAGAGGTAACTGGTGTGCCAGTCCCGGTCCAGGTTGGGGTTCAGCCCCATCTGCTCGCTCCGTGGGGCGTTCCTCGGGCTGTACTTGAAGCGCAGCTCATACTCCACCTGCAGGGAGGGTCGGAGGTGGGTGGGACAGAGCCGGGTGACACCCGGCTGGGGGATGCTGTCCCACCTTCCCTGGCTCACCTGGAGGGGCAGCGGGGCCGAGCTGTGAGGGAAGCGGTGCCGGAACACGACGGCAGCCAGGACGCTGCCCGAGCGGTTGTCCAGCCTGACGTACTCCTCAAAGTCCCGCTCCGAGGGGAAGCCCTGAGCTGTGGGGCAGAAACAGGAGATGCAGGGACAGGGCACAGCAAGGCACCATGCACTGCTGCTCAGCCACCCCCAGGAGCATCGCTGGGTCCAGGACAGGAGGGATGTGCTTGCCTGCTGTCAAACACGGGGGAGTCACACAGGATGCTGCCCTGTATCCGGGCATGAAGACATTCCTCCTCCTTGAGAGCAGGAGTCAGCTTTCCCACAGAAAATTCTAACAGATTGGAACACCGAGTGCTAAAATTTTCTGTGCCAAAAGATTTCCAAAAATACTCTTTCACAGGGAAGTGCTGCCACCTTCTTTAACTGTTTTAGGGTGATATTTTTCAAGACGGAAACTGCAATAAAACGAGACTAAAAAGCAACCCCAAATCCTGTCATTTTACTGAAAAAAACCCAAAAACCATCAAATGGTAGCCTTGAAGTTCAGCAAAAAATGGTGTTCCAGGAGCATGAGGATTCAGAATCAGTCACAGAATGGTTTGAGCTGGAAGGGACATGAAAGACCATCCAGTTCCAGGACCCTGCCATGGGCAGGGACACCTTCCACTGGACTAGGCTGCCCAGAGTACAGACTCACACCAATTTCTGGGGTGGAAGGAGCAGCCCCAGCCCTGCTCACCTCTGATGTTGATGGGCAGAGCTCTCTCCACCGCCTCGGCGATGCTCCGGACGGCGCTGCTGTTGGAGGGGACATAGGCCAGCTCCCAGGGGTTGCTGGCATGCTGGGAGGAGAAGAAGCTGGGCAGGTCATGCACAGACTGGCTGGGGTAGAGGGTGGCGTTGGGGTGGCTGACGGAGTGCACGCGGTGCCGCAGCGCGATCAGGATGGCGGCGAAGAGCAGCGGCAGGCACACCTCGATCAGTGTCACCAGGATCTGCCTCTTCTGCAGGCCAGGGGAAAGAGACAAACATGGGGCAAGGATATAAAATACATTATGTATCTGTATATACACAGACATCTAGATAGCTACCATCAGTGTGTATCTATACACAGATTACCTATAGTACACTCTCTCTCTCTCTCTCTCAAGAGATAAAAATGAAGATGCAAACACAGAAGCTGGATAAGACAGTCATGAGGTTCAGGGCATGAGAACACCAAGAGCAATAGTGTTCTTGCATTCCACAAGGTTTCACAACCTGGGTTTTTCCAGAGGCCAGGAATGACACTGTGCTGGTTCCCACATCCTTTAGGACTCTCTAGCCAAGGGATCCCCTACCCTAAACACTGCTCCAGCTCAAACCAGCCTCCACCAGAGCCTTCCTCACCACACCACTGGCCTGAATGACCCAGGCTTGTGCTCTGCTCCTTCCCTGTGCCTTGGGGCTCTGCCGTGCAGCAACACTGCTGGAACCAGTGCAACTTTTCCTGCTGGAGCTGAGTTGCTCCAGGCAGCTGGACGTTGGATCTGCATCCCAGGATGGGGCCCAGCAGAGCCTCTGGCTACAGGAGGACTACAGCATGCCAAGCACACCCATGGGCATAATACCCAAGCCACTAATGCACTACACACAGTGGCTTTTTTTTTTTCTTCCTTTTTTTTTTTTTTTTTTAATTGAGATTCAAGCAACTGGAGAATGAACTCCAGTGCTGCACTCTGGACCTTCATCCATCAATTCCCCCAGGGCTATCTCTCCTGCACAATGCCTCCTAGCCAGTAACACCCCCCACCAAGACAGGTTCATTAGCATCCAACCCAGGTCAATTAGCATTTCAAACTGGTGTCCCAGGGGAACTGTGGTCATCGAGCAACCTGCTCTAGTGGAAAGTGTCCCTGCCCATGGCAGAGCACCGGGATGGATGGTCCCTTCCAATCCAAACCATTCTGGGATTCTGTGATTTCCTCCTGCAAACCGAGCTGCCTTCACCCCAGGCCAGGCTCAAGAGCAGCACAGCACACTCAGCCTCAGCCACAGCAGTGACAGCTCAGAGATGTCCCTGCCCACAGGGGTTCATGGCTGCTCAGAGCATGTGCCTGGAGCAGCAGCATTAACCTTTTCTGAGGCCTCTGGCTAATTTGGGCTTCACAAGACATGGGGATTTTGCATGCTCCCCCTTTGCCAGGCTGGAAAGAGGAGCACCAAGAGCTTAAGTCTCACAACTTTGCTGTCTCAGCAACTGGATATTATGCAGCAGCTAGTGGGCAGGCTCAGGTGGGCAGAGTCTCCAGTGGGGCAGGTAGGGAGCCCTAAGTGCATCCTGGGAAGGGAGACGGCCCTGCAGGAGCCAGGCTGAACAGGATCTTGGACAGTTTGTCAAGAGATGATAAGGGAACTACCATTACCCTGGCTCTCAGCACCCACTGTCAAAGCCCAAAACACCTCTTGGGGATTCCCCTGGGAGGAAGAGTCTACTCCAGCCACAGCCAGCCCCAGCAGCATGGGCAGGAAGCAGAAGCTTCAGGCAGGCAGGGGAAAAGGAGCTTTCCCAAAGCCACACTCATAAATGCAAACGCTGCAGATGTCTGATGGGTTTATAATGCAGCCCTGGCAGCCCAGCTGCCTCCCACTGATTTACTATGGCACTAAACCGCTCCCTGTCTCCCGGGCTGCCTTCAGAACAGCTCTGCCTCCCTGAACTTGCAGGCTCACACACATTCAACAGCTCTGCAGCAGAAGTCATTCAAGTCTCTATTACAGAGGTGCCAGGGATACTCATCCCTAATCACCACCTCTGCCTGGCCCAAGCAACTCTGGAGAGCCACTGTCCTCTCAGTGGGCTGGGGGTGACTTGGGAGCTGTTTCTTTATCAGGAACAGGACCTTTAGTTGTATCCTGGCACAGCAGACCTGAGTCAGCTTGAGGCCTTGGAAAACACGCTGAGATGTATCCCCACCCTGGAGCACAGCCAGAAAACAACACTTTTCCCCTGCACAGGGGATGGGGGATGCTCCTGGCTGCAAATCAGCCCTGCTGCCAGTCCCTTTTGTCCCCTCAAAGCCCAGTTCCCTGTTCTGTGCCTGCTGGAAGGCCGGGTGCAGCCAGCACTTCCCTCTTCCTTTGGGTTATTTTTACAGCAACGCTGTGCCGAGCTGCAGACGGGTAATTGAAAGCGTAAAGCCAGGCTGCAGCCATCCCTGCTCCCTCTTCTTCCCCCACACTCTGCCAGGGCTGGCTCTGGGTCCCAGCGGAGCCACAGAATCCACCCAGGAACACCTAAAGGGGCTGTGGCCTGGGCCAGCACCAGGCAGGACCTGCCAGCCCTGCGGTCCCCAAATCCCTCAGTACCACCCAGCTGCCATGGTGGGAGGTGGGCTGGCAGTGGCTGCCAGTGGTTTAATATTTTTAAGACCCCTAAAAGCTGCTCCTGAGAGTGGTAGAAAGCAATGAAGGAAAAGAACCCCAGGGCTCCAGTGGGTTTTGGAGGCACCGGGACTTCCAGAGGAGGTTGTGCAATGAGACAGCTCAGAAAACCCCACTGTCACACAGATGGGGCGTGGGTTACCCGGTGCCAGGAGAAGGGAGGGCAGTCTGGGGAGGCCAGGGACAAGGAAACTGAGTACAGAGCACAGCCCATAAGGTCACACAGCCCAGCACAAAACACACCACGTGCACAAATAACCCAGTTTTCCTCCTAGAGATTCCCTGAGTCCACAGGAGAGGTTTCCTGACAAAGCCAGAGGCTGGGCAAGCTCTGATGTACCCCCATTTAGCAGTGCCAGAAGCAGCCCCCGGGTGCAGTGCCAGCCTACCTGCAGGATGTAGTTCTTCCAGAGCAGCAGCCTGAACTGCCTAAGCAGAACCATCCTCCCATCAGAAGGGGCCCAGCGCAGGACCCTGGAGGAGAGAGAGAAGAGAGCTGTGAGTGCCAGCTGCTGGTGGAGCTGGGCAGCAGGAGGGCAGCATCCCACACCTCACACAGCCCAGGGCAGCTCTCTGCTCCCAGCCTGGAGCCACAGAAGCTGGCATCACCCCAAAAATAACCATTGTGCTCCCTCTCCTAAGAGTAAGTGCCC
Source organism: Agelaius phoeniceus (assembly GCF_051311805.1). Taxonomy (NCBI): domain Eukaryota; kingdom Metazoa; phylum Chordata; class Aves; order Passeriformes; family Icteridae; genus Agelaius; species Agelaius phoeniceus. The sequence continues at coordinate 15,597,946 of NC_135280.1, forward strand.
CTGGTTTCTGGCATGGCTGTTCCCAGAGATGGAAGCTGCTGTTTCAGTACCAACCCTGGGTCCTTCCCAGCAGCAGGCAGCAACAGCCTTCCTCGAACTGCAGGAGCACAGGGTTACAGAACCACAAACACCGGCCCCAGGAAGGCCGTCAAACTCCTGGCAGCCTATTATTTTGGGATGGGTGGAGATTCCAAGCTGTGCCTCCACCTCCTGCCGTGTGAGGAGTTGGTTCTGCAACACTGGGTGCTTTCCCAGCAGAAACTCTGCTGCGAGAGGCAAGGATGAGAAAAGGGCAAGGGAAGCACAAGAGAAGGTCAGCGCTCGAGAATGATCCCCCGCTGCCTCCTCCCCCTCTCGGGAAGCATCCGCCATCCCTTCAAGTTGTTTGTGTCTCCATTTGCAGTGGCATTTCCTGACAGAGCACTGCTATCCCACCAGGACGCTGGCTGGGATTTTGGGCTTGCAGAGCAGCACAGAGAAGGAAGGGGCAGCCCTGGCACCAGCAGAGGCTCCTGCCCGCACTGCCGGACTCTGGGCAGCCCCCACCGAGCAGTGCCAGCCTCTGAGCATGGCAAACCCTGACAGGATCACAGTGGGCAGCTGTGGGGTCAGCTCTGAGCCAGTGCTCCAAAGCCTGGCAGCACTGAAAGTGCCATGGGGACACAGACGGGCACAGAACCCACGGGCAATGCCCTGGCAGGTGCCCCACAGCACGTTCTCCAGCCCTGGTTGGGATGGTATCAGCTCCCTGGATGCAGCTGGCACCCAGCAAGCTCAGCAGGGGTTTCAGGGTGCCCCAGTGAGAGGAGGGAGGTTGCTGACCCACCCTGCCAACCTTGGCTTCCGGGCAGGTGAACACACACAGCGAGCACAGCTCCAGTGGCAACAGAGCTGCAGCAACAGCAACCCGAGACACGCAGGGCACAGCAGCAACACCCACCTGCCTCACCTGCTCTCTGCCAGCAGCTCCTTGAGCTCTCCAGGAGCCTTCTCCGGCCTTGGCACACACCTTCCAGCCCCAACCCTAAACCCAGGAGCCTTCTCCTGCCCTGGCACACACCTTCCCAGGCTCAACGCTAAACCAGGAGCCTTCTCCTAGCTTTGCAAGCACCTTCCCAGCCCCAATGCTAAACTCAGATGTGTTCTCAGAGCACAAAAAACCCACCAGCTCTTTGCCACTCCATGCACAGAAGACAGATTCCCACAACAGCAGGGACATCTGTGTTCAAGGATCTTTCTCTAGGCAGGAAAAAGCAGAAATCTTATGCTTCAGCCCCATGAAGTCCACCAGAACCCCGCCCAGAGCAAGCAGGAAAGGAATAGCAATGGGGACTTGGCAAAGGCACCTTCAAGCACCTCACAAAGTGCCTTGTCTCCAGCTGACCTCTGGTCCAGATGTGGCCAGGCTGTGCCCCAGGATCCCTTAGCAGCTCCCCAGGCCCACACACACCCACCCCACACAGCAGCATCTGAAGTGCCCCAGATAAGCCCCCCCACCCCCAAGCAGAAACCTTTGTTCTGCACCCCCTTGAGGGAATCCAGAGCAAACCAAGGGAATCCAAGTTGTGGCTCACTTTAAAGGATGAATGCTGCAGATCAGGCAGGAGCAGCTGCTGCCCTTGCAGAGATCCCAAATCCTGCTCGTCCTGCCACACCCTCCAACTCAAGCTGCCCCCCCGACTGCCCCCAGCTGCTGCTGGGAAAATGTCAAGCAGCTCTTGGGTAATACAAACACTGTACAAAGACTGAAAACTGCATTATTGCCAATAAATATTTTTCAAGTTTTTAAGTGTTCCAAGAAAACTCGTTCTGGACCTTTCGCTTGCTGGAGATGAGAGGAGGAAGAAGCTAAGCTACAAAAGTTCTTACTGGATTTGGGAGCAAAAATGGTTTTCCAGGCTCTAGTATCCAAAGCACGAATTTTTTTTGCAACCCAAAAGAGAAAACCTGTTTTGGAAGGTGCTGCCTGGATCAGCCCTGAGATGTCCATGATCAGAGGACAGGACAGGTCCCAGGTCCATGTCTGGGCCCATCTTCGGCAGTTAGGGAGGGCTGAGTGCCACAGGTGGATGATGACCTTGGAGGCAACAAGGTGCCTTGCTGGGCAGCACATTGGGCTGTCCCTGCCAGAGATGCTCCTGCCTGACCTCAAGCACGACAAGATAAGACTGAATTTCCCACCAAGAGGCAGGGCCAAAGATCTGGGAGGAGAGAGAGGCGACCACCACCAGCTTCAGGGAGAGCAACCCAGCTCCTCTCCCTGCTGAGGAGTTCCTCCCTTCCCAGTTCCTCCTTTCCTCCTCCCTGGAGGAAGGGTCTCCTGAACACATGAGTGCGGACACACCCTCACCATCCTCAGGGAGGTCAGGGAGGAAGGAGACACTCCTGCCTGCCCATAGCCTGCATGAGTGGATACAAGACTGGTCCTCACCACTGGTCCCCACCAGCCCCTGCCGCAGTACCAAGCTGTGCCGGGTAACGTGGTGGCACCAGCTGCCAGCCTGGACCAGAGCTGTTCTGCCAGTGGATTTAGATGAGGACAGGCTGAGCATTGGCAGCAATCAAGGCCACAGCATCCCACCTCCTGACCCACTTCCACACCGCCTCGTTGCTGGGAGGTGGCTGTGCCCAGCCACCGCCTCAGCGGAAAGGGCCGAGCAAAGGCCATGTGCTCCCGGGAGCCTGCAGTTATTTTAGAGCACACACCACATTTCTGCTCTTCTGATGTCCCGTTCCCATAGAAACCAGCCCTGCAAATGGCAGACGTTGCCTTTTTTAATATAAACCCGGTGTTTCTTCTTGCTGGTTGACAGAGACACCGTGTCACCCCTACAAGATGAGCTGCCAGGTGCCTGCACCTTCGCAGCTGTGCCCGGGGTGGTGGCATCACACACCTGGCCAGGGCTGTCAGTCTCTGGGTAGTTTCCACACTGTCACTGGAGCAGGAAATTCCTCTCTGCTCCCCACAGTGTCTGTGTTGGAAATTATTCAGCCATAGCAGGGCAAGGACTTTTTATGGCCACTGTTTACAGGAAGAGTGAGTGATTTCCAAGGCGGGTGCATCTAGAGAGTCCCAGGTCCTGCAAAGAGCAACCAGGGCCAGCAGCCCCCAGACCAGCCATGAGTGTTCAGTAACACACAGCTCTCACTGCTGGGCTGTCTTCACCTTCTCAGTGTTCACAGAGTTCTGGGAGTCACAGCAGAGTGAGACCATAAAAACCTCACCTTGGTTGTGAAAACAGTAATAAAACTTTCTAAGAGGCTGTAAGGTTGGTGGGGTGTTGGGTGCAGCAGGGACCAGTGACCTCACAGCCCTCTACAAACCCAACACCAAGTGTCCGACACATAAGATATGTGAGTCTGGGTTTGACCCAGACAGGAACTTCAGGCCTTGAAATAAAGAAGAAAGCTGAGGCTAGATCCTGTTTGCAGAATGAGAGATTGGCTTGTGCCCAGCTGCTGCCCTGCAATGGGAGTGGGTCCGTGGGCATAGGGAGCCTGATGGGCTCCATGGTTGCGTCTGTAACTGCCTTTGTGCTGGGGCAGCAGCAGGAGAGAGGGGAGGAAACTGCTGCAAGAGCTGGTCATCCCCTTTGCCTTAAAAACAACATCACTGGTTTGCCCAGTGAGTTTGCAGTTGCTCATAAAAAGACAAACTCTGCAAACTCACTGGCCTCATGAATTTAGCAAGAACAAGGGCTGGAGCCCAACACAGGGGTTTCTCATGGACCCTTGTACAGCCCTGCTCCTGCCCTGCAGTTCTCAGTGGCTGGGCAGGACAGGCCACCTGGGCAGCTGTGAGCAGAGGATAGGGAGATCCCTTCTGCTTCTACTTGTTTTGAACATTTCCAGGGATGGGGGCTCCACCACACTCCTGGGCAGCCTGTTCCAGTGTCTGACGACCCTTTCCGTGAAGAAATTTTCCCAATATCCAACCTAAACTTGCCGTGGCACAACCTGAAGCTGTTCTCTCTTGTTCCATCACTTGTTCCCATGGAGCAGAGTCCAACCCCCACTGCGGCTGCATTCTCCCGTCAGGGAGTTGTGGACTGAGAAGGTCTCTCCTGAGCCTCCTTTTCTTCAGGCTGAGCCCCCCCAGTTGCTCCTCATTAGACTTGTGCTCCAGACCCTTCCCCAGATCCGTTTCCTTCCCCCGAAACGCTCCAGCCCATCAAGGTCTGTCTTGGCATGAGAGACTTTCTCATTCCGAGCCAGGGCCCGGGGCGCAGAGGGGCCGGCAGATGCCCACTCGGTCCCCGCAGCCCCGTGTCCGTTCTCGGCAGGGAGGGGCGGCCCGGACTCCCCCGGGATGCCGGCGGGTCCCAGCCAGGCGCATCCCCCGAGCGCGGCCGAGCATCCCCGCGTGGCGCCGCCTCCATCCCGCGCCTCCATCCGCCGCAGCCTACGGGGGACGCGACCCTTGCGGGCCCGCGCAGGAGCCGCCGCCGGCATGGAGCCCGAGCGGCGCCGGAGCGCGGAGGCGGCGGCGGGAGGAGCCGGCCAAGGGCCCCGGAGCTGCCGCAGCTCCGGGCGGGGCCGCCCCAACGAGCGGACAAGAGGCCGCGGCCCCACGCATCCCCCGTCCGGCCCGACCCCCCCGCTACTGCTACCATCACCCCCCGATGCTCATCACCCCCCGGCGCCCACCATCCCCCGTGCCGCCGCCGGTTCCGGCACCCATCGCCCCCCGCTCACTCACCGGGCCGGGCGGCTCCGGCTGCGGCTCCGGCTCCTGCTCCGTGCGGCCCCGCCCGCGCCCGCCGCGGGACCGCGGCACCGCGCACGCGCCGGGGGCGGGACCCGAGTGGGGCGGGACCGTGGGAGGGTGAGGAAGAGAGAGAGAGAGTGTGTGTATGTGTGCGTGTGTGTGTGTGTATGTGTGCGTGTGTGTGTGCGCGCACCCATCCAGTGTGAGTGCACACCTGGGCGTTCCACAGCTGTGTGCAAATGCACTAGGCATTGCCCGTGTGCCAGGTGTGGGACACAACACAAATTCACATGTGCCCAATGTGCCCACTTAGACATTCGAGTGTGTGCAGGGCTGTGTGTGTGTGTGTGTAGGGCTGTGTGTGTGTGTGTGTGTGTGTGTGTGTGTAGGGCTCTGTGTGTGTGTGTGTGTGTGTAGGGCTGTGTGTGTAGGGCTCTGTGTGTGTGTGTGTGTCTGTGTAGGGCTCTGTGTGTGTCTGTGTGTAGGGCTGTGTGTGTGTGTAGGGCTCTCTGTGTGTGTGTGTAGGGCTCTGTGTGTGTGTAGGGCTCTGTGTGTGTGTGTGTGTGTGTGTGTAGGGCTGTGTGTGTGTGTAGGGCTCTCTGTGTGTGTGTGTGTGTAGGACTCTGTGTGTGTGTGTGTGTGTGTGTAGGGCTCTGTGTGTGTGTGTGTAGGGCTGTGTGTGTGTGTGTAGGGCTCTGTGTGTGTGTGTGTGTGCGTGTAGGTGCTGTGTGTGTGCAAGTGGCCGCACGTGTACGTGACAGGAGCTCTCACACTGTGGGGGGCAGTGGCTGTGAGCAGCCATGGTGGTTCCGGGTGCGGGGTCAGTCCATCCCTCCATGGGCATGGTCAGTCTGCCGTGTCCATCTGTCCACCCACGCCGCTCCCGAGCAGCAGCACTCCACACCGGGCCCTGCCCTGGTGCCCTGGTTTTTGGAAGCGGGTGCCAGCTCCGTGCGTGGGAATGCGGCACTGCCGGGCCACTCAAGGGGGCAGGTGGAGTGCTCCCGATAAGGATCAGAGTGCCGGCGCTGGAGTGTGCTCACAGTGTATGGCTGCCCTGCCCGTCCTGCCCGCTGGCTGCCAAGTTGAGAAGGTGCTGCTGGTGCTGAGAGCACCAAAGTGGGGAAAGTTTGCACAGTGTGGGCAGAGGGAGGAGGAAGAGAAGGGTGGGGAAAGGGGACTGCGGTGGGGACACGGACAGCCATGGCTTGAGGCAGCTCTACTGAACAAGGGACATGGGGTAGCTTGGGTGCTGTGACTGCTGGGGGGTTTGGGGGTGCCCCAGTGGACCCAACCCGCCCCAGGCTACGACAGGCAGGAAGCAGAGCAGCCCCCAGCCACTGCCTTTTTCCAAATGATAAAGAGAAGAAATTCAGACATCAGAACAGGCTGCTGAAAGAAGTGTGGAGTCCCTGGAAGTGTTCAAAAATCATGTAGATGTGGCACTTCAGGACATGTTTTAGTGGTGGCCTTGGCAGTGCTGGAGGAACAGGTAGACTTGAGCTTAGAGAGCTTTTTCAACCGAAATGATTCTGTAATTCTATGATTCTATATTTTTGGGGGACTCCATGTAGCTGAATGCCACAGTGATGGCTTTGAGTATGACTGCTTTGGAAAACTGTGTTCCTCTCTGATCTTGGAGATTTGTAGCCACTTTCTGAACCCTGGCTAGCCCTTGGGAGAGGAGGGAATGTATTGAGAACCAGGACAAGGGTGAAGGTGTCTGGGTATGGGAGCAGGAATCAGCAGCATTGTTATTAAGATGAGGCCAAACAGAGAGTGGCGCTTGTGACTGCACTACCAGGGCCCCCTGAGCTGGGAGACCCCACTCTCCACCTTGGTGCCTTTGATCTTGGCCATGGCCAAAGCTGAATTTTGGCTCCCCAGGGCACCTGGAGCATGTCACAGCTGTGAGTGTGGCCCCAGATGGGGTGCTTGCAGTTGAAGTTCTGACTGTCTGGCCTGTACCCAGGTACCATCTCCTGCTGGGCTGCACTGGGAGAGACCTGGACCCAGTGCCCATCTTCAGAGCTGCAGCTGGGAGCCCTGTTCCTGCCCTCCCCCAGCCGGTTCCACAGACACCAGAGGAACTGAAGCTGTCTCCATGGGTGACTGAGCAGCCACCAGACCCCAGCAAAGCTTCCCTGCTCACACTCACGTCCTTAGCAGCACACAGCAAAGTTCATTACAGTGCTCAGAGGCAGGAAGGAGCTGCCTGGCTCAGAGTCGTTATCCCTCAGCAGAGCTACAAGAGTGTTTTGAGATGATGCAGGCTGGCCAGGCGTGGCCATGGCACGTGCCTTCCCTCCAAGCATGGCCTGGCCGAGGGCTCGTCCTCTCCCTGTTTGCTTTCCCTCATCATGTGTCACCCTTCTGCATGGCATCCTGCTGGTGGCCACCTCAGGAACGGTGTGGTCTTGCCCAGCATCTTTGTCATCAGGGGGCCACTGGCCCTGTCTCAGGTGAGGCCAGCAGCAAGCTGAGTAGTCACAGGTAACTGTGGGCCTGGAGAGGATCTGGGACAGTCATTGCCTGCGGTGACATGCTGGAACCTCATGCCAGCCCGGGCTGAGCCACCTGTCCACACCCCTGCTCAAGCCTGGGTTTGATCCTCCCCTGTTACAGCTGCCTGAGTTCTCCCCGTGACCTTCTCTGTTGCCTCATGCAGTGCCTCTCACTGCCTGCCTTTGAAGGAAGCTGAGCCATTAGATCAAAACAAAAATCTTGCCAAAGAAAGTATTTACAGGCTCCTCATGGTGCCTAGAACAGAAGACAGGAGATGTTGCAATGAGGTGTAGTGGCATTGCAGTGACTCAGCTCATACCCAAGGCTGGGAGTGTGCAGGAGACTCAGCAGGAACATGGGAGAAACCCAGAAAAAGGCAGGATCAGGCAGAGAGGAGGCAGCAGGGACAGCAGGGATTATACAGTGGGGAAGCACTTGCCTGGGGGATGTCCCTGTCTGACCTCTCACATGAGCCCCTGGAAGGAAGAACCAACCCCTGTGCCAAACTTGTCAACCCTGCTCCTGCTGCTGGCACCTGTGTCCCTGAGATCATGGCTCAAGCTGTTCTCCACCACCTTTCCTTGTTGGCTGTTATCACCCCCATCTCCCATGGTGTTACTCCCAAGGGGCAGCCACAGGGGCCATCCTGTCAGCAGCAGTGGGGACATCCATCCTGCTGTTTCAGACCATCTGGGTTCAGAAAACCCCAGCCCTGCTCACCCCACACATGGTTTCAGGGTTTAATCTGTGTTAAAGGTGCTGGCTGGCTCATGAAACCATCTTATCTCTGTGCATCAAGGACATCAAGGACCTTCCCTTCCCTGTCAAAACAACACCCAAAATGCAGGACAGGCTGGGGGGAGGGTATGTGCCAGTGAGTCCCCAGGGCAGCCATCCCAGGCTGGGCCTGGCACACGGTGCTCTGGCCCCTCATCTCTCAGCCAGTAGCCAAATGCAGATGTTGGGAAGAAGAACTTGGTTAAGTAATTCCTCTTTCAGTTTCTCTGCTATTGCCATGGCCCTGCCACCCTGGGCAGTATCCAGGCAAGAGATTCACTACCACTGTCCTTATGTGACCCCATCTGCATTGCTCCTTGCTCTCCATCCCAGCCTCCTGCTGCTCCCTGTGAGGGAGGACAGAGTGTGAGCAGGACACACACCCCATGATGCCCAGTGGCACCTTCCTCCAGAGCAGCTGGTGGCTCAGGGACATGCAAGGGCTTCCCTGGACACATCCCAGGAGTTGTGGTGCAGGGACAGACACACTGACTTCTGTTGAGAGCCTTTTCCATCTTGTCCTCATTTCTTCCCATCCTTAACTTTGCTGCAGTGCTGCACGGTGCCGCCCTGAGACTGGAGTGCCATTGCCCAGGACTAAAATGCCAGGATGGTGGTTCCAGTTAAAGAGGGTGAGTGGATCCAACACCTTCTCTTGGTCCCCCCACACTTGCCAAGGACAAGATGTCTTGGGCTTCTTTTCCCTAGAGTGGGGCCCCCCTTCCCTTTCACCACAAGGCATGCCAGCTTGCAGCCCCCTAATCTTGGCTGCCAGGTTGGAGTCTCTTGGTGTATCGCTTTGCCCTTTAAGTGCTGAGAAGATGCACAGTGAAACAGACTCCCCTTGGAGTGCTCAGACACAGGAAAATCTCCATGGGCTGGGAAGGATGACACAGGTGGAGGCTTTCCAGAATACCTGCTGCTCTTCCCAATCCCTCTTCTCCTCAAGTGTGATTTCCCTCTCTGCCTCTGCAGAGAGCTGGCACAGTCTCTACCCACATCAGCCTCCAGCAAAGTGTCCCGAGGGTGTCCCTGTGTTCCTGCTGGGGGTTACAGAGCTCCAGGTCTTTGACAGACCCTGGAGCACCACCAGCACGGAGGAGACATGGCTGGGAATTTCAGCAACCATTGCTCCTCTGTGCCTGGGTGAGCCTCCCGCTGTGGTGGGAGCTGGAGAGGCAGCATGGCCTGGGACACATGGGCAGGCTCTGCCTGCACTGCCCAAAGGCAGCCTGCTTGTCCCTTCAGCCCAGAGAAGCAGCTGGTGTCCCCAGGGCCACTTCCCACAGGCGTGCCAACAGCCAAGACCTCTTAAAGCTGCCGGATTGGACCTGGCAATTTGGAGCTGAAAGGGTTCCAAGGCCTCTCCCAGCACTCTAGCATGGCTTCTCAAGAGGCAGCACTTTAGGATCCAAGAGGTGTGTAAATGAAAAGGAACAGCCTCATTTCATTAAGAGGTTGAAGAACTGGCAGCTTTGGGCATTCTGTCAAGCTCAAAGATCTCTGCCAACACCTAAATCCGATAAGTCATGTGTTTGGGCTGCTGGCAGTGTGCTGGGAAGCCAAGGGTGAGATAAGGGAGACATAACTGAACTGGCACCAAGGAAACTCCTGCAGGGGGGAGACAGGGATCTTTCTGTTGCCATCCCAGCTGTCTGCACTTTCCCAGGGGCTACAGCAGCAGACTTGCAGTTGCACTCAATGATACTTGTGGGTCCCTTTCTACTCAGGATATTCTGTGACTCTGTCAGACCATCCTCAACACAAAAAGACCACAGGAAGACAGGTCTTCTCCTAAAAATTTATACTTTTCCCTCTCCCGAGAGCAAGGGAGAGTTAAAAATCCACCTGACCCACTGCTTTCGAGGAAGCTGGAACAGGGCAGGCAGTGCTGCAGGTTGCTGAGTACGGGGGTGGAATTTCAGCTTACAGATAAACCAGAGAAACTTGGGGGATAGAGGGAGCATCTCCATGAGAGATGTACTCTGGCTAAAGGAGAACAAAAGTGCAGTGCAAACCCTTGAAATGAAACCCTGGGAGGGGTTTTAAATGATAGTAATGGGTGAGATGGGTGGGCAGTGCAACAGGGAATCATCCAGAGGTAAATTCTTCCCTGTGAGGGTGGTGAGGCTCTGGCACCTCACCTGAGGACTTGAGAGCTGAAAGGTTCAAAGAACCAAAGCTTGACCTCGAGATCTGCTCTGTCCTGCTCTCCAAAGGCTCTCCAGGAGCCAGAGCCCTCTGCAGCCCAAAGTCCAGACTGGTTTTCAATGCCCGAGGTAGGAAAGAGGGAGCAAATTCCTGCTGAGACCAGGCAAAAGGTGCAATGCTGCAGACACAATCCCCTATGGAGTGACTGCAGGCACCCAGATTGCCCTGTTGATGTAAATTGCCAGTTATGAAATGGAGAAATTAGTTAATTTTTTCCCTTTTCATCTATTTATTATGGGTTTCTTTTTTATTGCAAATTATTACTTTCAATACAGCACTAAGTAGGATGGAGGATTCTCTTCTCTGATGCTGGCTTGGTGGCTCTTGAAATAAATCTGAAAGAATTGCCTTTTCTCACTATTTTCTGTCTGCCTTTCCCCATCACTCTGTTTTCCCAGTTTTTCTTGTGTTTTTGGGGGTCTGACATTTAAAGCACCCTGTATTTCTGTTTATTGTATGGATTCTTCTCTCCCCAAATTGAATGTCTTCAGGTCATGATCACTGTTCCCTAGGCAACCACCAATGAAATTATAGAATGATCAAGAATTAACTGTTGAAGTTTAAAAATTAAAATGGTAATTGGAAGACTTCATAAATCTGCTGAACTAAGGCATTCCCACCTGAGCCACTGGTTACTATGGAGGGCCTGGGGACAATGATCTTGGTTCAGGACTTAGGGAAAACAAAACACCACCCACCAGCCTGTAAAGGTAAATTCAAACAAATCTGATAAAGGGCTGCTTCCTTTCTGTCAAAATTCTGAGGGGATGCTTCGGTTAACAAAGGAATTGAGGCTGTACCTAGATGGGATGTGGGAAGAGCTGGAACTGAAGTGGTTTTGCAGGAGGCTGACAGTGGAGGTGAGGCAATTCAATGTTCTGCTGCTGCTTGCAATGCCAGAGGAAACAAGAGTGATTGTGGAGTGCAGTGACCTGACGGCCATGGTGGCAGGAATGGAAGAAACCCTCCAGCCTGCCCTGTCGCTCCTGACAGTGTCCAGGTGCTTCAAAAAAATCCCAGCAACCAGCTGCAGAAACCAATTCAAGCACATGCCAAGCTTCCCAGAGTCATTGGCAGAGTTCTGGCTTTGCTGGGAATTTTGTGTGCTTAGTGAATATTAGGAACACACCCTGGCGTTTGGAGCGATTGAGAAGGGGTGACCAGCCCGTGGCAGAATGAGGTCTGTGCAGGACATCCTACCTGGAGATGCTTCTTCCAAGCCCTGCATACAGCCCCATGGTGGGCTCAGTCAGAGGGTTCATATCCTGAGGTTTTTTTCATGCTGCCTTACACCACTCCTCCACCTTCCACCACCAGCATATGGAGTGCATTCCTGCTTCACACTAAACTTTTGTGGGAGCAGCTGCTCCACTCAGCTCTTCATGCAATGAGCAGTCACCTTCCAGGTCCCATTTGCTCCTGCTTGCACCCAGTGGTATTCCATGGCTCACTGCGATGGCCTCTGAAAAACACCTTAATATGTGCAATGTTCTGTGGGACAAGAACCAGGTCCCTACTGCCCTCACCCACCTCTGCTACCCCTTTGCTGCGGGGGCTCAGGGGCCAGGCACCTTCTCCTGGCAAACCCTGGCCTCAGCCCACCTGATGGGAAAGGTTTAAGTGCACCTACACCTCTTTTATGGAAACAGTGCCTGCTTGAGGTGTAGGATGTATACAAAAGATGAGATACACAGGTGCATACGCTGTGCCACGCATTAACTCCTGCACTCATTAACCTGTGATTGCCTGTTCTGCAGTCTCAGGATCCTTTCTCAGTAGCTCTCTGGTGTCTTTTATTAAGCAAAGTGAAAACACTCGGCCCCAGGGCAGCGCTGGGAGCACGGCCAGAAGGGATCCCGAGGCTCTGCCAGCCCACACCGGGGCGGCCTGACCACCCGTGTCCCTGCCCGGCCGGCCCACGGGAGCCTACGGCCCGCGGGACCGTCGTGAGCCCTGGTGCCCCCTCACATTCCCGGTGCCCCCTCACATCCCCGGTGTTCCCTCACATCGCCTGTATTCTCTCACAAGCGCGGTGTTCCCTCCATCGCCTGTATTCTCTCACAAGCGCGGTGTTCCCTCAGAAGCCCGCATGTCCCCTCAGATCCCCGGTGTTCCCTCACGGCCCCCGTATCCCCTCAGATCCCGAGGTCCCCTCAGGCCCCCGATCCCCCATCTCAGCCCCGCTGTCCCGCCAGGCCGAGGCGCGGCCCGGGGGGCGCCTGCGCCGTGGCGGTGACGGCGCGGCGGGCGGGCCCGGGCTGCTCCGGCGGGGCCATGCCGGGCAGGAGGGTGCGCGGGCGGCGCGGGACGGGGGCAGGGATACGGACACAGACAGGGACACAGACCCCGGAGCGGCCGCGGGCGGAGCTGTCCGGCGGCTCCCCTAGGTGCTGGGGGCGGAGGGAGCGGGGCGGTGGAAGCGGGGCGGCGGACGGGCTCTGACGCTGTCCGTGTCCCGCAGGCCCGGTCCGTTCTGCCCGCAGTGCGGGCTCGCCGTGCAACCCACGTTCCGCTTCTGCCCGGCCTGCGGCGGGAGGCTGCCCGCGCCGCCCGAGGAGCACACCGAGCCCGCAGCGCCGGTCCCGAGCCCGCCGCCAGCCCCCAGCCCCGCCGCCTCCCCCTCCCCGCGGGCGTCCGCGGCCCGGCTGGGGCCCCGCTCTCCCCGCAAGCCCCGGGCCGGCCCGGCCGTGCCGCTCCCGGCGGACACGGTGCTGACGGACCAGGGAGGGCGGCTGTGGAAGCTGGTGCGGCTGCTGGAACAGGGCAGCTGTGGGCTGGTGTACGAAGGTACCGTGGGGCCCGCGGCGGGCAGAGGGAGGCGAGGGGCGCGGGGTCACCGGCTCTGGCTTCGGCGACAGCTGCCGGGACATCCCGAAACCCCCAGAGGCCGCGGAGTGGGTGACAGCGTGGTGTCCGCCGGGCTGGCGGTGACCCGCAGGCTTGCAGGATCATTCATACAATATTCTGAGCTGGAAGAGACCCGGAAGTACCCGGGAGTCCAGCCCCTGGCCCTGCACAGACACCCCAACAATCCCACCCTGGGCCTCCCTGGCAGCGCTCTCCAAACACTCCTGGAGCTCTGGCAGCCTCGGGGCTGTGCCCATTCCCTGGGGAGCCTGGGCAGTGCCAGCACCCTCTGGGGGAAGAGCCTTTCCTGATATCCAACCTAAACCTGCCCCGACACAGCTCCAGCCGTTCCTCACTGGGCATCTGCCAGTCAGCCACTCTGCCACCAGCATAGTATCAAGCCGAGGCCACACTGCTCTGTTACTATAAAATGTCCATTGTTGGGGCCACACTTCCTCTTTCTCTTTTAGGTCCAAAAGCTATTTGCTGGCACTGTACAGGAGTTCCTGTGCTGTAAGTGGTGTCAATACCCACTAAATGTCAATTCTCAGTGTATTTTGGGGCCAAAGAAAGCAACCACACCACATAGGCTGCTTCTCAGCCATTTAGTGCTGAAAAGTGCTGATTTTTTCAGTCTAGTTGTAAACTTCCAAAGGGGAGTTTTTGTTCTTCTCTCATTAATTTGGAAGCTGTCCAGGAGGAATTTTTTCCATTACCAAGTTTTGCCTGATATTTGGCTTTACTTTCTTTTTCATTATTCAAGCTGTTGCATAACAAAGTCTAAGCATCCATCTATGTTTTTAAAAAAATGTGATAAAAAGGAAAATCAGTAGTGGAGAGTGCTTTTATAGAAGTAGGTTTTAGGTGATGAGCAGCAGGTAACCTGTGGATAGCAATTGGTCTAAGAGCACGAGAGGAGGAACTGCCCTGAGCCAAGTCATGGGTGCAAATCCTTTTGGATAAGGGAAGCCACACACAACTCTAACATCCAGACAGAGCAGAGGGACTTGGCATCCCTTACAGACTTGTCAAACCATGGAGTGAGCTGGAGGGAGTGCTTGGCAAATGAATTTGGGGATGCCTTTGAGATTCTACTAATGATCTATTCTTCACATACTCCTCAAAGCCCCCCCATACTGTAGCCCTGCCCAGATGCTTCTGTGACTTAAGCAGAACTGCACTGCATGTCAGGGTGCTGAGCTCCTGGAGCAAGGTAAGAATTATTTTATAGTGATCTGGGAAGGCGCTGTCACAGAGGTTGCTTTGCAAAGCTCAAGGGAAAGAAGCAGAGGATGAGTTAATCCAGCTGCACAGGCTGCATTTAATGATGCACAACCTCTTTTCCATGCTCCTGTAACCACATCTGTTCCATCCTTCCACAGCGCAGTCAGCATCTGGAACCTGTCCTCAAAAGCAAAGCTACTCCCTCAAACTTGTGAGTTTTGATCTGTTTGGGTAAGGAATTGTGCATAGAGTACTGTGTCCTGACCTGTTGGGCTGAGAGTATGTGAGAAATTGGGAGAGAGTGGTCAGAGAGGCCCCTGCTAAATTAGGAGATGAATCTAACCTGAGGGTGTTGTGCTGGGATTTCAGTTGGCTTTTCTGGAAAGATGTGAAGAAAATGGATATGAGGATTAAAAAAACCCTGAAGCCTTAATAACAGAAGGCTGCTGCTTTGATTGACCAGGCTCAGGAACCTGCAGAACTGAGCTTGGAGGTGTGAGGTGGAGATCTTGATTAGGGAATGTCAGACTGTCTTGGTTTGGAAAGACAGGTGCCTGCTAAGGAAAGCAGGAGCCTACCCTGAAGTGGAAAATGTAAACCCCCTCCCTCCAAATTGCTATAAATTTTAAATTAAGGAGGCTTTCAGGCAAAAAAATGTGGGATCAGGAATGACAGTTCTTTACTAGGGAAGAAAATAAAAAGATAAAATAAACAATGCAGTAAACTAAAACAACGCTGACAGAGTCAGAACACAGCCTGACACCCTGTGGGTCAGGGTGTTGGTAGCAGTCCCATTGGAATTGTGGCTCAGCCCTCCTGCAGTGTCAGGGGTGGTTCTGCTGGAGCAGGGATCCTGTAGAAAAGGGTGGAGTCTTCCTGTGAAGATCCAGTGGAAGAGGCAGCTGCTGTTCCTCTGGGGAATCCAGTGGAGAAAGGCTGCAGGTGTTCCAGGATCTCCAGATTATATCTGGGTAGAATGCTTGGCTCTCCCCTCTGGGCTCACATCTCCCAACGGGATGCTGTAGTTCTTATCAGTCATGCATCAGTCATGCAGTGACATTCAATAGTCCGTTATCAGCTGGTGTCTCCCCAGAGGGAAGAGTGGTTGTGGAAGAGATAAGAAAAACTGCCCACTTAACTGAAGACAGCTGCCATACAGATGGCAAATAGAATACAAATTGCTTGACAATCCAGGACACAGACCAACTTTTCTCCTCCATGGGAGGCGTGCACACAGCCTGCTCAAGTCTGGGGAAACTGGAGAGGTTGGAATTTGGTGCTGTGCTGGGGCTGTGTAAGAGCTAGCATGGAGACACTATGTAAAGCCAGAGCACACTTTGACATCACATAGGAATTATAGTTGGAGTGCCAAGCCAGCTTTCCAGGTACTTGTCAATATCTTGGGCTCTCCAGAAATGTGTTATTTCCAGTAACATCTGTTCTGTTGTGGAAATTCAGTAGATTGATTTTCAGTAGCTCACGAACCAGAGCTGAAAGACTGTTTTCTTATCTACTGTGGCTCTTGGGGGTTGCTGGTTTGTAGGAGGGCCAGTGCTGACTGATGGCTCTGTGGGGCTCTTGCATGCACTTGGATAATCCCTCTGCCTTTTGTTAGAGGAGACATGTAAGAGGATGGAGAAGGAATACAGTGTGGATGAGAAAGATCTGCTAAGTGCCACAGACGGTGGGAAACTGTAATCAATCTGTAGTCAACACTCCCAACTTCTCTGTTTTTCTTTTGGCTGCTTGGTGGTCTGCTGAGCACTGTGGAGTGTGATATGGCACATGAGAGCATTTTGGCTCTGGGGTTTGATGACCCACATGGGCTCACAGGCAAGATGCAGAGTGAAATACCCTTCTGGGACATGGTCTGTGCTGTCTGCTGTTCCTCCAGCTTTGATACCAGTTTTGTACCAAACCAGGTAGAATATAACACTGCTGCTTTCTCCCATGCAGGATAGCAGCTATCCTGAGTTAGTGTTGAGTAGATATGTGTGTGTAGGCAAACACAGACATTCTGAGTGGGAACTGTGTGCAGTTGAGGTAACTTGATGACAGCAATACCTCAAATGTTACTAATACAGACTTTCCTGTCTCACTTTCTGACAGCTAGAATAAATGTTACAGCTCTCTGTAGAGACTTGTGTGTTTGTAGAAATGCCCTCATCCCTGCTGTGGCTACGAAGGTCACCTCTGGCTCCTGTTAACATAACAGCTGTGGGACCACAGCTCTCTCCATGCTGTGCCTGGGCTGCACTGCCTGGCTGTTGTTAACCCTCAGACAGCTGTAAATGGGCTGCTGGAAAGGCCCAACCTGAGATGGCCCCTCTCCTATTTGTGCTGATACTCAGAGTTGATGTGTTTGTTAGGGACAGCATTAAATAGGGAACCAAGACACCTGAGCTCTGCTCTCAGCTCTGTTAGTTGATCTTTGCTTTCTTTAAAATGAGCAGTTAAGGTCTTATAGCAATCTTACCCAAGCTTTCCTTTCCAGCAGGATGTGTGTGGCCGAAATAACACTCCTCCCTGTTCCTTTTAGGATGCCAAAGATGGGAGGATCTACAATGAACAGAATTTCTTCCAGCGAGCTGCGAAGGCAGGCACAGGTTGGTGCTTCTTGTGAGGGCAAGGACTAAGGATAACTGGCATTCCCTTTCATCAGTTATGTGAATCTCTTGGAAGGCCAGACTAGGATAAAATAATCCCCTGCTTGGTTAGTGCCAGAGTGCTGAGGAGTTTGGTCAATGCCAGTTCTCCCAGCAGTCTGTGTGCTGTAGGACAGTGCAGTATGAGCACAGCTTTCTTGTGCTCCTCACTCTGCCTTGATGTGTCTGGGAGCTGCCCAGCCCTGCAGCCTATCTCCCCTTGGCTCACCCTCCTGTCCCTCTTCTATGGGTGGTTCTCTCAGCAGCTCTCTGGTATCAACTCCATTGATCCCAAAACTTGAGCAAGAACAAAGCCGCCCAGAGAATGTAGGCAAGGGGGATGGAAGAATTTATGTCAAATCTATACTTCTGGGAGAAGTGTAAAAATCTGCTTGTCCCTCATCCCCTCTCTCTCCCCTCTCCTTGTTTTCCCCAGCCCTGTAGCAATCCCATGCCATAGCCTGCTCTGGTATTCCCAGAATCTTCCCTGCTCCATTCTTGTACACATGAGACTGGAATTCTTGGGACAGAGTCAGGATGAGAGGCCACTGTCAGCTCTCCAGGGCAGAGCAGACCTTCAGAGGAGGAGCATCACTAACTCCTTCCTCCTGGAGCTCCTCAGCAGCATCTGCTGCACTGTCCTCTTCTCTTGTAGTGGAGAAGTGGAAAAAGTGGCATTCCATGCCTCTGCTGGGCATCCCCAACTGTGTTGGCTTTGGACTGCATGCAGACAGCTACAGGTGAGGTGACTGAACCCTTGGGCTGTCTGAGCATCTCTGGCTTTCCCTCTCCTCTGCTTGCTCTCCTAGTCCTTTTGTCATTGCCCCTTGGGCTCCTGACTTTATGCACTGCTCCTATCGTGTGTTAAATAGTTTGCCTCTCGTTGCTTTGTTTCCTTCAGTCCTTGTGTTACTGGTGAAGTTTCTGCTTTTGCTCCTGCTGCCCTTCAGGCCAGAGGACACCTTATTTTGGTCCTTGACACTTAACACAAAGGAGAGATTCAGGCTGTGTGTCTGCAACACATGACAAGCACACCTGTCTCCTTTATAAAAGTTTTCTTTTATCAAAAGTCAAGGAAGTGTTTCCCCAGGTCAGCTTGGAGTTGAAGTGGGGTCCAATGGATCACTTGGCAAGTGTCTGTTGCAGGGTCTCCAAACCAGGTAGGTACTGCAATGTGCAAAGCCCTTTTCTCCTGCAGGTTTTTGGTGTTCTCTGATTTGGGGCGATCTCTTCAGTCGGTCCTGAGTGATGGCCTGCACCTGCTGAAGGAGAAGGCAGCTTTTCAGATTGCAGTTCGTGTGGTATGTGGAGAACCAATCCTTCCCAAGGGACTTTTTCTGAAAAGACTTCTAACTTTCCTCTGGATCTCCCAGAGGTGTTTTAAAGCTGGTCCAGGGGCTTGGGTGGGGTCTCTAAACCTGCTGTAAACTTCAGTAGCATCTTTTGAGCACTGTGTCACCTTGAAGGAATTTAGGATAAGAAGAATGAGAAAAACCTGACCTTTAAACTTGAAGGCTGTGAGATGTGGTGTTTTTAGTGCTCATCCACATGGCCACAGGGAGCTGGGGAAGGTCCAGCTCAGTGACAGCCAGGGTGCTGCAGGAGCCTGCATGGATCTGATATGCTCCCCCTGTTTATTCTCAGCTAGACTGCCTGGAGTACATTCATGAGAATGAGTATGTGCATGGGGACATCACTGCTGAGAACATCTATCTGAACCCAGCAGACCTCACACAGGTAGGGAGCAGGAGCAGTGCTGCCAGGAAAGGGCACTGGAGGTGGCATGGTGCCTTGGGATAAGGCAGCCTCCAGGTCCCTGCCTTGGGCAGGGCAGCAGAGCAGGCTGGACAATGCTCGAGCAGGAGCTGTGGGGCAGCCCTGGGGGCTGCTCTGCACTCAGGTGGGTGCTCTGTGCTGCCCTGCAGGTGACCCTCGCTGGCTACGCCTTCGCGTTCCGCTACTGCCCCGGGGGCAAGCACGTGGCTCGGCGCGAGGGTAGCAGGACCCCTCACGAAGGCACGGTGGAGTTCATCAGCCTGGACAGCCACAAGGGCACAGGTGGGTCTGGTTTGTGACACGTGCTGGGGCTGCTCCTGTGGTGGTGCTCCCTGGAGCTCGGGCTCCCTGCTGGCACTGCTGCTTTCCAGGCATTCACATGCACCAGGAACTGGGTCCCTCTTTGGGCTGTTAACTCCTGCCTCCTGATGGCTGCTGTGTTGGGACTTGCCAGGTCATTCAGTGATTGCAGCAGGGATGTTCCTGCTCCATCTGGAGCCTTGGCTGCTGCAGGCGTGTGGGGAATAGAAAACAAGGCCCTTCGTGCTGGCTTAGCAGGGATCTTTTTCAAGCCAGACAGGATCCCTGCCCAAAACAGATTTGCAGCAGGCTGTGCTCTGACCTTGAAGCAATGAGAGCTAGAAAGGCATTTAAATCATAGAATCACTTTTGTTGGAAAAGACCTTTAAGATCATTGAGTCCAGCTGTAAACCCAGCACTGCCAAGGTCACCACTAACCCAAGTTTCCAAGTGCCACATCTACATGACTTTTAAATCCCTCCAGGGATGGAGACTCCACACTATCCTGGGCAGCCTGTGCCAAATTCTGTCCTTCTCCTGGTTGGGATGTGACTGCTCTTTCACAGTGTTCAGGAAATCTTCTTCCAGATGCTGGGAGGTGATTCCTGAACTATGTTAGCAGGCTTCCAGGAGTATTGATACCCCAGAGCACATCCTCATGAAGCTCCTGAATTTCTTTACTTCTGCCCCTTCATGAGTGACGTGTGAATGTCTCATGTTTCCCATCAGGACCATCTCGACGGAGTGACTTGGAATCTCTGGGCTACTGTCTTCTGAAATGGCTCTGTGGCATTTTACCTTGGTCTGATGAGCTGGACAAAGTAAAAGCCGTGATGGAACAGAAAGAAAGGTAGGAGAAATCATCTATTCTTCTGGGAAATGCTCAGCAGGAAGCAGTGAGGGGGGTTTGTGACTGAAATGCCCAGGTCACAATACACTGTTGGGATGTGGCAAATCCCACAGCCAAGGCTGAGCCTGGCCTCAGGGTGTTTGGTGAACCCCAGGTTCTGCTTCATCCAGAACATGGCCAGCTGAATTCAGCCTTCTAGGATTTTTTTTGTCAAAGCCAGGTGCTCAGGTGCCTACTCCATTGCCTCTCCTTCTGACAGGTACAGAAGGGATGTGAGATGCCTTCTCCAACTGTGCTTCAGGCAGAGATCCATTCCAGGTATGGGCTTGCTCTCAGTGGCAATGGGACTCAGGGATGAAGGACTGACTGTACCTGAAGCCAGAACTTTCTCTATGCTGGGGTGCTGGTTCAGAATGGCTTCCAGTGGTGATGGCGACCAAGCATTGCATGAACTGTCTGGCAGGCTGGGAACAAATCCCTGGTTTTCTGTGCAGAAGAATGAGGGCTGCTTTCCATGATCTGCTTTAATGAACCTTGCTGAAGGGAGAGCTGTGCTGGTGGGTTTAGAAATGAAATACCTGGGGCTAGAGGACACTTCCCCATCCCATTTTGTTGCCCAGAGAAGCTGTGGCTGTCCCATGCCTGAAAAGTGTTCAAAGGGTGGAAGGAGATGGACTTCAAGGTCCCTTCCAACCCAAACCCCAAACCAGTTGGTGATTCTCTTTTATTGTATAATTGGGTGATTCTTTGAGCTTTGTATTAGCCTTGGTTTGGTTTTCCTCTCTGCAGCTGCCTGGGGGGTGGGTGAGCTGGCTGCAGGACAAGCAGCCTGAAATGGCCATTTGGCAGCTGGAGTTTCTGTGCTGCTCCCACAAAGCCTTTCCTTGCAGATGCCCTGCAGAACTACCTGGAGCAGGTGCTGGCCCTGGAGTACGAGGAGAAGCCTGACTACGCGGCCTTGCGGCAGCTCCTGGGGAAGCCACTGGAAAAGATGAAAGCTTCAGCTTACGACTGCGTGGATGTCCCAGTGGTGCCCTGAGGTGAGTGCTGGCACCTCCTGCGTGTGCCCTGTGCTGCCACCGGCAGGTGAGGACAGAGCAGGCTGGGCTGTGACATCTCTCCAGCTGAAACCAACCTGCTCCTCCTGACATGGCATTCCCTATTGATACTGATCCAGTGCTGCACAAAGCCAGGCTTAGCCTGTGTTTCCTCAAGTTTTTCTGGAAACACTTCCCCAGGAAGGAATACAACAAGGGTTAATAAAGCAAATGCTGAAGGAGCTGCAGGGCTATGGAGGTGATAACAAAATGCAGACTCAGGCCATCTGGCAAATTTTTTTTTTATCTGAAGATCTGGGCTGTAGTTTTTGCTTTTCTCTCTCAGCCTGTAGCTCTGGTTCTAGTGCCCACCTGCTATTTTAGCCATGAGGCACCTCGAAGAGTGTGGCTTGGTACAGAGCCAGATCTGGTTTTAGTGCAAGGCTGCATCAGCCAAGGCTCTGCATCCAGCAGCAGGAGTACAGAGTCAGCTCTTCACCTAATTTCCTCCTCCTGGGAAGGCATTCAAACTGATTCATCTTCCCCTTTTCTGCTTTTATTTTTTTCAGATCAAGGAAGAGTTTAGAGCTTTCTGCAGTGAGGCCTTTCCCAAATATATTTTCACTTTTACCAGTTTTAGAATGAGAGGTTTTTGTAAGCGTTTTCTTCTCCTGTTAATGTGACCCAGTGCTGAAGTTTGAGCTGCTGCTGTACCAAATTAATGTGAAGAGACTCCTGCATGGCAGATCAGGGGAAGCAGTAGCTGGAGAACTGCAGTGAAGCCACCATGAGCCAGGAAACTAAATCAGGGATTTTCTCTTTTGAATGAGAGTGGCAGTACATGGTTTTGTAATAAACTTTGTGGACAACCACCCAAGGCTGCTCTTGTTTATTTGGAAGATTCAAGGCCTCTCTGGAATTGCTGTTGGGTTGTGAGGGTGATTTGAGCCCTGTGCTCCTTGTCAGATTTGTGTAAATAGCCTTCAGGCAGTGCCACTGCAACCTAACCATCAGAACTCAGCTCAGAGCTAAACCCTGACCTCATCCCAGCAGTTCTCCAGGCCTCGGGCCAGGGAATGAGGGGAAAGAAGACCAGGATCCATCTCTACTAACAAAACAATTTTATAAAAAACCAGTCAATAAACACTCACTACACTGTGTGTAGCTGAACTGTTGCCAATGCCACAGTAAATTGGCAGTCCTGGAGTCCAGTTCCAGTGTTAGCTTCAGTGACATCTTTTTGAAGTCTTGTACCTTAGTATTCCAATTCCTATGTGTTAAGGCACAGAAGGATTTTTCAGGTGAAGAAAACATGGCAACAAGAGAAGAGGCAAATGGAGTTTAAACCATGTGAGAGGTAGGTGAGAGAGCAGCTCAGACCTGCAGTGAGCCTTCATTTACCTCTGGGGTTTTTCAATAAAAACCTTGTGTCAGTGCAGCAAATGCCATAGACAAGAAGAGGGGAGCTGAAGGAGACCTGGACAGAGTAAAAAGGCAGCACAACCTCAAAATAGGTCTTTCAAGTGGAAGATTCAAGCATAGTGTTACATTCAGAAACTTGAGAACCAATGTCAATTCATTTCATTCATAGTGCCAGGCCTCAGAGAAAGCAAGGGACAGGACAGTTCTTTTCTATCACTAAGAGGGATGATAAAACTGGGCTATGAATTTCATAGAGAGAGCAGAACCTTAGCAGAGGATCAGGCAATAGGGGATACATGAAAAGGCAGCTGTGAATGGAGGAAGTAGCCCAGCTGTACAAGATAGACAAGGTTGAAGGGAAGGTATTTTGGAGGTATTTACAATTATTCACTATCATCCCTGTATGACTGCAACAGAAATACAGTTTCTAGAAATCCCAGTAAAGTTAAAAGCATGAAGAAATCAGAGGCTTAAGAAGGCCAAGTTCAGCCTTTCTTCAGTGTGTTCTGCCATGTTTTTTCTCTTGACTTGCCTCCTGTGCAGGTAATGGGGCTGGCACGGCTCCTTGTTCATGGAATTGCCGTGGGGCAGTGCTGAGGTAGGTTTGGGAGGAGCTCCAGGGCTGCCTTCAACAGAAGATGTAGGACTGGCAGTGTTGACAGAAGAGTAGCCCGAGCTCCCCTCTGGGTTGGGATTCCTTGGGGTGAGATATGCCCCTGGCAGCTCCCCCTCCCTGTGGGGTGCCCCAGAGCCATCCCATTCCCCGGGCAGGCTGTCCTCATCACTGGAGTCCTGGCCACAGTGCTCTGCAGGGTCCAGGTACAGCACTGTCACATCCAGGATCCCACTGGGGCTGGTCACTGCAGGATGGGAAAAGAGAAACCTTAGTTTGTCCCCATCCAGAACCAAGCAGGCACTCAGCACAGAGTCAAGCAAAAAAAAAGCCAAGCAAGAGTCAGCCTTCTGTCTGCTTACACCTGGAGGGCAGGCCACTAAGTCCACCCTCTATTCACACAGCATCTTTTCTTCCCTAAGACCATTTGAACAGGTACTAAGAGCTGTTAGAAAATGAGCAGCCAGGCCCAGGGTCAGCAAAACCCAACAGCTAATTAGTGTTTCTAAGACAGTGGCTCATTCATCACATTCGGTGCACTGCAAAGAGCCTGACTCTGAAACGCTGAGCAAATACAAAACCCCTCATCATGTTCTGAAGCAGTGCAGAGAAAGAACAGATAAGATACCTCTGAGAGAGTTTAACAATTATAACCACGGGGGAAGGGGAAGAGTTTTCCCACCTGGTCTTCAGCTGAAAGTTTAGGCATCTGGTGCCTGAGAAACAGTTTTAAGCAAAAATGAAAAGACAGGTTTAATCCTCTTGGCTGCTTTTTATAAGAATAAACTGCTCACCATCTCCTTCTCGCTCGCCTTCACTTTCCTGATCACCTTCATAACCAGAGCAGGAATCTAAACTCCAGTCAAGGAAGTTGTCCAGCAGACTTTCTTCCTGGGAGGACAGCTCTGCTGTGGGTGTAGTCACAAAGCTGCCTCTGTCATCCTGAATGCTGTCTTCCCTCCTCCTGTAGCAAAACACCCCAGAAATCATATGTCAAAATCCAAGTCTTTTCCAGCTCTTTTAATAGGTATGTCAAGATGGTGACAGAAAAATGGATTGTATTTAGGAATGAAACCTCAGGGTACCAGAGAAGAGGAAAGGCTCTGGCTGATCTTCAGAGCTGCTGACAGCCATGAGTTATACTCACCTTTTAGCTCTCTTTCCAGAGGGAGAGCTGAGGAAAGTCTGAATTTCCACTACGTTCCTGTGCAAGGGACTGGGCTCTGGGTCCTTCTGTTTCACACCCAACAATGAGCAGAGCTGGCTGTAACTCATAACCTAAAATATTAAATAAATAGATTTTTAAAAGTCAAAGCACCTGTAAGAATTAGACCATGAGATTCTTACGAGAACTAAATAGCCAGAAGGACATTATTTATTTTCTAGGAGAAATCTATCCCAGTGAGTTCTTCCCACAGGCACTCAAACATCAGTTAAGAGTCCCTGCAACTCAATTTTTAAACTCTCACTTTATTCACACAGCCTGCCATGGGACAGCAGCTCTGCTCTGGGTGTCAGCAGCAGATGCAGCCACAGCTCACCCACCTGTTCTTTGCCAATTTCTTCATAGCGCTCATCTTCAAATCGCTGTTTTACTGCCATGAGGGACACCTGCCTGTAATCCTTTGGGACATCATCATGGAAGCTGGAAAGAAAGATTGAAACCCCTATCTTACAATGGATTCTATGAAACAGTATTAAGAAAACCTGCCAAGTTAGATAATTTTCCTCTGTTGCTCAGTGCTGTGCTAAGGGAGTTGGTGTTTCAGCAGCTTCATCAGGACACCTGGTGGCTTCTAAGCATGTGAGCATCTAATTCCTTTTCTGTCCCTGTTTTCTGTGACCCAGGGCCAGACCAGCTGGCAGAAATAGAACAGCTGTCCCTGAACTGGACCTTAGTGCCTTGTGGCAGGGGAGCAAGGCAGCTAACCAAAGCCCCTTCCTTCACTGGGAAGGGCTGACTGTACAGGTGCAGCACATTTGCCAGAGCTGCAATCCAAGTACTCATGTGTCCCTTCAAAGAATCCCAAAACCATTACCACTTTTGGTGGAGGCTCAGCACGCAGGGCAAGAGGTCTTCTTGAGAGAAACCAGTGCATTCAGACAGCTGGCTGGTCCAAGAGTGTGCTGGAGAAGAGAGTACATATTCATATATTGAATTACATATTCATGAAGTGTATTAGTTCAGTAGTGAGTCAGCTTATTTTCTTTAATAGGTTAAGGATCGTGATATTTGCAAGCTTATATCTGTCCATAGTTTGTTCAAGTTCACAGCTGGCTTTAAGGATAGGTTTATCTGCCAAACTGATGTTAGACCTAACGACAGAAATCTTATAATACAAAGCCTGCATAGTCTGATGCTAACGCTCTAGTTCATCACCGCTATAAAGAGGTAAAATAGAATCAGAGTCATGGAATTGTTTGGGTTAGAAGGGACTTCAAAGCCCATCTCATTCCACTCCCTGCCATGGGCAGGGACACCTTCCACTATCCCAGCTTGCTCCAAACCTTGTCTGACCTGGCCGTGGACACTTCCAGGGATCCAGGGGCAGCCACAGCTGCTCTGGGCACCCTGTGCCAGGGCCTCACCACTCTCACAGGAAACAATTCCTTCCCAATATCCCATCTAACCCAGTCTTCTAGCAGTGGGAAGCCATTTCCTCTTGTCCTGTCTCTCTAGGCCCTTGTAAATGGACTCTTGTCCATGTCTCCTGTCAGCTCCATTCAGGTACTAGAAGGCCACAATTAGGTCACCCTGAAGGTTTTCTTCTCCAGGCTGAACAATCCCAATAGCAGAGCTATTTCCTCATAGCAGAGCTGTTCCAGCCCTCTAATCACATGGGTTGCCCAATACAGCCAAACAGGCTGAACTCAGCTCTTCATTCTGACTTCTTATATCTGTCCCCTTCTCCACCCCTCTGTCCACATCCTCCAGCCAAGTGATTGGGACGTCTTGCCTAAAGACAAACTAACACCCAAAAACCTCCAAAAAATCTCCCTAGAAAGAGAAGGCAGTCTGGCAGCCTGTGCTGGAGGTAGGACAGGTTACCTTGCCCATGCAGGATCTTGGCCAGCAGCAGTGCAGCAGCAGCCAGCCGGGCTGGGGAATACACACTGAGGCTTGTGTTCAGGAGGGACAGCTCACAGATGAAGCTGTAAAGGTGAAGAGTTCTTCTCTCCAGCGAGACAATGCTTGACAGAACTTCTTTGTAGTCCAGAATGGTGGGTATCTAGTGCAGAAAGGAGAACAGAGGTTGGAAATACAAGACCAGCACAAAGTCTTTTGAACAGCTGTTTCCAGGTGCTGGATTTTGTTTGTTTGGGGCTTTTCTGTTTAACTATTACATTGACATTGATGCATTCTCCAGTGATAGAATAAATGGCCTCTTAAAACTGAAGTTTTAATCTCTACAGAAGGCAGAGGGTTCTGTATCTGCATGCTCTGAGACATGCACAGGTTCCACAGTTGATTGAGAACTCTGACTTAAACCCCCGACTCATGAGATAGGAACTGCTACAAGCCTGACTTGAACAGCAACCCAAGGACAGGGAAATATTCCATCCACTTTCCAAACTCACCCTTATCTTTCCTTCTAAGGCAGAAATTATCTCGCCCATCATTCTGACCAACTCTTCATATTTGTAGGAGTTGTCTGTCAGCCACACAGCTTCCCGTATTGTCAGCATCTCTTTGCTGATGAAACTGTAATGTTAAATATTAAGTTAGCCCCAGCAGAAAGGGGATTTGTGCACTTATAGTAGATAACTGCACCCACAATGACCAGAGTTAAACAACTTCACAAGGTACTTTCCCAGGTAGACCAGCAAAGAATTGCAGCTCTTTATTTCCCCTGTAAGATGGAACCACCAACTAGAACATTCCTAATTTGGAATGTTCTTCCTAATACAGAAAAAATTCTTTGCTGTAAGAGTGGTGAGGCCCAGAGACACTATGGCTGCCTCTGGATCCCTGGAAGTGTCCAAGGCCAGGCTGGACGGGGCTTGGAAACATCCTGGGATACTGGAAGATGTCCCTGCCCATGGCAGGGGGTGGGATGAGATGATCTTTAAGACCCCTTCTAACCCAATCCAGTCTGTGATTCTCTGATCCTAATTCTTCATCTATGAAGCCTCTCCTAGGTTAAGATGCAAGATATTAAAGAAATCAACACACAAGGATAATCTTCCACCACACCATGCAGTTCATCTGAGTGTACACAGGCTCAACTATGGAACGCTGCTGCTTTTATTCCTTTCCAGCTTTCTCATGCCAATATGGTGTCAAAGACTCCAGTTGCTGATGGAATGCATTTAGAGCAATCCACAACTATGGATTTAAACTTATGTGTTTAAATAAGAAAAAAACCTTCAAGAAACTACCTTTTTTGCCTCATTTACACAGTCTGTGTTTGTATGTAAACAGTTAAACAGCAGTCAAAGTAGAGGAAAGTCAAAGAGCCTTTCCAATATTACAAGCAAGGAATGGGGAAGAAGTTTGAGCTGCAGGAAAGGATTTGGAAGATCATAATGACCACCTCTGCTCAGCAGCCAGAACCCTCACCGTGTGCAAATGACCATGCAGGCTATTCCCAAAAGCTGGAGGCGAGCACGAGGTACAGGTCTCAGCGTCAAGTAACGGTCCACACATCCCACTGTCATGTGCAGGCACAGGCTAGAAAAGTCCTTCATGGTAGCCACTTCCACCAGCCAATCCACCAGGATATACCTAGAACAGGAAGAGAGACTTAAGGAAGAACTTGGGAAGTGGTGTCCCACACTATGACATCCAGCTGGAGAATGAGCCAGGGCAAGCAGAGCAGTGACAAGTGTTCCTGAGATGCCTCCCAAGAGAAGAGCCAACTCCCTCAAGTGCAGTTGTGGCTGTGGTGGATCCTCCTGCAGCCCTCCTGGCAAACCTGCCTGCCCCATCCCCTCCCTGCACACCAACACACACAGTGTGGGGAATAAACAGGAGGAGTTGGAGATGTGTGTGTGGTCACAGGGCCATGATCCCATTGCCATTACAGAGCCACACTGGGACACCCATGTGGAGGGAATGCTGCCATGCATGGTTATGTACTTTTTTAGGAAAGCAATGCCAGCAAGGGGAAGTGGTGGAGCTGCCCTCCACGTGAGGGAGCAACTGGAATGTATCAAGGTCTGCCTAGGGAAGGATACAGAGCTCATCCATAAAGATTAAGGGGCAGGCTAACACGGGTGACACTGCTGCAAGTGTTTACTCAGGAAAAGGGAGTCAATAGGGACTTTGGACAAGGCCTGAAGTGACAGGACAAGGGAGAATGGCTTCACACTGACAGATGGCAGGGCTAGATGGGAAGAAATGCTTCCCTGTGTGGGCCATGAGACCCTGGCACAGGTTCTCTAGAGAAACTGTAGAAGGATTGCAGGGACATACAGGGAAATTGGGAATAGTTTTTGCTGTGAGGCCTCACTCCTGGATCCAAGTTCCTACCTCATTATTTCATTCATTCCTTTCTGCACAGTGAAGATGCTTTGCTTGCTGATAGGAAGGGAAGCTTGAAAGATTTGAGAAACCATTTCCCTGGAAGATTTTGCTTCTAATCCTAGTTGGTTTCCATTCCCACAAGCTTTGGCTAAAGCTATCTGTAGTAGAAAGAACACAAAAGAAAGTATGTTTATTTTACCAAATGCAAACTAAGCAGAGGACAGTCCTCTATTTTTCCTGCTGAAAACACTGAACATGGCAAACTACTTGAAAGTAGTTCTTAGTTTGGTTTAAATGTTGAGCACACAGATTATTTGGGGCCAGTCTTTTAAGTCTATCAAAAGATGCATCTTTACTCCATTCTGCCACCAGTGTGCTGCAATTTCCCAAAGAAGAGAATCTGCAGAGTAGATACAGACATGCACATAAAGACAATACTCAGCAATGCTGGTCCTGCTTCTAAAATGAGAAATTTAAACCTGCAATGGCAGCACAGAAAGGACCAAATAAAGACTGCAGCTCTGGGAAAGCTCAGTCTTACCTGTGCTTCCCAGCAGCCCTTGGCTGCGTAGTCTCGTAGCTTCCTGAGACTTTGGAGGTATCTGCCAGGATCCGACATCTACAGAGAGGAACACAAACAGATGTAAAAACCCACAGCCTTTACACAACAAACAGAAGGATTGTAGCACCAGTATCCAGAGAGAAACACTGCCTGGAGGTACATCTATTATTTCAGCAACAAGTCTGTTTCTTATCATGACACCACTGTTTTTAAGAACCTTTTTTCAGGCCTCACAGGAAATGAGAGCAGTCACTCAGGATTCCAAGGGGACAGCTTTGGCAGATTTATTAAAGACAAGGCAGGAGCCTCCCACTCCTGTTCCCCAGAGCCCTGGGATCACTAGCTAGCAGTGCTCAGGCCTTCAGCAGAGTGGGAGTAAACTTCTCTGGCACCTTGGCTACAACTGCTCATAGCCTCATTTCACACACCCAGGCAGACACCAGAGCTCATTTCAGAGAGTTCTTAGCACTCTCCTTGTTTATAAAGAAGGTAAGCTCTGAGGAACAGCAATTGCTCTCTGAGGACGTTCCTTTCACATAACAGAGATCCAGAAGTTAGTGTAAAAGTTGTTTGGAGACAAAAAATGACTACTTACAGCAGCTTTTCTGTTGTTTTCCCAAAGGAGGTAGGAGCTGATTAAACAACCCTGTTTTGAAGATTCTTCAAGCATTTCAAGGGATTCTTTCTTTTTTCCTTCATCCTAAAAACAAAAGGCATATATTGGTATTCCTTCTGTCCAGACAAGTGGATGCCTCAACACTTCAGAAGCTACAGAACACTGTAGCTAAAGCTACAGAGCAGAATCCATCCTTTGGGAATGCCCTTCAGCCTCTGAGGAATGCTTCCCCATCCACTCAGTGCTGCCATTTGCAGATGCAGGCTCTGAGAGCAGTTAGTGCTTTTCCTCAGCCAGACAAATGCTTTTTGGCTTGCTTGCCACTGAAGGCTTTTTATTTTATTTTTTGTTTTACAAGGCATTACAACTGGAAGGCTTCCTTTGAGACCTGAACATACTGCAAGCCCATGATTAAGCCAAAATTAATTTCACAATTTGTACAATTCAATAAAGTAAGTTAATAATGTTCCTTTAAACAACCAGTAAATTAAACTCATGAGAACAGAAACTCCTGGGACCCTTGAGGAGTAAAAGAGCATCTGGCTGATTTATGTTTTTAATCAAGGTAAACAACATTAGCATCACCAGAAAAAAACCCAAATCCAAACCCATCAGAAATACTGCTCACCTCAAAGAAATTCAAAACCTTAGCCAAGCTGTGGAGAATAGATCCTTTCTGAGCCTGAAGAAAACATCAAAATAAAGCATTGTTAAACCACAGCAATTCTTGCTAGTAATTTCAGACTATAGTTTTGGTTTATCTTTCAGTCATTCTTCCCCCTTGCTTTTCTGTATGTTTTGTTATCCCTGAGATAGCACTGAACCTCTCCAAAGTGACAGTACAGTCCTCCAGCACTCATGATCTATCATGTGCAGTTTTGCAATAAAGTCAATAAATGACTGAGCCACAGTTGTTGAAGCAACAAGAGCACAGGAGGCTCCTCGGGGAAATAAAAGTATTCTTTCCAAAATAACGAGATGCAGTTACTGACGTAGGGTAAAGCCAAGGGCAGAGAGAAACCTGACCTTGTCAAGCTGACACTCTGCCTTGAGACTCTCGTAGACCACAGCCTTACAGCAGCTGCCAGAGAAGGACCAGGGAGGACGGATGAACAGCCAGATAAAGGGAACTGCACACACATTCAGGTGCTCGGCCAAGCTGAAGTAGTGAGATGCCTTTATTCCGTTCACTTCTGCACGCCCGTGGCCCGTGATGGACACTGAACCAGAGAGAAAGCCAGAAATCAAGTGGAGTTTGTTCACAATGCCTGCTTGGCATTCAGTCAGGCCAAGACAGACATGAGGAAACAAACAGAAAAAGGTTGAACTGTTTCTGTCATTTAGAGCCTTAGAAATCATGGAGGTTGCTAAAGAAAAATCTTCACTACAGTCAGGCTTTAGGAACACATAACATAAGTTGGGGGGTTCATACTGCAAATACCAACTGCCTTGCCAGGACCCTGTGTCAGGAGGCTCCTCCTGTCACTTGTCAGGCTCCTTTGATACATTTATCCCGCTACCAAAGTAGCCGAGTTTCATCACAAGTTTGCAGAGGATAACTCCTAACCCTGAATTCCCAGTGGCAGCTTTGTGGCCAGTGCCTAAGCAGAGCAATGTAAAACTTCCTCATGCCACGTTCCCCAAAGCCCCAGGACAAGCTCCCACACTTACAGCCTTCGTTGTACAGGTACGCCAAGCTCAGCTTCACAGCAGCTTCAAAGTTACCACTTTCAGCAGCCCTGAAGGGCAAACAGAGAAGGCACTGGAGGTTAAAATCCTTCCTAGCACCAGAATCCACAGTTTGGTCCTTGTGCCCTCAAGGACATGCATCAAAACATCAAGCCCTTGTGCTCCTCCCTCTCAAAGTGATGTGCACATACTGGTCTGCCTCAAAAAGAAGTGACACTCAGAAGCAAAACCATTATCATGGCATTTAAACGTGTTAAAGAAATCTCTGATACCAATGGATCCCCTTCAAATCAGATGGATAAAAAGATGTTCCCCATCTTTTTGAAGCAGATTTATTGTTACCCTTTCAAACTTTGTTACTGAAATTCACCTGTTTTTCAATACACTGGTTTGCACAAGAAGGGACCAAGCCAACTTAGACTTAGAAACAGGATTATTCTCTGGAGCCCCTGACCTCACTTGTTCATTCACATGGGAACACCAGAAAGAGGTTTTAGGGAATGTGTTACGTTCCAATCTGGAATATTAATGCCTGTGAAGAGAAATAACTTTGGTATATGCAATAGGGCCTGCTCTGGTTAAAGAGACAGCAGTGACCAGCAGCAGCTTAGACCTGAAATCAACCTTTTTTTCATTGCCAAAGCAAGTATTTCCCCTCTTTGTATAACTCAGGTCCCCCACTTACACTGAGGACTGATTAGAATAGTTAATCTTCCTTCAAACATCATCTTCTAAAAGGCCAGACAACTTTGATGTTTAAAACTTACCTTTCAAACATCCTCAGATGGTTTGGAGATGGCCACAGGTCTTGGAAACTTGCATGTGCCCAAACACTGGAATGATTATCCACAAGGTATTTAAGATGTGAGTGCACCTGCATGGAGGGAACACAGAATAATGATTATCAAAATAAAAGGACCAACAGAAAAACAGGTCTTTGCAATCTTATTTTAGAGAAGTAACTAATTGATCACAAGTTATGTTTAACTTGCTGCTTGCCTGATAACCAAGTAAGTAAGAGATGCCAAACCCATTTGTTCACCAACAGTAATCTGGCAGGACAATTTCCTCAGAAAAGGTACAAAAAGCAGTCAAATACTGCTGCTACTCGTAACTTGAGCAGTGAGAAGTGAAACTTTCCCTAGGATAGCAAAAATCTCAACCCTGCAGGCACTCTTTGGGTTACTTCAGGTTCTGTGACATGAGAAGCCTGTTCTGTGTGCAGTCCAAGCTCCTGGAGGCAGAGCTGAGCCCTGAGCCTGGCACAGGGGAAGCTGCAGCACTTACAGCTCTGACTGAGAGGATGTCTGCAGCAGGGAGGCCCTTCAGGATGTGAAACAGAACATCCTCGGGGAGGTTCAAGAACGTCAGGACTCGAGGCCGTTTTATTATCCTTCGCTTCGAAGGGAAAGAATAACATCTGGAACACCTACAGTGAACCACTGGAAAAGAAAAACACAGGACACCTCAGTTAGTGATGGAACAGCATAAGGAAAAAAGGTACTACACAGTCATACACACATACACAGGTGTTCACTTGAGCACCTCTTCACTGCAGCACAGGACACTGCAAACACATTAACCAGGCATATACATCTCATGCCTCATATTGCCACAAGACTAAACCACAGAGCAGAAAAGCCTTGTTTAAATTGGTTAATGAAGCCAAGAGACTCAGTAGGGGTGGCTCAAGCTCAAGTACTCTTCAACAAGAGCCCCTCTGAGCCCTGACTCCTGTGACCATGTTTAGTAGTGACAAATAGTTCAGCTGTCCCTGTTCAGTAGTAACAAATAGTTTAACTGTCACTACTGTCACTTCATCTACCTCCCCCAAGCCTCAACTTTTCCTTCTCAACTGACAGCAGTCCCTGGAACACAACCAGAGATATTAAGAAGACAAACAAACCTACTCAAGCCTATCTTTCCAAGCAGTTGCTGCTAGGAATGCTAATGGAACATACATTGCCTATATCTTCTGGAGTATTATTTCAAGGCAATATTTATACACACACACACATACATATTTATGTACACAAAATGTACTATCCTCAGCAGTATTATTGCCATGAAAATGAAATGGACACCCAAACTGGGATGCCAGTTCAGCCTATAGGAGCATCCAAATAGCGACCAGGGGGTACACGAGCAACTCAGCGAAAACTCCATTTCTACAGACAGGAAATGGCACAGGTTCATTTCCAATGTGTTGCTTCACAAAACCAGAGTGGTTTAGGCTGCAAGAGAACTCTGGGGGTCACCCACTTCAACCGTCCGGCCAAGCGGGGCAGGACCACATCCAGGTGGGTTTGAACAACTCCAAGGATGTGGATCCCACAATCGCTCTGGGCAATCAAGCACCATCGCTCAGCCACCCTTAGAGTAAAAAAACACTTTCTCTTACTTTTGAATGGAGTTTCCTGCACAGTCCTGCTCACACTGCAAACTCACAGACGCCCGAGAGGCTTTTCCCACGCGCAATGCACATCCTGACCCCTTGGCTTTGAGGCCAGGCGCGCTCAGGCACAACCGCCAGGCACAGCCACGGACCCCGGGGTCACAGAACGGCTGAGGCACGGCCCCGGCGGGGAGCACTGCACGGACAGAGCCGGTCCCGAGCCCCGCCGGGCCGGGCCGGGCCGGGCCGCACCGCCCCCGCCGCGTTTGAATTTGGGCGCGCAGCCGTCGGCCCGGCCCCTCACCCGCTGCCGGTCCCGGCGGTCCCTCAGCCCGGCCTCAAGGTATCCCGTTATCCCCCGCCCTCAGACCTCCTGAGGAGGCGCCCAGCAGGCAGAGCCCGCTCTGGAGCCGCCCCTCAGAGCAGGAGGACCCGACAAACAGCAGCACCCGCGGAGTCCGCGGGCAGATCCATACTCACCGCCCGCCTTCATCGCGGCGCGCCCGCGGGGATTGCGCGGACGGACAGAGCACCTTGCCCGGCTCCGAGAGAGCGGCACGGCCGTAGGAGGGACCGGAGTGCCGGGGGCGGGCGGGCAGCACGGCGCTGACACGCCCCGCTCGCAGCGCGGGCGCGCCCAGTGAGCGCCGGGAGCGGCGGGAGCCCCGCCCGCCAGGCCCGCCCGCCGCGCCACCACCCCGCCCACCGCCCGCGCGCACTTGTTTTAAACACAGCAGGCTCTGTCATTGGCCAGGATGCCTATGGGGCGGAGCCGTACCGCCCCTCGCGCTGTGATTGGTCGGCGAGGATGCGAATTCGAATTGGGGCAGTTGGCGGTTCAAACCTGTAGCGCAGCGGCGCATGCGCGTGGGCACGGCGCCCCCTGCCGTGCGGGGCGGTTCAGTGAAGCGGGGGCGCAGCGCTTCCCCTCACGGCGTGGCCGCCATGTTTCCGCGGTCCCGTTATCCTCGGCCGGCGGCGGGTGTGGGGCACAGCGGCGGTCCCGGCTCTCCGAGGGGCCAGAATTTTCTTCTCCTCTCTCGGCTCCAGCCGGCAGCAGCCATCCCTGCTGCTGCTTTGTCGCTCACAGTCACCTTTGCTTAGCCGAGGCTGCCTGACCAAGGGAGCTTTTGAGGGGAGCAGTGGGGGCTTATTGCTGCCTGATGATCTCCACCTTGAACATTCATTGAGGTTATCCATGCTGGAGCTAAAGCATGGGGGAGGTTGTTGCATGCCCCAGCCTGGGCTGGGGGTGACCTGCTGGACAGCAGCTCCGCAGAGAAGGCTGTGGGGGTCACAACAGGGTCCTTGACCAGCCCTGTTTCCTGGGGCCAGGGTGGGGGATCCTGGGGTGGGAAGGGCATTGCCAGCAGGTCAGAGACAGAGTCCTGCCCATCTCTTCAGCACTGGTGAGGCTCATCTGGAATGCTGTGTCCAGTTTTGGCTCCTCAGGACAGGATGGGCATGAAGCTCCTGGAGTGGGTATAGAATCATAGAATTCTGGGGACCTGAAAGGACCTGAAAGACCATCTGGTTCCATCCCCTGCCATGAGTAGCAATGCCTTCCACTATCCCAGGTTGTTCCAACCCCTGTCCAACCTGGACTTGAACACTTGGAGAGGTGGGGTGGCCACAGCTTCTCTGGGCAACCTATGCCAGGACTCACCTCCCTGACAGCCAAGAATTTCTTCCTAATAAGCTAACCCTATCAGAGTGAAGCCATCCTTCTCTCTTTCCAGGCCTGTGTCCCAAGTCCCTCTCCACTTCTCTTGAAGGCTGTTTAAATACTGGAAGGGGCTCTATGGTCTCCCTAGAGCCTTCTCTTCTCCAGGCTGAACACTCCCAGCTCTCCCAGCCTGGCTCCAGAGCAAGAGGGTTCCTGCTCTTGCAGCATCTCCGTTGCTTCCTCTGGACCCGCTGCAGCAGGTCCACAGAGGGAAGGTGATGAAGGGACTGGAGCACCTCCCTGACAAGGAAAAGCTGAGGGAGCTGGGGCTGTTTGGCCTCAAGAGGACACACAGCTGAGAGTGGCCCTTGTCTATATCTGTCAGTGTCTGCAGGGAGAGGTCAGAGCATAAGACTGGTCTCTGTTCTGTGGGGTCCAGCACAAGAGGCAATGGGCAAAAACTAAATACAGGATACTCCACCTGAACATGAGAAAGAACTTTTCTGTGAATGTGACTGAGCACTGAAGAGACTTCCCAGAGAGACTGTGGACTCTCCCTCAGTGGGAGATAATCAAAACCCACCTGGCCACAGTCCTGTGTCATGGAACCCTGCTTGAGCAGGGAAGTGGGACCATTTGATCCACTGTGGTCTTTTCCAGCCTGAACCATTCTGTGATTCCTGCCGGGGGAAGGAGCCTGGGGCTTCCTGGACAGAGTCTGTTTCTGATGTCCTGAGCTGCAACCTTGCCCCATCTTTCCCCAGCACACCCCTGTTCCTGCCCTTGTGTGGGGGTGAGGAGGAATTAGGCAAACAATTGGGAGTCAAAGTTCAAACCTGAGTACAGGATTCAGAGCAAAGCCCTAAACCTCATAAGGCAAAGGGCAGAGTGGGATAAGGAGGTGTATTGAAAAGGCTGGCAGGCAGACAAAGCAATGTAGGAAAAAGCAGATATTGAATTCGCTCAGCTGAAGACTCTTGTGAATCTTAAAATTCAGAAGACTTAAAAACAGTGAGAAGAGGAGCTCTTGTTTTGTAGGACAGGAAATGACTGCACCCCAATTACTGGTGGCTGGAAAGTTTCCCAGTGTTGTACTGTGACTAAACATCAATCCCAGCAGAGCTGAGGTGTCTTCCTGCTAGCGTGTATGAGATTTGTTTGAGGGTTTTACAAGCACTTCTCATTGCTAGAACACGAACTTCTGGATGCTTCTCTGCACCCGCACCCTTCCACCTGCAAGGGGTTGGAATAGCTTTGAAATCTCACTAGAGATCTCATTTTATGGTTGGGGAGGCTGACCTTGAGTAGCCTGATAGCTTCTCTGAGCCCACCCCACAGCGCTGGCCATGCTGGGCATTTCACCTCGTGCATTGTCCCCAGTCCCTCTGGTGAGGTGACCCCAGAGGGAGGAGCAGCTGTGGACAGTCCTTCTCCTGTACAGCCCCACCTCCACCTCCATCTGCGAAACTGTGTCATGTTCCTGTGAGCACAGCAGCTGCCAACATGGAAAAGTGGCACCAGGAGCACAGGGAATATTTAGATTCTTTTAATTGAGAAGCAATTTGAGTTAAAAAGTTAATCATGCTGTCAGCTTCTGTTCCTCATTTTTTCTCCCCCTCACAGCTGTTTCTGTCAACTAAAAATAAATTGAGCCAGCAAACAAAACATGAATAATCAGCTGCCTACGGAGAGCTCAGATCCCAGCAAGAGATGCTCCTTGGGTAATCTGCAGTGCAGAGTCCCCTCAGGTAAATCCCATCCTTCCCAAACATGGCAGCAGAAAAGGAAGGCGTGGAGAGGGTTATATTTGAGGGACAGGTATAACCAAAACCTGGGTGGGCACTGGGAGGTGGGAGGTGAGATTCTCAGCAGCAGCACACCTTGGCCTGATTTGTTCTTTCCCAAATAGGATGGCAGGACATCCAGGTGGTTTTATCACTAACAGACAAACCAGAGCAGAGGCTGACTGGTGTGAAGTGGGACTTGCGTTACCTGAACACGGCCATCTGACTTTGCTGAGCCTGTGGGTTACAAACACAGGCTCAGCCCAGAGGTGACAGGCAGGACAGGACTGGGACTGGGACCTGCACCTTCACCACCAGGCAGCTGGATGCTTGGTGGGATACACCATCCTAAACACACCTGCACCACTTGGGAAGCCACTGCACATCAGAGTCAGTCACTACAGAGGAGAGAAGCATGTTTTATTCTGTATTGCCAAGTCTTGAGCTGGATTTCAGATCAGTTTAGGGAGGGACTTTTCACAACGGGCAATGGCCTTAAGCCATTCTTAAGCCTTATCCTATCACTGTTCTTATCACATCGTTGCCTGGGAGGGTGCTACGCCCTGGCCTAGATTGCCCAGAACAGCTGTGGCTGCCCCATCCCTGGAAGTGTCCAAGGCCAGGTTGGAGAGATCTTGGAGCCACCTGGGATAGTGGAAGGTGTCCCTGCCCATGGAATGGGATGAGCTTTAAGGTCCATTCAACCCAAACCATTCTGGAATTCTATGATTTCCCATATATGCCTTTTCCTCCACTGGATAGCCTGCAGAGGGTTGTGTTTCTCCTCAATCCAAATGGCTCCTCACTTCCTGCTCTTCTGCTGGCTCTGGAAATGAAGGTGAATACAACAAAGGCATTTTGCTTGCCTTTATTGCTGTGATTTAAGCAAAACTCAACACATGTGTAACACTCGTGTTTCTGCCAAACCTAGGATTCTCTGGGGACAAGAGTTGTTGTTACCAGCTCATTTCACTCAAGGTGTTGATCCCTCTTCTGAAGAAATCCAAGGGCTTGAGACCATGGCATCTAAGCAAGACATTCAACATCAACATTCTCCTAGGAAAACTGAAAATTTGTTGAAAATATCTCTTAGCCAGGAAATATCAGCTCCCACTTTCACAAGTCCAAGAGGTTCATTGCTACACAGATCATTGCTCACTTGCTGCCTCTGCCACTTCAGCTTTTAAAGCCTCTTCAGATGGGCATGTGTGAAAATCTCTCCTATATTTCCACTCAATTTGTATACTGTGATCAGATTCAAATGTGCAGATTTTAAGGAAAGAGCGAAAATGAAGAATTTCAGTCAAATAGGTTTTTGAGAGTGATATAAACAAAGATCAATGTAACAGTCCCTCTAAACTCTTCAGATAGTGAACAGTTTAACAAACAGCTGTGTTTAGACATTTGGAGTGTTCAGTCTGGTGAAAAAGATGCAGACAAGCACCTGAACACTGGAGATTGCGTTACACACCATTGCAAAAAAGTAATTTCATTTATATAGACAGTGAAATTACATTTGTCTCACTACCGCAGAGCTGCGTGATTTGCAGAGGCTTTTTCCGCAGATTAACACTGTCCAAGATAGTTCCAGAATTGAAAACAAAATGCCTGTGCTATTACAGGGCTACATGGAAGTTAATCAGCCAAGCTGAAACCTGACAGTAATTAGCTCAGCTGCAGCTATGTCCCAGCTATGCTGCCTTCAGGATCCAGCACCTCTGCACGGCCTGACATGATGCTGTCATGGATATGAGGGTGCCTGAGGCTTGGGGGAAAAGTGAGGAACAGGGAGTCATTTCACTACAATTTGTACATGGTCTGTGATTACTCAATCAATGAACATGAGAGTTTTATATTAGAACGGCCCAAGAATGTGTTCTGGCAGTTGTAAAGTGGTCTTTCCTGCAGATCAGAGGGCAAACAAAAGCAGTCTGGGCCATTTGCTGCATGAAAGGCTCAAAAGCTCCATGAATGCACCTGGCAAATCACTCTCTGCTAGAGTGGTGAGAGGGGAGGAGGAACAATTTTCTTCTGAAAGAGCCAATTCTCGGTTGAAATATTTGTACCAGTCCCAGTAATTTCTGTTCTCCTTTTTAAAGGGTGAGATAATTCAGCTCTTTATTAGACCCTTAGCACAATGTAATGACAACTGGGCTGGAGAGGGAAGTTGCTCTTCAAGGGAGGAAAGAGCTCCTCCAAATTTGAAAATCTAATTGTGAATTCAGTAGAAGTGTTTGTCTTGGGTCCCAGGATGATGAGGCAACTATGACTAAAGTTTCATGTCAGGACATCTCAGCATATTCTGTGATGGCACATCCATATCCTTACAGAATAATGTGCAATCCCTCTGTTTTACAATCATGCTAACATTTATTAACAGTGCTGTGGAGCTGTAAATCAGCAGTGAAGAGCTGAACATCAGTCTATCTTCATCCTTTCTCCTAACTGTTTCCCTCTTGGAAGGAAGCTGCTTGGGAAACATCCCACGAGTGAAACCCTTGCCTTGCAAATCAGGACATGGAACTACCACGAGGTGGCATCAAACCCATGTGATGGGACATCGAACTTTGAGTTTCTGGACATTTTTCCAGATTCAGGACATCTCAGGGTAGGACTTCTAATCCAAAAGGGCTGCACTGATATTTTAGGAGAAGCTCCAGTTTCACAAGTCTTCTTCATGCTTAGTACTGCTGTGTGTAATCTGACTGCCTTCCATGAGTAGTACATGAACAGGGGTCAGGCAATCTGCATGAAGTAGGTTAATGCAGTGCTTTCCAAAATCCAGGACTGGCCCCACCAAGGAAGGGGCAGGGCAAACATGGCTTTTAGGAACAAATGATTTAGCAGAAGTGTCATGCAGCAAGTTTCTTTTTCCCAAAAAGAGGGCTGTGGGTTCTGCTGGTGCTCTCTGCCACCTGCCACTGAAGGCTCAGCCCAGAAGGTGAAATCAGCACCGAGCCAGCTCACAGATGTGTGGCAGGGTAGAGCCCTGGCCCCCGCGGGAGGTGGTGGATCACCCAGGAGGACTCCTGGGGGTACTGCAGGAGCCAGTGTCACACTGCACAATGCACACTCAGCCCTGAGCAGCGAGGGGGACTGGGGGTGGGGAAAGTGCAGTGGGGCTGCAGGAAGCCCATGGAAAAGGGAATGTGAGGAGTAATGCTAATGGCCCACAGGACCTGACAGCTTTGTGGCTGTGGTGGTGTGGGTGAAACCAGTGCCTTGGCTCAGCTGAGGTCCAGTGCCAGCCCACCAGCTTGGGCAGCCCCAGGAAAGGCTGTGGAGCATTGACTGATCTGCAGAGGTTCTGAGGTGAATCTCAAAGGTTCTGAAGTAGGTTCTGGAGGTTCATTGACTTCACTGTCTGCCCAGGCCTTTCCCATCCCCTAGCTGGTTCCATGTCTTCACTTTTGGGGTCTCTCAGCAGGACAGCTTTTACTTTCACTCCATTCAAGTGGAAGCTTATCCCCTCCTCAGCCAGAGAACACAGAATCTGGCCAACTTCTAAACAATACTGGATTATCTTTAAACCCTTGCACTTTAAACACTTGAGAAGTACTATCTAAATACCCCACAGCTCTATGGGAGCGAGGTGCCTGGGGCAGAGGCAGAGAGCTGTAATTGGGAGACAGGATTCCAGGATGCAGGGAGAGGAAGCAAGGATATATCTGCCAGACAAGAACTGGCTGTCATAGCACAGAGCCAATGGCTCTTACTGTCACCAGACTTTCTCCTCCCAAGCTCTTGCTGATACAAGACATTCAGTTTATAACTCTTTATTTATTATTTATTTTTATTTATTTATCTTTTTGTGCCATGTTCACTTGAGGCGGATCCTCAGCACCCGAGAGGCTGAGGTGCCAGGAAGGAGCTGTTGGGCCCATGATAGCCAGAGCCACTGACACTACTGGGTAAGGTGAGCAATAAGCTGGCTCTTGTCTGTGTGAACACTTCTTTCCTACAGGTCTTTAAATGCCACTAAAAAGGACTGGCCTCACAATTCCAGGACAAGTCTTCAGAATTAAAAGCCGCTGGCTACCTCTATGGCCTTTTTACACATGATCCTCCCCTCAAACAAAGTGATTGTGAGCTGAGTCTTCCTTGTCTTTCAAGGCTGAAAGCACAACTTCCCTTCTTGCATAAACCCATCCCTTGAGGACTTCTCATGTCCTCCCTTCCTTGGGAACCCCTCAATTTGTCCCTCCACCACAGGAGTTAGAGGCACCCCATCTTTCTATTTCCCCCTCATCCTCCAAAGGACTTCTTTTCTTTTTGCCTTCTTTCCCCACAATTAGGGAAGCACAGTCCTGGTTCCTGTTGGGATGGTGTGGGTACATGGGATAAGGGGAACACCTGGATCACTGAGCTCAGCTCCCAATGTACACAGCACCCATATACTAGGTTTGCTTCAGGAGAGACCCTGCAGCTTCTTCACTGCACATCCTGTGGCACTATGGGCAATGAAAAAGTCTTCGGGATGTTACTGTATGTTTTATAGGTACAGGTAGAAAATAAAAACTTAGAAAGAAAAAACAGGTACTTAACTCCTGTATGCAAACCAGGCTTACAAGAGAGCTAGAGAGGGACTTTGGACCAGGGCATGGATGGACAGGACACAGGGAATGGCTTCCCGCTGCCAGAGGGTAGGGATAGATGGGATATTGGGAAAGAATTCCAGGCTGTGAGGGTGGGGAGACCCCAGCACAGGGTGCCAGAGCAGTTGTGGCTGCCCCTGGATCCCTGTCAGTGTCCAAGGCCAGGCTGGATGGGGCTTGGAGCAGCCTGGGACAGTGGAAGGTGTCCCTGCCCATGGCAGGGGTGGGATGGGATGGGATGGGATGGGAGGAACTTTAAGGTCCTTTCCAAACCAAACCATTCCATGATTCTGTGCCTGGTGTTTGCAGGCCACACCACAGCTCAGTGCTTCATAGCAGCTCTGGGTCCATGGGAAGCCCATGTGAAATCTTGGAATCAAATAATGAATAATGTCATTAGAGCTGAAACCGTTTGCCATGATGAGCTCCACACAAGTGACTGAAGGAGCTGCTGGGCTCCAGCTCTTGGTGTGCATGGCTCCTCAAGCTGCTGACCCCTTGCAGCCAAGCACTAATTCATGGCAGACTGTGGCTTCTGTGTCACCCCAGGTTTTGGGACATTTCAAGGAATACTGTCCTAGTTCCATGATTCCATGCTAATTACACTGCCTCAGCCACTTAATACTGGGTATAGGGTTGTTTTTATTTCCTGTAAAGAACAGAATGTTTGGCAAAAGAGGAGAGTGAGAATGACAACTGTGTACACATTTCACATTTTTCTAATATTATTTCTCCTCCAGAGAGGAACAGAGGTGTTATTAATAATTACCTTGCCAAGTTTCTGAATTGATATTTTGAAATGAGCTGTGTATATAATTTAGGAACCACAGGCGAGGGAGAAAATGTGCTTTCAATTGAATTTGAAATGGGTGGAGAGTTGATGATGCAGTGAGATAAATGCTGGCGATTCTGGAGGGCTAAAGCTGAGTGAAGAAAGCTGTAAAACAGTCATTCTGCAGATTTTGTGAAGTCACAGGCATCTCAAGGACTTGGGAAGTGAAAGGAGGTGCAGGTGGGGGAGACAGAGGCAGAATTCATGCAGGTGAAGTCCTTAATTTGGAATGGAAAAGGAATTTATGTGGGGCTGAACATCATGAGGTTGTGTCTCTGCACAAGCCAGACACAAGAGCTGGGGGCTGAGAGGTTTCAGGTGGGAAAGAGGGAAGGAGGCTGCAGGGATAAAGACTTGGCAGGACTCTTGTTGCTTAGGTAAAAGCAGAGCTCACAAGGCACTGCAAGGAATAAGCCTTTGGAAACATGCATTCAGCATGTGAAGGGTGTCAGGTGAATTTTGGGGTAGTAGAGGTACTGGGCACTTTGTCAGTGTTCCCTCTCTTGTAATCTCTGACCTCCTACTGAACCAAGCTCCTGTTTGAAAACAGAGGAAAAGAATGAGCTGTTGAGACATAACAATTCCAGCCTCTCCAGCCATGACTCAGTGTTGCGATGTCTGTGTGAGCCTCCCTCCACTCAGCCCGAAACAAGGTCTCTGAAGGAGAAATTGTGTGGGTTACTGCTTGCTCTCTGTAACTCTGTAACTCTGCAACAGTAAATCTCTTTCCTGCAACAGAAAAAAATCCCTTTAAAGCCCTGCCCATGGCTACCCTTACACTGGAGGTTTCTCTTCTTGCCTGCATCCCAGCACAGGCTGCTCAGTAGCAGGACTGGTATTCATTTATCACAGCAAACCCAACTCTGCCAGTCTTAGACCCAGTGCTGCAAATGTTATTGAGTGTTTCCTGCCTCCTGGC
Organism: Agelaius phoeniceus; assembly: GCF_051311805.1. NCBI lineage: Eukaryota > Metazoa > Chordata > Aves > Passeriformes > Icteridae > Agelaius > Agelaius phoeniceus. Next base: position 15,641,386 of record NC_135280.1, read on the forward strand.
TACCAACAGGCCCCTTGTCAAAGGACAGGCAACAAATGGGTGACAAAAACTCCTGGGTGTGCACTACAAGTGCTGGCCAGCTGTGGTCACAGAAAAGTTTAATTGTCTTAGATCAATCATTTAATAAAGACCAAATGCCACACATTAGGAAATGTGACATTTCCAGCCAGCAGACTCCCAGCCCTGGGGACCTCATGCTCCCTCAGAGACCCCCATGGCTCCCTGAGCCTGAGTGGCCTGTGTGTGAAGTGCACAGATCTCTGCAGCTGCCCATGGTGCCTTCCCTCCTGGCCTGCTCCCATGGCTTTCATAACATATGGATCATTTTCCAGGATGTGGGTCTCCAAACAGAGCTGCTGCCCTTCCTCAGGGCTTACCTGCCTGGATTTAAGGCCAGCTCTGGTGTGGGTGTGCTTATCCCAAATCTGGGATTGGGGTGCTGTGAGGGCAGGGCAATGAGAAGCCTTGTGGGGTCTCCAGAGCTGCCTTTAAGCTCAGGCTCCTGTCTTGAGCCACATCCCAGCCATGGCCTCACTCCAGTGTGTCTCTCTGGTTTGGTCCCTGGCCTCTGATGGACTTCTTGCCTTGACCTTGGGCCAGGTCCTACTGCATGAAGAGATGCTGTGCTCTCCCTTCTCCAACAGGCAGGTTTTCTCTGCAGTAGCAGGTATCAGCATGGAGTCTGGACAGTGATGAGAAGGCTGGAGCACAGTCTCCCATGACCTGACTTGGATTAAACACAGCCCTGCCAGGCTGAGCCCTGTAAACAAGGCAGCTTCCAAGGAGCTCCCAGTGGTGCATCTGCACTTCTTGTGAAATCTAAGCCTCAAAGCCCTGCACACACACGGCATGAAAACGTCAGTCACTTCCCAGGCTCAGCTTCAGCAAAGAACAAATTTATGCAGAGCTACAATGGAAATTCATTTCCCTGAGTTTTTCAGTGCCAGAATTTCACAGTGTCTCCTGTTACAGTTCAGTGGCAATTTTACAAGGTAGATCTTCAGAGACTTGGATTCTTAATATGAAAGAGAAGTGGAATATGAAAGGTTGAAGAATATCTTCTAAGCTCCCTGCTGACTGAAAGAAGCTGCTTTCTCTCATGTCATTTGTCTCTTGCAAATAGCTAATGACATGCATTAAATACAGGTCCAGATCCTCAAATGTATTTTACCAAATGCCATCAATTTTCTTTATGAAACCATGACTGGTTTCTTTGTACTGTGCTCCTCACACAGCAAACTTTGCAGAAGTGTAGTAAAGACTCTGGCTGCTGAATCTAATTGCATGAGAATGAATCATTAGCACATTTCTAAACAGTTTAACTAGAACAGAAAACAGAATCAAGCTGTAAGACCATTATCTGATTAATTAGAAGGGCAAGGTTCAAGAATTAGGCTGGAAAAAGTTTCCCATATGAGTTCTTTTGCAATGGAAAGTTAATGATTGCGAAGCAAAATCAAATTGGGCAAGCTCTGACAAAATTATTTTCGATTGCTTGAGTTTTGTTTTGTTGGTCTTTTTTTCAATTTGGGACAAATTATCTGGTTTGTTCTTTTGAATATAACAATTTTCAGACAGAGCTGTAAGCAGGGGAGGAAATTGCAACTCCCCCCGTATTCCACAAGGCAGGGAAAAGTCTGTGCCACTGTGGGACACTTGGTAGTTTCTTTGCTATCAGTTAATTACAACACAAAAAGTTGGAATTAATACAAAACCTTTCTCTCTTCATCCCAATGGCCTTTGTTTCAATTTGCTTCCCAAATTGTCTCTGAGTAGGTACGAGCAAAATGTCTGTGTCCTGGATGGAGAGGCACCACTGACTCTGTACATCTGCAGCTGGAGCTGGAATCTGGGACAGAACAGAAGAACTGATTCTGTGTTCAATGGATTATTTCTTAGTCTTCTCTAATGGATCAGTGTGGAGCTTCACACATGTAGATTCAAAACACAAGGGGTGTACACCTGCACAGCCTCTGGTGAGGATGGGGGGCCCTACAGGGTGAGGGGATGAGTGCAGGGTGATGTTCTTCTGCCTTTGAGGCTTTTTAGCTTTTAAACAGCTGACCTGCATTCTGTAGAGACATCTCCTATATTCCATCAGCTTGGAGCTTCCGTGCTCACAGAGGAAACTCTGGATTTGCCCTGCCTGGATTGATGCAGCAGAACAAACCTCAGCCAGGAGCAGAGAGCATGTGGGAGTTCCTGCCTGGCACAGCCTCTCTGAGACACAAGTAGCCCCAGGGCTGGTGGGGATGTGCCAGGGGCTTGTGTAAGCTCCTGCTTCCAACCACACTTCTTGAAGAGCTGGCCTTTGTCACTCCCCAGCACAAACAGGTGGGAAGGCAGAGTTCCAAGGAGGAAAAACTTCTTAGCAATTCTTTCTTCAACAACTATGATCTTTAGGAGTGGATGAACACTCATCTGAGAAGGAAAACACAGCCAGCAGAGCTGCTTGATGCTTGTCAGTCACCCAAGTCAACTTTGGGTTTTCCAGCTCATTCTTGATCACAGGATTAGCTCATGGTTCTGGTGGTGCAGTGAGTACCTGAGCCACTCAGCTGTGCAGCTGAGGAGTCACTCACAAACCAGACAAAATCCCATGAGGTGGTAAAGATGCTCAAGTTAGATGGCAGGAGCCATTGCATCTCCTTTCTGCCACAAACAAAGCAGTGGAGGCCACCACAGAAGGCACAGACAATGTATGGAGGGCTGAGAAGAAGTCCCAAAACTCCCTGGTTGTTTGAAAATCAGACATGTACAACTGAATTTTCCCTGCACAGCTTCAAAAAGCTGGGGAAGGGGCACAGCAAGGGACAAGGTGGGCACTGACTGCATGGATTGCATGAGCCTGAGCCCTGCAGGAGACTGCCTGTGGGTCAGGTACTTCCACTGCAAGATGTGGATTTTCTAAGCAAGAAATCTGTTATCCTGCTTGTTTGTACTCAGGAAAGAAGGCTTTGGGTGTATTTTCTGTGCATATGTACCATCACACTGAGGAACTTACCTGACTGATCCTCACTCTCCCTCCAGCAGATCAAGCCATGCCAAGTCCCATCTGTTCAGATGCCACAAAGGCTCAGGAGGAGACCAATTTCCTCCTCCAAATCCCCACTGAAACAGGTGAGTGAAATTTTCTTTTTGTTCTGTGATGACTGTGATGAGAATGAAGAACTATCACTCATCCAGCTTACATTCAGCCCTTAATTAACTCACCTAACCTGAGTCTTGCTGCCAACTGGTCCTGGTGGAGGCAGCAGTGAAGGGTCTGGCATGTGGATCACACACTGTGTGGGTGTATCATCAGGACAGACCCCATTGTTTAGGCTCCAAATGCATAAAGTGGGGCAAATTCAGGCAAAAGGGACATCTTGATGTTGGAAATAAGATCTGCAGCAGGCAACCACAGGCTGGTAACTGAGCTGTGGAACTGCCTTTTCTCTTGCTCTGGTGTAAGTTAAAGTTAAATTTTTGTTCCTGCAAAATCACACCCCTGCTGTATTTCTGCTGTTGCATTACAGTAGCCTGAGTGGTCATTCAGTGTGTGAGGCCCCTCATGTTTCAGGCTCTGAACAAGCTGTGAATTGGCTCCTGCAAGAACTGTGCACTCACTTGGCACTGCATGGCAATGTGATAAATCCAAAAAAATTGTGTCCAGGTAGTCATAGACACCAAGTTTGAAGATAACGTTTTCCAGTTTCTGCTCTAAATCAAGATATTTTTAAACATCCTGTGAAATAAAACATTTGCAAGGGAGCCTTGGTGTGAGAAAAGGAAGTTACTGATATGCTTGTAATTGCATTTCTGGCTTTATGAGCTACAAAATTACCAGTGATTTCTGGAAGTGGGCTGAGGGTGTAACAGAAGAAGCTTGAACAAGCAGATCAGAAGAGACCAGCATGGGAATGTGTTCAAAGAGCTGCTGTGGGCTCAGCCTGGGTAATGTGTCACTGACAGCTGGCCAGGAATACACCAAGCACGGTGCAAGGGCCAGGCTCTGTCCCAGGAATCTGCAACCCAACACTGGAAAACTCGGAGCCAGGACATCAGCAAGGAGGAAGGGGAGTGTGTCTGCAACAGGAAGGAAGAGAAGAGCAATAAATACAGTTGCAGAAGCAAAACGGTTGGTGGAAGACATTGGAAAACAGGGAGTGACTGGACAAGAGAGGACAGGATGGAGAAGAGTCAGCCTGCAGGACAGCAAGAGGAGACAGGAACAGAGAGAAGGAAAATAAGCTCTAATTCCATTTTTAGTACTATCCATTGTGGACTGGGGCACGTACCCACTGTGTTGAGGCCGACAAGACTCAGCCCACACAGGGTGTGGCACACTAGGAGAGCTCTGTACTGCTCCCAGCCGGCACAGCAGCGCCTCTCTGTGATCCTGAACCTTTCCTGGTAGCACCAGGAGGGTAAAGAGTCAGGCCAAAACCTCTGAATGTGCCTTTCTGGCATGGCCCCAATGCTCCAGCAGGTCCACAGTAAAACTATTACCCTCTGCTGGTATCTGTCCTCAATAATTACAAAATTTCATTTTCTTTGTGGTGATGCTGTAACTGAGTGAGCTGGAAACATTCCCAGAGAGAGAAGTAAACTGTATTCTGAAGACATTTATTTTAATTGTTTTATGAGGCGCCCATAGAAAATGACACTAAGCTCTCTCTGAAGAGGCAGAGTTAACGCGTGGGAGTTTCTCCTGCCAAAGAGGCACCTCATGCTGAGTCTCTGACAGGTCCACTTTGCCTCTAATGGGCTTCTTCGTGCTGCTGTATGCTCTTTGTGGATGATTGATGGTTTGATTTTCTGCTCTTCATCTCTGATGATGGTTAGTCAGCTTGACTTGGACTTCTCCTAATTGAGATAAGAGCAAAGTTGCCAGGAATCCAGGTGATCTCAGAGAAGGTCTCCAAGGGATAAAGCTTTCCTGATGGGGTTTCAAGATGTCAGCCTGAAACCATTTCCAAGAAGAAAATTGCAGGAAAAAAAAAAAAAAAGAGAAACAGTGGAAGAATAAAAAGTTAAGAAGGAAAGCTTCAAATGCTCTAGAGTGAGCACTGGACTGGCAGGACCCCCGTGAGGCTGTGGCAGTAGAACTCCTGGAGTGTAATTACAAACTAAATATGGCTTTTCAGGGCAGTCTTAGATCCAGGCTAGGTGGAGAAACCAGAGAATAAATTTCTGGAAACTTTGGTTTGCCAGTGACCAAGTTGGGTGAAGAAGCTGTGGCCTCTTTCAGTGCTCTGGGCTGTGCTGGGGAGCCACAAATGAGGCCACCCCCAGCTGTGAGAGGACCCAAAAGTCATCAGTCCCCTGGGAGCCTTCCCTTGAACAGACCCAAGCAACCAAACCTCACATCCAGTGCTTCAGAGTCTGGTTTAAATACTCATAGCAGTAACTTTGTGAACCAGCTTTTCTTCACTGAACAGTCTCTCCATAACCAGAGCCAGTACAGATTAAGTTCAAAAAATTGTGTTAAAGTCATCAGCTGAAGATTGGGTGAGGAAGTTATCCAGTCCCTCGTGATTATCCATCAAAACCCAGCACTGCACTCCATTAGCCTTTATGAAACACTCAGGGTGTGTGTATGCAGAGAAGATGATAATTGCTTTAATTATAATTCTTTTGACTACCAATTTTTTATTCACTGTCAAGAAGGTTGCCTGCTCCTGCATTTGTGGAGAACAGTTTTTATCTCCTCCTTCCCAGAAACATGTTTAGCATGAGCAACAACTGCTTGGATCTCTACAGCTCCTCTCTGCATGAGAGCACAAGGTGTTTGTGTGTGTGTGTGTTTGCATGAGGAGAACCATCAGATTTTGGTGTTCCCAGGCTCTCTGCAGCACTCTGCACCTTCAGATGCACAGCACAGCTGTTCCAGGAGCCAGCAGGCACCTGCTTTCCTCCTGCCTCACCTGACCTCAGATGGGTTCATTGATGTTGCTGCTGTCTTGCACTTTAGCATTTGCTTTCCTCAAATCTTGCAGTCCCAGAGGTGAGGTGAGCTGGCCCTGACTGGCAGCCAGGTGCCAACAAAGCCATCAGTCCCCTTCTCAGATGGACAGGGGAGAGGAAATATAATGACAGGCTGGCAGGATGAGATAAGGGCAGGGAGAGATCACCCAGCAATTACTGTCGCAGGCAAAACAGACTCAACTTTTCAAATTAGTTTAATTTATTACCAATTAAATCAGAGTAGGATAATGAGAAATAAAACAAAATCTTAAAACCTTTCCCAGTCCCCTATCCTCCCACCTTCTTCCTGGGCTCAACTTCTCTCCAAATTTTCTCCCTTTTTGCCATGCAAACCCAGTAGAAAAGGAGAACTGTCTTGATTGCAGAGCAAACTTGTATTTCCAGAGCTCATAAATGATAGGAAAGATCATTTGAATGCATGGAATTAGGACAGAGGCTGGGATAGTGCTAAGCAGCATCTTGGAAGATTGCAGGACCTCTGTGGAAGAAGATTGGCAAAGACATGGATGGCATTGAACTGAAGGGAACAGATTTGATCACGTCACAGAACTTCCTGGCATGTGCTGCTCCAACTCCATCTTAAAACTCTGCTTTCTGAAAAGCTCTTCCAGAGCCCTGTACTTCTGACAGTCACAAATCATATTCTAGTTTCCAGCCTCAATTTTTCTTCTAGGGAATTTCTTGACATTTACTATTGTACACACTGTCTGTTACATTATATAGTTATTTCCTGAACTGATGCTTTCTTCTGTAATGTAAATATAGAAATAATAAGGAAAGAAGCACCTTTCAATGCCTAACAGTTGAGCAGCACACAGCCTCTTCTGCCTACAGGGAAGTGACCAACAAGTCAGTGCCAGACTGCTCAGAGATGTGCAAGGACAAGAGTGCAGATGCAAAAAAGGATTCTAAGCTTTGCCAAGACACATTTGGGGTCAACATAAGGAAAACTTCCTTCCCAGAATGGGTAACCAGATATTGGAACGGGCTGCCCCGGGGGATGGTGGAGGGCCTGTAGAAGGAGGTGTTGAAGAAAAGCCTGGGTGTGGCACTCAGGGCTCTCATCTGGTTGCCTTGGTGGTGCTGGGTCCCAAGCTGAACTCAGTGATCTCACAGGGCTCTTCCACCCCAATTGATTCAGTGATTCTGTGACATTACAGCCTTTGGGGACAGTGTGGTGGCTGATGAGTGTCCTGATGAGTGTCCCCAGCCCGTGGCTGTGCCCAGAGCCCAGGCAGAAGTGGGCTGGGAAGGACGGACAGAGCCTGTTGAGGGTGGCAGCTCAGCCTTCAGCAGCACCATGGGCAGCCAGGGGCTCTCTCGGCTGCTGCAGCTCTCGGTGCTGGGGCTCTTGGTGCAGCCACTGGAGCCTTCCAGCCCCGCTGCTGGGACACGGGAACCTGTGAAGCGCTTCCCAAGCTCCTGGAAGAGCAGGGCACCAGTGAGGGGCGCTGTGCTGGTCCTGGAGGCGCTGCCGTGGAGCTGCGCGGCCCTAGGCTGCCAGCCACCCTCTGGGAAAGAACTCTTTTCTAATATCCAGCTTAAACCTCCCCTGACACAACTTCAGGCCATTCCCTCAGGTCCTGTCATTGGTCACTGGCAAGGAGAAGAGATGAATGCCTTCTCTTCCTCTTCCTCTCATGTGGAAGCTGCAGACTGCAAGGAGGTCTCCCCTCAGTCTTCCAGCTGAACAGACCAGGTGCCTTCAGCCAGTCATCTGATGGCTTCTGTTTGAGCTCTTCACCATCTTCATAGCCTTGCCCTGGACACTCTCCAATAATTTTATATCTTTCTTCTATTTTGGCATCCAAAACTGCACACACATCACTGAAGTATGGGACCACCACCATACTTTGGGTGCACCTGTGCATCCACCACCACAAGGCTGCTGGTTAGCAATTTGTCTTTGCTCAAAGTCACCTGGGGACATTTTGCTGACATCCGACTCGAAGGTGTTGTGCCTTCATTAAGGGCTCCAAGGCTACAGACAGAGTAGATTTCTGTTATTGAAGAAAAAAGCCAGGGCATTGCCAGGCATGGACACTGGGAACAAGGCATGTTCTGCCAAGGCAGAAGGTGTCTGTGACACTGCATTTACAAAACACAAATAAAATATCAGAAAAGATGGGAACCCCTGCTGCAGCCAAGTAACAGTATCAGAACAACCTGCGTAGGCAGTGTTCCTGTGTTGATTGAAATCAAGCCAGGTCAATGGGATTAACAGGCTCCTCCTGGGAATGTACCAAGGGAACTCTGCATGACTGTGGGCAGGCTGAGCCTCTTCTCTGTTCAGTTCCATCAGCGGGGGACAGCCTTGGGCACAGCCTCTGCCAGCAGAGGCAGGGCCATCCTGTGTCGGGACCAGAGCACTGCCAGTGCAATTCTCTGATCCCCCAGAGAATCTATCATCAAATCTTGGGCCAAAATTTGTGCTTAAGATCTGGCAGAGGTAGCAACCAATTCAGGCAAATGTTAGAACCCCAGTAAAAGCATTCACCTGAGCCATCCAGCTGGAAACTCCAGAGCCAGCACCAACATCTGTGACTTGGGCAAGGGCAGGGCCTTGGGCACTCCCTGGAGAGCACGATATATTCTGTGTTTCAGGAGGGATTGCTTATGGGTGCTGTGCTGCCTGGCCAGTCTGAGTTTGCTACCACCACAAAGCAGTTTGTGGTGAGAAATATCAGGCACGAAGCTGCACTTTGTGCCTCTGCTGCTGGGGTTTGCTCTCATCCTATCCATAGCACTGCTCTGCAGCCCAGCACTTCATGAATATTAAAGTGATGCCACAATGCTCAACAAACATTCTCAAGGCTGCGTTAAATACCAACTTGACATCTTCTTGTCAAGCAAAAGTGACAAACAAAAAACAAATACTGACAATGTGGGCATCAAGATGAAGATTAATAACATACAACAGCTCCTGTGATATGCAGTGGGCTTATACCATAATATTTTTTAGTCACAACTGAAGTTTCCTCAGGTGCCATTTGAGAAGGTAAAACAGCCAGGGGTGGCTCACAGCTCACCCACCTTGCCTTCCTTCCATGCTTTGGTCAGCAGAGGCTTGGACAAACAGATGGGCACTGGGATCAGTCACTCACCTCAGCATCTGAATTTGCTCTGCTTAGTCAGGAACTGTGAGACACATCAACTGTGCAGTCTGGAGACAGATACTGATGGATCTATTTACACTCTATTCCACATTTAGAGCTTTTTGTCTCTACAGCCTGAAGAATTGGAGATTAAATGGTTTAATTTGGATGTAAGGCTGGAGCTTCATGGAGGAAGGCAGCCTCCAGAGCAGCAGGATGGGCTGAGCTGCTACAAGCCTACCCTGGAGAGGAACATGTGTGCAGGCCCAATCCTCCCCTCTCCCAGATGGAGCTGTCTCCAGCTCTGCCAGACTTCAGGCAAAGTTAGGACCCACAGATTAAAAGTCTCCCGATACTGAACTTCTCTGAAGTTTGGGGAAGCCAGCAAGACACACTTAGGAGAGAAACATTCAGCTGTCCTTACACAACAGGGAAGAGTGAGACAGGAACAATAGGAAGCTTTTAGAGAGCTATTTTCAGCCTCTCCCAGCCAATTGGAAAGCTTTACCAATAGCAAGTGAGGCTTGTGCCACAAAAGCCTCCTGGTGTCAGTCCTGTCTCCCAGGAGGGCACAGGTTGGAGAGGTGCATTTCACAGGGCAGCAGCTGTGCCAGCTGCCAAACAGAGATGGCTTCCATTTAGGATGAATCATCACCAGACCTTATCACAGCATCCAAGGGCTGCCTTTTAAATCATCATCTTCTGACACAAGGCACTGCAGTCCCTGGCCTAGTGCTCAGAGCTTCAGCAGGAGATGTCAAGATGAAAAGCAAAGGCTTTGGATAAGTCACATATGGGATCTACAGCAAAAATGAGAACCATTTCCAGATGTCCAGTTCTAAAGGCAAAGCATCTGCTTTAAAGCCATCTTTTGTCTCCAACAGGAAAGCCCCTACATTTACTGCCTTATCATCATGGAGAAATTGAACCCAGCACCAGCTGCTAGCAACCAGCAGCAGAGTTTCTTAGAGAGCAAAACTTCCATGTCAGATCTTCAGATCTCTCTCTCATAGCCAAGGGCTGTTTTCCATCTGGTTATTGCACAATGCTAAAACAAGAGGATGGGAAGATTCCTGTTCTCAGCGAGAAACCAAGTGAAATGTCAAGAGGAATATGCCTGCATGTTTAGCATTAAATGTAAATATGCATGGAACCCCAAGGCTGAGTCCTTTCCTCTGAGATGTTAATAAAACTTTACCCTTCAGCTCACAAGCCTGAAAACAGACGAATAACAGCCACATCCTGGTAAGCTTCGAAAAATTTCATAACAGAAACAGAGGAACCTTCTGGGCACTCTTTCATTAAAACATGAAGAAAAAAAGTAATGTTTTTTTAGTAAGGCTAGGAATGTCCTCCTTCCATGAGTCTGGCTGCTTGTGCTCTGCACTCTGAGGAGTGGCAGCCTGGGACAGCTGCTCTCTCCTCCTGCACCGGAGCCAGGTCAGCTCTGTGGCAAAGAGGAATTTCTCCAGTTGCAGCACACGGGTCCGAGGGCAGGGGCTGCCCTGCAGAGGGGTGGTGTTATCCCCGAAGGAACACGTGTGTCTGACAGTCCAGGGTTCCTCACAGCTGAGATTCACACCTGCAGAAGGCAGGAGCTTTCCTCTCCTTGCTGGGGCTACCTGTGTGTGCCCAGGGGATGACAAGTGCTGGTGCTCCCTGCTCCTGTGGGACTGCGTGGCCGCATGTGCTGGGAGCCAAATCTTAATTCACTTGTGCTTGGTTTCAATATATTGCAACATATCTAGAAGACCCCGAGTTCTTCAGCACAGGGACACATCTCATCTGAAATTAAATTTCACCTTAGGTGCTATTTTAGTAAAGAATAAGACCAATTGTTTCTATGGATCTGCAGTGAAATTACTGAAAACTCTTCAATGTGTGAAGCCACAGACCAGCACACCTATTGAGTTCCCATTCCTCATGGCAGAATTCACTGAATTCACACCAGAATTCACACAGCCCTTTGTTTTTACTAAATTAATCTGGGGTCCTTTGAGGGGGTTGGCTGTTAACACATTCTCCCTCCTGCAGAAATTGCACATTAGCATTTCTCCATCTCAGTGAATTCCAAAGAAACAAAGGCATAAAACACAGACGCCTCCACCTACATTAAGCTGGTGTTGAAGAGAAATGAAACACATTAATGAGTGGAAGGAGAGGACAGGAGTTCATGAGTAGTTCCTGGAGCCAAAAATCCTGTTAAATCCTATTTGTCCAGCAAATACTCTGAAGCAACACATCTGACCCAGAGCCTGACTGTGCTGGAAACAAGGGCAGCTGTCAAGGATGCAGAGGGAAGCAGCAGCTCTGCAGGGATGAGGGCTGGGGAACTGCTCAGAAATAGAAATGGTCCACATGTAAGGGACAAACTCCAGTAGCTTGATGTGAGATTGGAGGAAAAAACTCTTTCCCATGGTCACAGCTGAGGCATCTGTTAGCACTTCAGACTGGGGCCATTGTACTGCTGCACAGACATTTGGGTCTTTCCTTTAAAAAGAGGAGGGAAACTGTTCCCTTTAGGGGTGGGAAGCGACTCTTAGGGAGCTGCACAGTGGTGGCAAGTGATGATGCCCTCCTTGACTCACATCTTGCATGGCTCTGTGCTTGCTCAGCCCTTTGTGGGGCCTGTGCACCCCAGCACCTGCTGGCAGGGCCAAAGGGGACTGACAGGCTCAGGACAGGGCCCAGCACAAGGCTCAGGTCCAGGCTCAGGACAGGGCTCAGGTCAGGGCTCAGCACAGGGCTCAGGTAAAGGCTCAGGACAGGGCTCAGGTCAGGGTTCAGGTCAGGGTTCAGGACAGGGCTCAGGACAGGGTTCAGAACAGGGCTCAGTTCCAGGCTTAGGACAGGGCTCAGGTCCAGGCTTAGGACAGGGCTCAGGTAAAGGCTCAGGACAGGGCTCAGGTCCAGGCTCAGGATAGGGCTCAGGTCAGGGTTCAGGACAGGGCTCAGTTCCAGGCTTAGGACAGGGCTCAGGTCCAGGCTCAGGACAGGGCTCAGGTCAGGGCTCAGGACAGGGCTCAGTTCCAGGCTCAGGACAGGGCTCAGGTCAGGGCTCAGGACAGGGCTCAGGTCAGGGTTCAGGACAGGGCTCAGGACAGGGCTCAGTTCCAGGCTTAGGACAGGGCTCAGGTCAGGGCTCAGGACAGGGTTCAGGTCAGGGCTCAGGACAGGGCTCAGGTCAGGGCTCAGGTCCAGGCTTAGGACAGGGCTCAGGTCAGGGTTCAGGACAGGGCTCAGGACAGGGCTCAGTTCCAGGCTTAGGACAGGGCTCAGGTCAGGGCTCAGGACAGGGTTCAGGTCAGGGTTCAGGTCAGGGCTCAGGACAGGGCTCAGGTCCAGGCTTAGGACAGGGCTCAGGTCAGGGCTCAGGACAGGGCTCAGGTCAGGGCGTTGTGCAGGCCAGGGCAGGCTCTGTCTGCGCATCTTCTCGGACTCTGCTCCCCTTCCTCCCAGGTGTGGTGCTGCCCTGGGAGCCTGTGATGCACCAGCTGCCTTGTCTGGGGCCTCTCTCTGACTCCCTACAGGGAAATGAGTCAGGGTAATGAATGGGGGAAAAAAAAGAAGTAATAAGTGAGTAAAGGTACTTCCATGAAACTGTCTGTGAGCCTGAAGGGAGAAATGTAATGAACTTATCTGGGACTGAGTCCCTTCCTTCCCCTGAACCTTGCCTGCACCCAGGGCTGACATGGCTGGGGTGACAGCGGTGGTGGATGCATGGCTGCCACTGTTGACAGGCACGAGGCAGCCCTGGCCAGCCTGTGCCAGGAGAGAGTGGAAAACTACAAAACAATCTGAAGAGCTTTCTATAGCCCCAAGGAGGCCAACGAGGCAATCTTTAAAGCCCTGTTACTATAGCAGCCCTGATGGTAATTTACCAGTACATCTCCTTTTCTCTTCTTCACACCCTTTTCACAACAAAAAAATGAGATTAGGCTCATCTTCCCCAATTACCTCGCCATGTTCCAGCGCAGACCTCAGCTAACAGCTTTCCAGAAAAGGCCCCACAACATCTCTGCGCAGCCCAGGGCCCCTGTTGTGCTCCCCCAGAGCTGTGAGGAAAACAGCCTGTACCAGGAATATCCTGTGGGGACAGGGAGGATAGCACAGGAGAAGGCATGTGGCACTTGCATGGTGCCTCTGCCTGCCAGCCACAGCTCAGGCAGGAGTTTATGCATAAGGAGGAGAGAAGTTTTGCTGGAAATGTGGGCAGGAAACATTCCTGTCTCAAACCCCACAAACTTTTGGGATTAGGAGTGAAAACATTGACCAGGGCCAGATTGCCACTCTCTGGTTTTGCCTGTGATAATCTGTTAAACTTCCCTGCTCCAGGCCAGGTTGGACAGGGCTTGGAGCAACCTGGTCTAGTGGAAGGGGTCCCTACCCATGGGAGGGGACTGGACTAGGTGATCATAAAGGTCCCTTCCAACCCAAACCATTCTGTTACTGTATGATTATGTGATAAAATGTTCTTTCCTGGAGAGAAGAATGAAGTTTGAGGTTGGGTCCCACCTTGGAGGCTTGAGGACTACAGAGGAGGGGTTTTGGGGTGTGGTCCCACTTGAGGAAGCTCAGAGAATATCTGATGCCTGTTAGAAAGCAGGTGCTGGGTACCCCATTCTCTGTTGCTGCCTGCTCTGAAGGAGCCAGCTCATGCCTGCCTGGTGACATGTGGGGCAGGGCTGGAGGGGCAAAATGGGTGATGCTGCAGCATCACTGCCCTCAGCCAGGGCAGTGATGCTGCAGCCCCCTTGTCTGCCCACTGTTCCAGCAGTGAGGCTCTCTTGTGGCACACTGTTGGATTTTATATGCTTATGGCACTGTGAGTGAGGAGCAGAAGCCCTGAGTAATCCCCCACACAGATCTGGGGCAGGTGAGCCTGACCCAGGATGGTTCAACCACTGCACCATCCTCCTTCTTCACCTGCACTCCCAGCATGACCTGGGGACCACCCAGAGCCAGTCCCTTACTGTGTCCTGCTCTCCTGTCCCTTTCCATGTGGCAGTGGCTCTGCAGCCTGCTGAAGATCTCCGTGGCAGAGCTGGTATCCAGCACGCTCTTTTTTCCTCAGTACTCTTCCTTTATTCTGCACCAGAGGGGTGATGGGGGCTCTCCCTTCTCTGCTGGTGGTGCCTGAGGAAGAAAGATTGCTCCCACTGTGCTTCCTGCACAAATCAGCCTAATTACTGTTCCACTGGCAGCTAATGAGCTTAAAGCTTTCATGGCCAGCGCCTCCTTCCCTCCCTGTGGGGAGCAGCTTCAGTCAGGGAGCAGCTTCAGTCGGGCCTGTCCTCAGCTGAAGAGCTTTGATGGCGGTGGAGGAACAGGGGGAATAATCCTTGGGGAACAGCAGAGCATTGTTGGTGCTGCTGAGGCTGCTGAGCCCTGAGCTGTTAGTCCTGGGCAGGGCTTTCCATGTGCCTGAAACCTTTGCCATGGCAGTGAGGAGCAGTGCTGATGGAAGGGGGTCTGGGAGTCAGTGCTGTAGATACCTCCCTATTCCCAACCATGTGGCCTCAGCACCACATGGACGTGGGGACACATTCCCAGGCCTGAGATCACAAACCCCTTCCCCACACTGCTGAGGTGGTTGGCAGCACATCTGTGGGGCTGTACAAGCTGGTGGGACATGAAACGTTACAGAGGAAGACCATGAGCAAGTGCTGCTCATGGTGACTTCTCTGGGTGCACAGGGCATCCCCATGCTGGCTGTCCCCAGACCACCTCTTCTGGGGAAGGCCAGCCCATTGCCATCACCAAATAGAGTCACAGAATCATAAAGACATAAAGAAAGGTTTGGGTTGGAAAGTACCTTGAAGATCACCTCTTTCTACCCCTTGAAACCTTTCAGTATCCCAGGTTCCTCCCAGTCCCATCCAATCCCATCCTTGAACACTTTCAGGGATGAGGCAGCCACAGCTTTACTGGGCAACAAAAAGCTTCTCCTGGTGCTTGTCTTCCCAGTGTCACCTGTGCACCTGTGTCACCCAGGATGAGCCAGGTGGAGCTGAGGTCCCTGTTGTGTGCAGTGCTGTCACAGATCAGCAGCACAGTCTGGTGCCAGGCTCTGGGGTCTCCTTTCAGTGCAGCCCTTCCCTCCCAGCCATGAGGCTGTTCCAGCCCTGCAGCCCTGACCTGTCTGGCTCTGGTCAGCCAGCAGTGGCTCACATGTGTGCACACAATGTGCTGCACAGAGGCTATAATGACATTCTTTTAAACTATGATTGCTTTCCAAATTCAAAAAAGCCATCTGGCAGGCTGGGCCCCCTTCCAAGGTTTCCTGGAAAAACAAAGATGTCATGAAGGTGCTTCTGGCAGAGGTGCCAAGCCAAGATCAAGGCCATTGCTCAGTCCAGCACTGGCTGGTGCTGCCAGGCCAGGACTGTGCCTTCCTAAAGTGCAGGCAAACCCACAAGGGCCAGCTCTCTCACAGACCCAGAGCTAAGGAACTTATGTCTGAATTCCAGCTTGGCTGGCTCATCCCACACAACCCAGCTTGTTTTCAAGCCAACCCCAAGTTTATCCTTCACTTCCAGGCCTGAGCTGTTGTGCAATGTTAGGCAGCGCGTGCTGCCACGCTTCTCCCACCCTCACAGATGTATTTTGGGGCTGAGTGAGGTGATTGCTGTACACAGAAGAATGGGAAGTGCTTGGGCACCTTGGGTGTTAAAGGATGAGAGCAGAAGAGGTGGGAAATGCTCACAGAAGGTGGGTGAGGAAAGAAGGATGTGAAAATTTCAAGCAAAAGCTCCAGCCATGTCTGTCCTCCAGCTACTCAGCAGATTATTTATTACCTTTATTAACTCTGTGTTAAATTACCCTTTTCCTGCAATTTTTCAAGAAGTTTATTGTTTAATTTGTCTGGCTTATCTTCAAAATGACTTCTTGTAAAAGTAAAGGTTTCAGGAGAGACTGGCATGAAAGAGCATCTATCTATTCCCAGCATGGGCACAGAGCAGTGCCAGAGGACAAGGTACCCTCTGCGGTCTGGGCAGCATGGCAGAGCTCCCTCAGCCAGGCACCTGATGCAGGTGAGAGCACATTTCTTCCCTGAGCCTGATTTCATCAGTTAAAATCAATGCATTAAAACAAGACTCAGAAACATGAAGTGCCACGCCAGCTGAATTTCTCCTTGCAGACATGCTGCCCTCAGTGCTTGACAGGGGAAATAGATCTTTTATCAAGTTCTCAAGCAAAAAAATTGCCATTTCTTCTGTGATGAGGTGCTGGCTCTGAGGCTGAGGGACCCTAAAGGGCCACATGTCCTCTCAGCCTCTTCTGTTCTGCTGGGGAGAAGGGATGAATTGCAGCTGGGGAGATGAACCAGGGGAGAGAAAGGGTCCCCCATGCAGGTGAGAGCTCAGGCCTTTGGGGTTTGAGAGGGGAACTGATGCCAGTTTACATTTTTGCATGGATTTAGAACCATTGAATCACAGAATGGTTTGGGTTGGAAGGACCTTAAAGCTCATCTCCTTCCTACCCCTGTCATGGGCAGGGACACCTTCCACTGTCCCAGGCTGCTCCAAGCCCGGTCCAGCCTGGCCTTGGACACTTCCAGGGATCCAGGGGCAGCCACAGCTTCTCTGGGCACCCTGTGCCAGGCCTGCCCACCCTCACAGGGCAGAATTCCCCCCAGTACATAAGCTAAGCCTACTCTCTGAATTTCAGCCTAAAGCCATCGATGCACATGGTAGGTGTGGGCCACCTACTGCCAGGCGATGTACCCGGTGTTCCCCCAGCACAGGGCAGAGGAGCTGCAAGGATGGTGCCAGAGCCTGGCAAGGGCTACTGGAGCAGCGAGGGCATCTGAGGGGGTGGGTGTGGAGACTGCTGGGAGTGCTGACACCCCTAGAGCAGTGACACCCCTGGAACAGTGACACCCCTGGAGCACTGACACCCCCGGAGCAGTGACACCCCCGGAACACTGACACCCCTGGAGCAGTGACACCCCTGGAACAGTGACACCCCTGGAGCAGTGACACCCCTGGAACAGTGACACCCCTGGAGCACTGACACCCCTGGAACACTGACACCTCGGGAGCACTGACACCCCCGGAGCAGTGACACCCCTGGAGCAGTGACACCCCTGGAGCAGTGACGACCCCGGAACACTGACACCCCTGGAGCAGTGACACCCCTGGAACAGTGACACCCCTAGAGCAGTGACACCCCTAGAGCAGTGACACCCCCGGAACACTGACACCCCTGGAGCAGTGACACCCCTGGAGCAGTGACACCCCTGGAACAGTGACACCCCTGGAGCAGTGACACCCCCGGAGCAGTGACACCCCTGGAACAGTGACACCCCCGGAACACTGACACCCCTGGAGCAGTGACACCCCTGGAACAGTGACACCCCTGGAGCACTGACACCCCTGGAGTACTGACACCCCCGGAGCAGTGACACCCCCGGAGCAGTGGCACCCCCGGAGCAGTGACACCCCTGGAACAGTGACACCCCCAGACCAGTGACATCCCCGGAGCACTGACACCCCTGGAACAGTGACACTCCCGGAGCACTGGCACCCCCAGACCAGTGACACCCCCGGAGCAGTGGCACCCCTGGAACAGTGACACCCCTGGAGCAGTGACACCCCCGGAGCAGTGACACCCCCGGAGCAGTGGCACCCCCGGAGCACTGACACCCCCAGACCAGTGACACCCCCGGAACAGTGACACCCCTGGAGCACTGACACCCCTGGAGCACTGACACCCCCGGAGCAGTGACACCCCCGGAGCAGTGGCACCCCCGGAGCAGTGGCACCCCCAGACCAGTGACACCCCCGGAGCAGTGGCACCCCCGGAGCAGTGACACTCCCGGAGCAGTGGCACCCCCGGAGCAGTGGCACCCCCAGACCAGTGACACCCCCGGAGCAGTGGCACCCCCGGAGCAGTGACACTGCAGGAGCAGTGGCACCCCCGGAGCAGTGACACCCCCGGAGCAGTGGCACCCCTGGAACAGTGACACCCCTGGAGCAGTGACACCCCCGGAGCAGTGACACCCCCGGAGCAGTGGCACCCCCGGAGCAGTGACACCCCCGGAGCAGTGGCACCCCCGGAGCACTGACACCCCCAGACCAGTGACACCCCCGGAACAGTGACACCCCTGGAGCACTGACACCCCTGGAGCACTGACACCCCCGGAGCAGTGACACCCCCGGAGCAGTGGCACCCCCGGAGCAGTGGCACCCCCAGACCAGTGACACCCCCGGAGCAGTGGCACCCCCGGAGCAGTGACACCCTCGGAACACTGACACCCCCGGAGCAGTGGCACCCCCGGAGCAGTGACACCACCACAGCAGTGGCACCCCCGGGGCGCGGGGCCGCGGCCAGGCGGTGACTGATGAGCGGGGCTGTGCCGGTGACTCACAGTCACTGTCTGTACCTGCCGGTGACTCAGCTCTCCCTTCCCCGCTCTTGGCAGAGCTGTAATGAGATCCCGGCCGGTCGCCGGGAGGGCGTTTTTGCCACCCCCAGCGCAAGGTCAGGGCCGTCACCCCCCCGAGTGGCAGCAGCGTCACAACAAGGCTGCGGACACAGCCCAGGGCTGCTGGGGAGCTCCTGTCAGCTGGCCAAGGCTGAACGGCCAAAGATACAGAGGCGCGGTTAAAACCAGTGAAGGAAAACAGGTCCAGACTCCCCAGCCGGGGTTTGTGCCTGTGTGGGCGAGGGACGCGGGAAGGGAAAGCCTCGTCCCTCACTTCTCAGCTGAGAACAGGCTGCCACCCTCACTGAGCCTCACAAAAAGGTTCACGTGGTCTCGTCCAGCTGTTTTTCTTGGAGCTCCTGGCTGTAAAGGTTGATATTATTGCCTTGGGCTTTGGCTTGCTCCTTCCCGCTCCCCAGAGACGCCTCCCCGAGCGGCTCCTCAGCCCTGCAGGGACATGCTGATGTGTGTGCTGGGCTTTCCTGCACTCTCTCCTGGACACTGCTCTGACCCCTTCAGGGAGGAATTATCTTTCCCCCACCACTTTCTCCTTCACAACCCTCATTTTCTTCATGTCAAAGTAATCTTGCACCCTTCCTACTCATGCCTCAGTTTCTCTGGCCACGGATGCTGTGTTCTCTGGATAGGATCTCCCTGGCATCTCAGCCAGGCTCCCTGCAGAGCAGAAAATGTGGCCTTGGAGAGAGGCACTTTGGGTGCCAAAACAAGCCAGGGATTTTTACTGTGTACCCTCAAAACGCTGCAGTGCTGCTTTCCCACAGTGCCTGCAAGCGAGGATGTGAGCATTAATGCCCACAGGAGATGGTCTAGATCACTGTACTTAAAAGAAGAAATGCTGCTGATGTATCTCCCAGGAGTGGATCTGAAATGCTCAGGGTGCAGCCACAGAATAGGGTGATGGTGCCATCCCTAGAGCTTCCCATCCAAATCTACCAGCAGGTGCAGCCTATGGACAAGAGGGAGCAGGAAACAGCCCAGATTTGTTTCTGATCAGCACTTGCAACTCTCCCCATCTCCTTGACTTGTTGGTGATGGAAGAAAGGCAAGCGCTGGGAAAAGGTCTGAAGAACAATGGGGTCAGTTTGTACCCGGGGTTCTTCAGAAAAAAGGGGAACAAAAAGTCCAGAAAGTATTTCCATCAGAGCCTCACCAGAAGGCCTTGAGTGGGTGGCTCTGTCCAGAAGCAGTCTGGACATAAAAATGAGAGTGCCCACCACCATGTGCAATGACAAAAGCTCTGAAGTCCCCAAGGCAAGGGACACGGTGCCCCAGGCCCTCCAGGCACGCAGATCACACAGCAGGCAGCCCTCACACCCTGGGGTGTGCCCTTAGAGGGGACCTCTTGAAATTGCCAGCTCTCCCCAAAATGTCAGTCAGTCTGAGGCCTTTTGGGATGTGATGTTTTGGAAATGGCCTTCAGATTGATGCCATCTCTTTGCCCTATTTTTATCTCCTGTTTACAGACCAGAGGCTGTTCATTGCTTCATGCTCTTCTGTCCCTCATTTCCACTGTTCATGATTTATTACTTCATTTTTATTTAATTTAGCCTATATTTCCTCCTGGAAGGCTGGTCATAGAGTTCAGTGCCTTCTTAACCTTTTCAGCACTGCTTCCTCTGTAGTTAAGACTGTCTGCTAATATAAAGGTTAATGCATCCTTAGAGGATGAGCTGACAACTTTGTCACATCAGCACATGGCAAGGTTCTGTCCCTCAGCCCTGGTGTTTTCCAGGTGTCTTCCAGGGGTTTCCAGACATCCACCAGCCCCACTGGAGTTACTCTTGCAACATCCTCTGGATGTCCAAAAACCCCAGACAAATGCCCCAACATACCCAGGCCCAACAAATCAACTGATTCTCGTGGTCAGCAATAAGCCCTGAGTCAGGGGGGAGGTTGGATATCAGGAAAGGTTCCTCCCCCAGGGGGTGCTGGCACTGCCCAGGCTCCCCAGGGAATGGGCACAGCCCCGGGGCTGCCAGAGCTCCAGGAGTGTTTGGACAGCGCTGCCAGGGATGCCCAGGGTGGGATTGTTAGGGTGTCTGTGCAGGGACAGGGGCTGGGCTGGATGATCCCTGTGAGTCCCTTCCAGCTCAGGTTGTGTCTCATGCTGTGGATGCCACTTCAGACCCAGGTTAGGTCTGCACAGGGTTTAGCCTTCAGTTAGGAGCCCTCTTAAATCCAGTCTGTGCATGAGGTTACTAACTTTCTCTTGTTCTTCTTGCAGTAAATATGGAAATTCCAGTTTCCTGTAATGGCACTGGGATATTTGACCTCAACAGATTGGATTTAAGTCTGTGCAATGCCCCACCACCTGGAGCTCTTCACAGGTCAGTTCTAAAAAGCCTTTATGAAAAAACATTCACCTTCTGTATGTTCTGCCACTGAAGGCTGTTCCTGCCCCTGTGAAGGTCTGCAAAAATGGAGCCAACCAAGCTGCAGGCAATAGAGTGTTGTAAGAAGATTGTTTTGCTAATGAGAGAGCAGGAGGAACATCAGCGAGGCTGGAAGGCATGAAATGGAGAAGTGATGAAAACGGCCTGCTAACAGCTGGCCAGGCTCACTCCATTCCCTGCCATGGGTTCTTGCAGGAGGGGATGTTCAGCATCCGAAAATAACCCCCCACCTTGACATGGGGAGGTGCAGGGGTGCTGTGGGACTTCTACTTCCAACAGCAAATTGTACAACTTGCTGATTTCTTTCTCAGTGCAAAATGCTCAGGCTGAGGAGGAGGCACAGGAGAGCAATTGGCAGGGGAGTGAAGCTGAGTGTGCCTCCAGAGCTGAGCTTTCCTCAGTGGATTAGACCTTTAAACGCTTCTTAAAGCATCAGAATCCCCTAGCAGACACTCTCAGAGGCTGGGGGTTAGCTCCTGTGCTTGGCTCCTGCATCTTGTAGTTGGTTTAACTTGAGAACTTCTCCGTGCTAGCTCTGAAGTGCTTGCTGGGAGAGCCAGGGACAGGATAAATGTGTGCAAACACTGACTGAGCTGCCTGAACACTGCACCTTGAGCAGGCTCTGCACCCTAAGAGAGAGCAAAGCTGCCACCTGGGGACACCTGGGGACACCGGAGGACACCTGGGGTGTAGCAGAAAGCAGAGACACACATGGGGCTTTAGGGAGCTGCTGAAGTGGAACCCTTGGATCCCATCCCTGATATTTTCCACGAGCCCTGCACATGTCCTGGGCAGCAGAACCCCACAGGCCCGTGCTCAGCAGCAGACAGGCAAGCAGAGGGCTGAGCACTCCTGTTCAACACATCCAGGTTCCCCTCAGCCCAGCAGACTTTGGGGACAGTATAAACCAGCCCAGCTCAGGGCAGCCCTGCACTGATGTGGATTTAACTGCCGGATTTAATCTCGTGATCCTGTCCTACCCCGATATGGTCTCATCCAAAAATTAAATGCTTATACTTAAAAGCTTTAATATATCTTAAATCACAAGACATGGGTAGATTCAACAGATCCTTCCTAGAAAAATGCCCCCCATCATAGATCAGAATCACAGAATGGTTTGGATAGGAAGGACCTAAAAGATCATCCAGTAACAACTGCCCTGTCATGAGGCTGGACAGGGCTTGGAGCAGCCTGGGACAGTGGAAAGTGTCCCTGCAGGGGGTAGAATGAGATAAGCTCTAAGGTCCCTTCCAAACCGAACCATTCCATGATTCTATGAACTGTCAAAACCCAAAAGACATAGAAGTGCAGTAATGCTGATTCAGGATTTAGAAATGCCAGTCAGGTCCTCTTAGCTCTACCCCCTTGGTGCCCCATTCCTCTGCTCTCCTCTATGGTTGCTGCATCCCTGTGGGACCACACGTGCCATGACAGTGTCACGACATGACTTGTGCCATGGCCAGTGTCACCAGGCAGCCCAGCTCCCTAGGAGGGGTTGGACACATGGACAGCAGGGATGGGATGTGCTGCTGCTGTGGAATTTCTAATTATTTGTGTTTGTTCATCTAACATAGCCCAAAATTTTTAGTCAAACTGAAAATCTTGATGCAAAGGTTTTGTAATGTTCATTTAAAATGTTTCATTTTTTTTAAAGCTGAAAGGCAACACTTGCTGTGAGGAAAAACAGATTTTGCATGATTTCTTGTCCCCTTTATCCCAGAAGGATGTGGGTCTGGTGTAGCAGGCTGTGAACTAACCCACTTCAGACTCAACTCAGGGATTCACTTAAGAATGTGTAGAACTCACCAGTTCAGATCCTTTGGAGCTCTGGAAAAACATTCCAGCATATGGTCTTGAACACAGGCTTAAAATAAATCCCATGGGAATGCTCCACTAGGCAGGAGCACCGCTATGGGCCATCAGCTCCAACCTGGGAGTTCTGCAAATCCAGCTTTTATTGGGCAGTTTTTAAGCCCAGCAGAGGCAGATACTGCAGATAAAACCAGGCAGCAAAAACTGACCCACAGGGCCTGAGCTGGGGCCATGGGACTGCTGGGATGAATTTTGCTGGTGTGTGTTGTGCTTTTCTTCCTCCAAAGTGCCTGCTGGGTGCCCTGGGAGGAGTCACTGTAACAGCTCCGTGTAATGAAAAACCAGAGAAAAAACTCAATTGGTGAGTGCCCTGTGGGAAATCAAATTCCTGAGCCAGCCCTGAGGGATTTCTGCCAGGCAGCTCTTCAGGAAAACATCCTCAGGACAAAGGACTCGGAATAAACCCATGATTTTGCTGTGAACAGAACACGGAAATGATAAAGTCTTAAAAATGTCACAGAATCATGGAATCATTAAATTTGGAAATAACCTCCAGGATCATTGAGTCCAACCATTCTTCCACCACTGCCAAAACCACCACTAAACCATGTCCCCAAGTCCACAGATGGCTTTTGAACACTTCCAGGGATGGTGACTTCACCCCTGCCCTGGGCAGCCTGAGCCAGTGTCTGACCACCATTTTAGTGAAAAGATTTTCTCAATATCCAACCTAAACCTCCCCTGGCTCAACTTCCCCCTTGTCCTGTCCCTGTTCCCTGGAGCAGAGCCCGACCCCCCGGCTGTCCCCTCCTGTCAGGAGTTGTGCAGAGCCACAAGGTCCCCCCTGAGCCTCCGTTGCTCCAGGCTGAGCCCTTTCCCAGCTCCCTCAGCCCCTCCTGGTGCTCCAGACCCTTCCTCAGCTTCATTCCCTTCTCTGGTACAAAAAGCTGCAATGGTTTTGCTTGCAGGGAGCTGGGAATTGGAAGCAGTGAGGATCCAGGGATGCTCAGGGCTGGTGCAGGGGGTGGAACATGGCCTGTGTGGGGCTGGACCAGCACCCACTGGGAGATGCCTCCAAAAGCCTCTGTGGCATCTCAGCAGAGAAGGATGAACTCACAGTTGGAAAGTTCATCCAACTGTGATGAAGATGAAAATGAAAGACTTAGAAAATTCATAACTATAATCCAAGAAGTGCTTTTAAAGAAGGGTTTTTAAAGAAATAGTGCTGCCTTGATCTCACTCAGAGAGTGTTCACCCATGAGATCTGCAGTGAGAGCTCTCCAGCCCTGACACTGGGAGAAAAAACCACTTCAGTTTCAATAGAAGTTCATAATTGTCTCTCTTTATTCCAGATATTATTATTTTTCCTGACTCCCTGGTTATTATCACCTCTCCAGAGCCTGAAAACAGCCTGTGTTTTCCACCCTCTGCTGTGCTGCCTCCACTTAGAACAGCTTTCACTGTTCTTTTTCCTCCTGCTCTCCTGGAGGATCTCGCTGCTTCCTTTGCCATCCTACTGTGTGACACCTTTTCCAGAGGGATGCAACCTGTTCCTGGCTAACAGGTGCTACAGAGCTCCTCATTGCCCATCTAACCCTCCCTTTAATGATTTCCAAGTTAGTTACCATTAAATAGCTGGGGGTTTGCCTGGATTTTTAATGTATTTCAAAGTGTGCTTGATCCTGTGTGGGAGCTTAGTAGAGAATGATCACATTTTTGACTTCATGTATCACAGAATCACAGAATATCCTGAGTTAGAAGGCAGCTGCAAGAGTCATCCAGCCCAGCCCCTGGCCCTGCACAGACACCCCAACAATCCCACCCTGGGCATTCCTGGCAGCGCTGTCCAAACACTCAGAGGGTGCTGGGGGAAGAACCTTTCCTGATATCCAACCTAAACCTGCCCTGGCACAGCTCCAACCATTCCCTGTCCCTGGTCCCAGAGCTGGAGCTGCCCCTTGGGAGGAGCTGCAGCCCCTGTGAGCTCTGCCCTCAGTCTCCTCCTCTCCAGGCTGCTCCAGGCTGAATGTACTTTCCCTTTAAAATATGAAAGTGAGATTTCAGTTCCTGTTCAGGGCTGGGAGTGCAGGAACAGCCCCTGCAGGAACAGTGGGATAGGGAGGCCTCTCATGGGACCTGATTTCAGCCTGGCAGGAAGCCCTGGCACTGGAACTGTCCCTGGCATTTTACCTTACTGATGCCATGGGATTCACAGCTTTTTTCATACACTTTGTGACATCCTGCTGCTTTGTACCTGGGATTCAATGAGTGGGAATGATACCTTCTGCCATTTTCTACCATCTCCACAAGTTCCCTGAGGAAAGATTTAGGAAAATGGGGTTTGCATCTTGCCAGATGGGAAACACAGACCAAGGGTGGTGCAGAGAGTCATGGAATCATTTAGGTTGGAAAAGCCCTCTGGAACATCAAGTCCAACTGTTACCCCAGCACTGCCAAGGCCACTTCATGTCCCCAACTGCCACATTCATTTGTCTTTTAAATCCCTCCAGGGATGGGAACTCCTGAACAGCTGTGCCCGTGCCTGACCATCCATTTGAGGTGGTATATAGATAAGATATACCAATATCCAATATATATATATATATATATATATATAGATAGATAGATAGATAGATAGATAGATATAGATAAAATATACCAATATAGATAAGATATACCAATATCCAATACAGATATATAGATATATTGGTATATAGATAAGTTATACCAATATCCAATCCAAACCTTGCCTGGGGCCACCTGAGGCTGTTTCCTCTGCTCCTGCCCCTTGTTCCCTGATCCCAAGGAGGGTATGGGGAACATGCAGGTTTCTTGTCCTGTCACAGCTCAGTCCCATATTAAAACATCTCCTTCCTCCTGCTGAGTAGGAGTGAACTGGGGAAAGCTTTCTCCTCAGCACTGCCCGCTGGGCACCAACATATTTTCATTTTGAATAAAAAACCAGCAGAATTTTGTCATAAGATTGGCAGTTGGCGTTCTATGGATGGTTTAGCTGGATCCTGAGTGTCTGAAGTGCTGTGCTTTCCTATTTGCCTTGGCACAGCACAGCCTGTATTTTTTAGATGGGCTTTAAATGGAATTGCTGCTTGCTGGAATGAGCAGCCGTAGGCAGCTTCTCCCTGGTCTCAGAGGCTGTCAGGACCTCTGGACAGGACAAGGTGGCTGACTGATACACAGACCCAATATGGAAAAAAAATGGGGACATGGACAGAAAGGTCATGGAAGAGATTTTTAAAGATGATGGAGCCCATGGGTCTCATTCTTGAATGAAAATAGAATGTTTAATAATGGGCAGAGAGACCCATGGAGGAGGATCATGATTTAACCCCAGCCAGCAAGGAAACAACACAGAGCTGGCTCAGATACTTCCCCCTCTCATTGCGGGAGAGAAGAACCAGAAAGAAAAGATAAACTTGGTAGATTAAGAGCAGTTTAATAATTAAAACAAAATTAAACATAACAAAAGTACTAATAGTGAGGATAATGCAGTGAGAAGGAGGGAGAGAGGAATAAAGCCCAAGACTGACAAGTGAGGCAGTTGTTCCCCACCCATGCCCAGCCCATCCCCAGCAGCTGGCCCCTGGCCAACCCTTCCAGTTTCCATACTGGGCATGATGTTCCATGGTCTGGAATATCCCTCTGTCCTGGCCATGACCCCTCCCAGTCCTTGTCACCTCCTGGAGGGCAGAGCATGGGAAATGGAAAAGTCCTTGACTAAGGGAGAGCATTTCCCAGCAACAACCAAACCAGCAGTGTGTTATCAACACTGTTCTCATCCTGAATCCAAAACACAGCCCTGGACCAGTTCTGGGAAGAAAATTAACCCTGTCCCATCCAAACCCAGGACAGGGAGTCTGTGGCTCGGCTGTGGGCCCTGCATCCCAGTGCCCCTTCCCAGGAGGAAGTGGGGAGGTTTCACAGCCATGTCCCTGTCCTCCCCTGGCAGCAAGATCACAGCCTGGCTCCTGGGAGGAGCCACCTGTCCCCGCCGTGCCTGTGACAGCAGCCACTCCAGCCCATCTGCTCCTCGCACCGGGAGGCAGCCAGGGCTGAAGGACAGAGAGGTTTGTCCCCGTGGGCTCTGTGCTGTGCCACAGTGCCACAGTGTCCCTGAGCCCCTCCCCGCCTGATGCCAGCCCCGGCTCGGGCACGGGCACAGTGCCATCCACCCTGCCTGGACAGGGCACCTGGGGCCTGGCTGAGCCTCCCCAGGCTGCTCCACTCACAGAGAGCTGAGCTCAGCCCTCAGCTTTGGAAAATTCCGTGTGGGAAACGGGACCAAATCCCAGGGTTTCTGTGCCTCAGTTCCATTCTGGCTGGGGAAGAAAATATCTCCTGGTTTTCTCCACAGCAGGAGCATCTTGAATGGAAGGTGTCCCAAGGCAGGGGTTGGAATGAGATGAGTTTTAAGGTCCCTTCCAACCCAAACCATTCTGGAACTCCATGATCTTCAGGCAGCTGCTTGCACCAAGGATGACTGCCCATGGATGAGGCTCCAGACACTGTTCCAAACCCCAGCAAAAACATGTATAGAGGTTTTCTTTTCAGCCTTGTGGTAAACCCACGTTGTTTCTACTCCCCATTTGGGGCACCTGCCATGCAGTGTCACCAGAGCTTTACTCCTGGCCACTGAAGATGTCACATAGTGCCATGATGTTTTGCAAGGATAAGCTGTTCAGTTAAGATGTGCTCTGATATCACGGTGACAAACAAGGTTAATAAATTTTGGGGTGATGCAGGAGATGCCCTGGGCTGGGAGCACAGCTGGCCTTTTCCAGGGCTCTGCAGTGGTCTCTGAACTGAGCCTGCATGTGATGACACAGGGAGAGAGTTGCCAGCCCCCAGCAGAGCTCTGGGAGGGATCAGCAGTGCTTGAGAAACTTCAGTGGGAGCATATGAGAGCCTGGGGATAGTTTTGGGTCACAACACTTGGAATGTGAACCAGGGGAGCAGAGATGCAGGCACAGAGATTCATGGAATGGTTTGGCTTGGAAGAGATCTTAAACTCATCTCATTCCCACCCCTGCCATGGCAGGGACACCTCCCACTGTCCCAGGCTGCTCCCAGCCCTGCCCAGCCTGGCCTTGGGCACTGCCAGGGATCCAGGGGCAGCCCCAGCTGCTCTGGGCACCCTGTGCCAGGGCCTGCCCACCCTGCCAGGGAGCAATTCCTAATTCCCAATATCCCATCCATCCCTGCCCTGACAGTGAGAAGCCATTCCCTGTGTCCTGTCAAGCTTTGGCCTCTGACCACCACCAGTATCTGCTGCACTGAACCCCCATCTCTCTGTGATACATTTTATGCTACACAATTTGCAAAATCATCCCAAATCTTCCTGCCCTCAATCCATGTAAACCCCCAGGGGAAGATGATCTAAACCCAAACCAGGGCTCAGGCATGAAGTGGTGAGAGGAGCTGAACCTCTGATGAAGGTGTGACCTGCTGGTCTCATCTTGGAGATGAGCAGTGGCCTCACCTTCGCTCCAGTCCCCGCTCAGCTCCAGGTGTCCCCTCCACCCCTGCAGCAGAGCTGGGGACCTGACTTGGTGCTGAGCACACCAAATGCTGCAGCTCTGTCTGCTGGGGGGACTCCAAGTTTGAGATATGGCCACATTTGAGAGACAGCTTTGAGAGCTGTTCAGAGCTGCCAGGAGGAGATGGAGCTGCTGGGACAGCCCTGCAGCAGGGACACAGGGCAGCTGCAGGGATGTTTCTGTGACAGTGAGTCCTGCATGCACACACACCATCAGAAACTGCATTTCTTTGGAAAAATATTCTGTAATTGTCCATTTGGAGCTTCCTAAACCAAGATTAGAGCAACCCCCTGGGAGGCAGTTCTGGGTAAGACAGTCTGTTGGTTATTTTCACATTCCCAAAGGTCTGCTTCCAATGCCCACCCTGTGCCTGGCATCCTGTCCCTCGTCCCTGCCTTGGGAAGACAGAGTTTTCCATGCACAGATAGGGAAAAAAGCTGTTAAAATTTCCATTTGTGTCCCTGCACAACAAATAACTATCAGAGGAGTAAATAAATTAGTTGATTAGCCAGGAATTCAGCCCAGCTGTCTCAGAGTTACTCATTCTTTTGCTGGCAGCTTTGGAGGGGAGGCAAGTAGCTGGACTTGGCTGTTCCCACACCCCCCTGGGCACATGAATGTGTTTTTGAAGTACAGGGAATGGTGATTTTTTGGTAGGGATGGATGTCCCAGGCTGTGCCAGCTTTCTTGCTCCGGGCTGGATAAGGAGACCTGCACTAATGCTGTGAGTTGTCTTGGGCCTCTTTGCTCCTCTTTACCAGCTGACACCTGGAAAAGCAGCAGAGCTAGATGTGGTTTTTAGGCTGTACAGGCTTCTGTAGGAAGGTGAGATGTGTGTGTTTTAGGGGGCCCAGGTGCAGCACAGACACAGAGTTGTGCAGGGCTTGGGTCACTTCCTCCACTGGCCACAGCTGGGCCCCAGCACCTCCCCTGGCCTGTGGAGGGAGCAGGGCACAGCTGCAGCTGTGTGTGAGCTCAGGTGCATGCCCCAGCCCAAAACCCTGTCCCCTGGGCAGCTCCTCCCCTGCCACAGCAGCCGTGGCAGGGGGAGAGCAGGGAGGGCAGAGCAGGGAATGTCCTAGAGGCACCTGCTCTGCCACCAGCACCTCACCCCCTGTGACGTGCTGGCTCCACTCTTCCATCAGCCCTGCTGGTAGCCCTGAAGCTGCCAGGAAAAGCACTCCCTCTCCAGCTGTCCCTCTGTCCCTGCTCTTCTGAAGGGCTTCAGTCTGCACACAGGAGTGGGAATGGGAATCCCCATGGTCCCTATCCTGAGGAGAGCCGGGCTCTGTGGGAGCTCCACCCTCTGCAGCCAAACCCAGGCAGTGGGAGCAGCCCCACGTGTCAGCCAAGATAAGAAATGAATGTCAGGTTTATTTTAGGGATGCATATTTTTATTTTTATGTTTCCCTTTTGCAACTGTTCCCAATCTGGCAGCAACAATTCTTAACCCTCCCTCTGGTGCCACAAAACTTGCATTTTTCCCTTGAATTCTGTTTCGAGTTGAAAGGGGATTGGGGTGGACCTGTCAGAGACAGCACCCAGGGCTGTCACAGCAGCTGAAAGCATTGCTGGGATGGGTTGGTGTGTGCAGAGAGCCTTGGGGAGGCTGTCCCTGGAGGGGAGTGGCCCTGGGCTAGGGAACGTTCTCCCTGCACTGGAAGAGCAGCCCCTGTCGGGGGCTGTTGGTGCAGGTTACATCGAGGCATGACTTTGGGAAGAAGGTGCCTTGCACAGCCTTTGAGCCACCTTTCCTCCCTCAAGAACTCCTGCCAGGGGCACGGAGGCCTCTGGAGGGTGCAGGTCACTGGGCAGTGAGGCAGCAGAGCTGGGCCTGGCTGCAGCTCCAGGCAAAGCAGATGAAAACTGGTGTTTGAGTGAGCTTGACAGGTTTATTCATTTTTGCTTTGGTTCTCCTGGCAAGGGTGAAGCCTCTCTCTCAGCCCAGACCGTGGTAAGGCAGCCCAGAGCACCTTCCTGCTCTGAGGCAGGTGGATCCATCTGTGCACCAACAGCTCCTGTGCCTCCAGCTCAGCTGCTGGGTTTGGACAACACCCAGGGGCATCCCTGTGAGCCCCCTTCCCCAAACCAGTGCTGGGCCGGGACTGCTGGCCTTTGGCTCTGCTGTGATGCCGGGGCCCCTGGAGCAGAGGGGGCTGCTGGGCACTGGTGCCAGTGGGCACTGGCTGGGGTGCCCAGGTGGCATGGGCAGAGAGGCTGCTGCAGTGGGGTATCCTCTGGAGCCTCTCCAGCTTGCACAGGGAAGGGAACAGCTATGGCCAGGTGGCTCCCACACTTCTGCAATGCCACCAGTGGCACCAGATGCCACTTGAGAAGGAGGAGGGTGTGATGGTAGCAGTGTTTGCCAGCAAACACAGAACCACTGGTTCCAGCTTGTGGCAAATTCTGGATCCCCAGGTGCTCTACGAGTGCAGACTGACTACGTGGCTCCTTTCATCTTTCTTCCAAGTTCTTTGTGACCAAGGTGTAACTTTCCCAGCCATCTCTTCTTGCAGCCACAACCCCCACTCAGGGCTGTTTAAGGGGCTGAAATTCCCCAGGACTTGCTCCCAAGCAGTGCAGTCCTGTGGGGGAACTGCCAGAGTCCCTCCATGAAAGTAAACTCCCAGAGGCAGCAGGAGGGGTACTTGTGGCTGTGCCTCTCTTGGCAGAACTCGAATCCCTTAAAGCTTTTAACAGAAAACAAAATGAAACATTGGCCTGTGCAGGACTGGCATTCCAGCTCCTCCAGGCTGTCTCTGGGATGGGCTCCATTGCTCCAGATCCTGCTGAGAGCCACCTTGAGGGAGCTCACTGGGAACGGGAGAGAGGTGATTTGGCTCTGGAGAACTGGATTTCAAGAGCAAAGAAGGGTGAGATGTAACAGGGCCTGACGCAAGACATTTTGGGCTGGCTCCAAGGCCTTCCAGGTGCACCTGGACAACCATCCCAACATCCTGTTTAGATGGGTTTGCTTCAGAATGGGGGGAAGAAGGGCTGAGCACTTGAAAAGTGAGATCAGTCTGGGCAGGATGAGGAGCAGCACTCCTGGTCCTGGTGGTGGTGATGGGCAAGATGAGAGCAGAGGGGTTTGCAGGCAGCCACAAATGTGTTTGCTGAAGTATTGTAGCAAGGAGAATGAAATAAAAAATAATAAAATTGAGCTGGCACCTCAAACCCTCAATACGTGAACTTATCACTGAGCATCCCTCACACCACACACCCACCACTGAGCCCCCATGCCTGGAAACCCCTGGTTTGCTGACCCTGGGAGGCTGAAACCACAAACTATTTAAACCCCTCAGAACAATGACCAGGCTTAGGAAGAACAGCCTGGGCTCAACGTCTGCTAAACTCATCCCCAGAGCAGGACTCTGAGATACTGTCCCAAAAAAAAGTAAAGCTTTGATCAGATCTGAGGCTAAAAGTGTCTCCAACCTTCCAAACTCTGTGGGTATTTGAGCCTGGCTTTGTAGGACTGGGTCTCCAAGCCCTGGCACCCCGGGATCCCACTCTCCTGAGCAGTGGCTTGGACCATGCATGCTGTGGCAAGCAGCAGCTCCGGGGTTGTGGAACACGATATAATGATGAAGACAAGCCCATCGGGATGAGAGCTGCGGGCAGGGAGGGCTGCATGTGGCACGGCACACGCGGGAGCCCCGGCTCCCCGGGCACTCCTCGGCTCTGCCCCGGCTCAGCTCAGCTCAGCTCCTTCTCTCGGCCCCGCTCCCGGGCTCTGCTGGGCCTGGGGGGCTCCGGCTGCCGGCCGGGGGCTGCTCTCGGCGGTTCTTGGCACGGCCGCGGTGCTGGAGCAACGGGGCTGCTGCCGGGAGGCCCTGAGGCTGCGGGGCCACTGGGGCAGGGCAGCAGCCCCGCTGTGCCGCAGCCCCCGCGGCCGGGCACGGGAGCGGCCACAGAGGAACCCCGTGCCCGGGTCTCACACTTGTTTTTTAGAGTAATGAGTTCAAAGCTAAATTCAAAGAATGGGAGCATGGACTTCTTTTAAAAAAAAAAAAAAAAAGTCTTAAAAGTGTATTTTCTCCTTTTGGATGAACCTCCAGCTCCCTCTCCACAACAGCATTGCTGTCAGACTCCCACAGCCGGGGGATGCTGCGGCGAGCTCACAGCACGAGCACCGCACCCCTGGGCATCCCTGGCACACGGAGCCCGGGGCACCACCGGGCTGGGTCACCTGCGAGGGCACGGAAAGAGCCCGAGTTCCTCCTCCACGAACAGCAAACCCTAAGAGCAGCCGCCCGCTCGAGGCTGAGCCCCTCCATTCCCCGTTTCCCGCTACCAAGATCCGCTCCCCCCGGCAGGCTCAGCTCCCGACCTGCCCTTGTCGCCGTCGCTGTCCCCGGGGCTCCCTGCCAGGCCGGCCCTGCTCCCGCATCGCTGCTCGCTGCGTCCCGCACCCCCACGCCCATCGTGCCCCGCAGCTCTCCGGCTGTTCCCCGCACGCACACAATTTCCTTCTCAACTCCTTCTGTCCTGCGCCACGCGGGTCCTCGCCACAGGGAAAAACCGCAAGAGGACAGAAGTGATGCTGGACTCTCCCAACACCCAGCAGGGGCTGCCGGGCTGCCTCGGTTTCCCGGGCACAGAGCAGCGCCCTGCGGATCCCCGGCGGTGCACGGCAGGGACAGGCAGCGGGTCCCTGTCTGGTGACTTGCTCCTTGGCCACTCTCCGGCCTCCTTGGCCACTCTCCGGGCTCTTTCCATGCTGGTGCCAGGCGGGCGGGCAGGAGGGAGCCTCTCGCGTGGCTGGACTGCCCCTACCCCGTGCCGGGAGCGGGGATGGCCGGACGCTGGCGCGGGCGGGGTGGAGAATGACGGCAAGCTGACCTCGGGCAGGGTCCGGACCTCCTCGGATGCGACAAAGCCGGTGCTGTCACCCCTCTGCTCGCGGAGCGGGGGTGTGTGAGCAGGGGGCTCCGGGTGGAGCTGAGCCTGTGCCCCCAGCCCGGGTCATAGGGCTCCCTGCTCCAGGGCGACGGGCTCCTGGCGCTGCCGCTTGCGCTGCCGCTCCCGCCGGGCTCGCCAGCACACATAGGCGGCCACCAGCAGCCCCACCCCGAAGATCAAGGTGGCCACCGAGACCACCTTAGCGATGTCCATTTGGGGGCCATTGATGGTGAAGGTGATGCACGTCGCTGCGACGCCGATGACCACGGAGACGATGCCGAAGGGGAAGATGCAGCGGTACCAGGATTTCTCGGTCCCGCCCGTGGCCAGGGCCAGTTTGTTGAGTGTGGCCGTGGAATCGGTGGCTGTGGCCAGCGGCAGCCCCGGTTTTCCTCCCTGCAGGCAAGTGAGTGAGTTGGACTTGCAGCCCATCATGTTGGCAAGAAAACACAGGAAGGAGCAGCACAAGGCGCGTCTGGGACGGGCGAGAGTCGCTGTGCGGGCGATGGAGGGAGGGTTCCGGATCCTACATGCTCGCTCTGTCCGGGGGCTCTCGGTGCTCTCGGGCCGGGGTCTCGGCTGCCGCCGCTCTCACTCGCAGCCTCGGCTCCCGGCTCCTTTGCTGCCAGACCGAGCGAGGGCTGGAGGAGGATTGCAGCGGGGATTGGCGCTGGCTGCGGTGATCTCATGGTGGTGGGAGGACCGGCTCGGCCCCGCCGCCTGTTAACTCTTTCGGGCTGGGAGCAGCCCGCCTGGGATCGCTCTTGCCATGTGTTTTTCCAACTTGCGTCTGTTTTCGCCAGCCCGGACCCTGGCCAGGCAGCGCTGGGGCAGGGACGCTGTCCCGACTGCCCGGTGCCCCCAGGCCCGCAGTGCTGCAGCCCCTGGGCAGGGCACGCAGATCCCAAGGGGACGGGCAGGGACCGCTGCCCTGAGCCCCTGTGCCTCCTCGTGGGCAATGCCAACACCATCACCTCCCTCCAAGTTCTTTTTCTCCCGGTGTCACCATCTCCATCTTTGTTCCCTGGCCCAGGGCTGGGGTGGCCTCACTGGTGGCCATGGACTGGTGGTGCTGGTGGGACACTGCGGGTGACACTGCGGGGAATAGAGAGGGTGACCGACCGATCACGGGACCTGGAAGGAAAGGGGCTGGAGCTGAGGTGCGGGAAGCTTTGGGATTTGAGATAATTGCTGAGCAGGCAGGGCAGCAGCAGGGTGAGGTCCAGGGTGGCAGGATGCCGAAAGGCAGCAGAGAGCAGGAGGGGATCGGCAGAGCCACAGGAAGCTCTCCCGGGAAGGAAGCTGGGCCGGGCCGGGCTGTGGGAGCTGGCACCGTACCCACCAGGACCCCCAGGCACTGCTTCCTTTCCCTGCAGTGCCCACATCCTGACTATCAAGATTAACCATTTTTAGGCAGCAGTGTTGAGCACAGGTAGGTGATATTGGCTCAGAACTGCTCCAGCACAGAGCCACACACGAGCACAATGTGGCAGAGCCCAGTGATGCCACCCAGGACTCCTGGGCAGGGAGGAAGGAGACACAAACAGCCTGCAGGAGGTTCAGTACAAAATCCTCCTGCCCAGCTCTGAACATCACCAGAGACTTTTTTTTGAGGGCAAAAGCTTTTTGTGCCTTTACATTGAGTGGATCAGAGAGGCACCAAGACTGGAGAGGGCACAAACAGTTCCCATCTCTGGCTTCTCCTGCACTGTTTTATCTTTTAATTGGTTTTCCTGAAGGAGAGAGGAAAGGAATGAGCTATTGCAGCAAACCTGAAGACCTGGAGCCTTTCCCAGGTCAGAGCTTCCCCTGAGCTGATGGGGACCAGCTGTGTGTCTGCATCAACTGAGAGGAAGCCAAAAACAAGGAAGAAAATTCACACTGCAGGAGCAGCAGAGCTGGGCAGTGAGAGGGAGCCTCTGTGGAAGCTGAGATGGAGAATCAGAGGAGCTGATGGGACTGGCTCAGGAAAGGGAAGGTTTGGGCATTAATCTGCAAAGGGGATGTATTATCCTCCCTTTTTTATGGGCACTGCTCTTACCTACAGCATCCCCAGGGAAGTCATGCCACTCTGGGAAGGAATAAAGTAAAGCTGGTTTGGATCAGACTTTGCCCCTGTTCAGGTTTGGCCTGGGAAGCTGTGTGCAACCTGTGAGCACCAAAACAGAGGGACTGGGTCTGCAAGACTCCTGGCTTCTCTTCTTGCTCCCAGTTTCTTCAATAACATTCGGAAATAACAAAAGTGGAAGTTGATCAGGTATCAGCTGAATTCCCAAAATTCCCATGGCATGCCCAGAGGCAGGCAGCTGCAGACACAGAGACCTGGGCACAGGGCTCTGGCTGTGCACAGAGATGGCAGTGGGAAAATAACTCCAGCTAAGGCAGACATGCAGCACACGGTGCTCTGCAAACCGAGTTTTGTTATTTACTCTCCTGATTGCTCATTAGAGGGGAGGAAGAGCAGCAGAACTCCATGAGTCAATGCCCTTTGAGCAAGGGCAGAAGGCTGATACCGCCCAGCACAAGCTCCAGTTTCAGCTTTGTGAAGCTTTGTCGAACTTGAAAATGTTCAGGCTTAAATTAACCCTGAGCTGAACCCTTGAAGAAAATATCAGCTAAAATAATTCAGCTGCTGCTGACAGTGGGGTCTGGAAGAAAATACTCCAAGAATGAGGCTGGCAATGGGCCACTTCCCAAACTTCTCAGGAAACTGGTGATGTGGTACCACCCCTAAACACAGCTCCAGTCCCCCGTGCTGGTCATACCCCCTGCAGCATCCCCACACCTCCAGCCTGCACTCAGAGGATTGAAAAGGACTCTTGGCTTCCATCGAAACCCAGCAGCATTTGTGGGCTGACAGCTGTACCTGTTTTTAAGTGGTGCTGAAGAGCAGTGACTGGCCTTGAAAAAGCAATAGGTGAGAAAAACAAGTCCCAGCTGGTTAGAAAAACACCCATTTTCATGTCTCAGTTCTGATGCATGAGGGCTTTGAGTATTTGACTCAGCAGTACTGATGTGACCCTGCTGTGGCAGCCCTGTGTCTCCTGGGACCAACCCTGCCCTGCTTGAAGTTGCACAGAGGTAAAGCACAGGAGCAAACCCATCTGCAGGAGATGTGCCTGCATCAAAGTGCTCCCACTGGCACCCAGACACAGCTCACCTGAGAATGTTCCAAAGCAGCAGAGGCAGCAATGTCCAACCAAGGACCTCTACAACTCCACAGATGCTTTAAAAGAAATCATCTGCAGAGAGCCCAGTGCATGTCAGGGAGCCATGCTAGCTTTGCTCCTGGCTGGAAAGAAAAAGCAGGACCAGGACAACCCTGCACAGGGGCAGGGTCACCACCAGGAAATTTCTCACACTCATGTGGAAGGCAGCTGGATGAATTTTCCCACCTTCATTCAGAGGCCAAATTCAGGCAACTTTCTCTGATCTCATGGTTGTTTTCTATAAACTCACAAATGTGCAATGGGCTGCATGGTCTGAGTCCGTATTTCTGGGCACTGAATCTCCCACCCTTGGTGGGGCTGACAGGCTCCTCTGCCTGGGTGCTCCACTCCTTCCCTCCACACTCCTGTAACCAACCTAAGGGTGTAATTTTCACAGCAGAAATAGAGACTTGTGAATCCTCCTCCCTCTTCCCACAGGAGATGAAAGAGCAGCTGGGGCTGGATGAGTCACTGTGCAGGAGCAGAGAGGGATGACACTCCC
This sequence comes from Agelaius phoeniceus, assembly GCF_051311805.1. Taxonomy (NCBI): domain Eukaryota; kingdom Metazoa; phylum Chordata; class Aves; order Passeriformes; family Icteridae; genus Agelaius; species Agelaius phoeniceus. Next base: position 15,678,278 of record NC_135280.1, read on the forward strand.
TGCACACACAGACACCCCCAGGGACCCTCGGGTGATGGATGGGGCACAGGAGCTCTCCCTGCTGCCAGAACCCTGCCCAGAGCCTGGCTTGGTGCCCTTGGCTGCAGGAGAGGCTCCAAAGCCTGGCAAGAGCTGCAGGAGGGAAGGAAACACCAGGAAATCCCATTGAGGAGGAACAGCAAAGAACAGAGAAGGTGAATGGCTTGGGTGGGTGACAGAATGGTGGTGGTTGAGCAAGAAACCCAGACTCCTAGAAGGGAATGAGGAGGAAAGAAAGGATGAGGAAGCCAGGATCCCTCTAAAACAGTTAAATGTCTCCAATTTTAAAGTAAGGAAGCCCAGAATCAAATATGATGCTGAGCACCCCTAGGGAATCCCAGAAGAAGCAAGGTGCAGGAGGAGATCCACATTCTCTAGCACTGCCCAGTGCTGTGGCAGGAGGAAGGAGTCCAATGGTCCATAATTATGTGAGTGACCAGAGACACTGACATCACCTTCAGTCCATAATTATGGACCAGAGACACTGACACTACCTGCTCAAAGCAGATGTTAGAGCCAAAAGAATTCTGAGAGCACATGGAAGTGCTGCAGCAAAGAAGGCAGGGCCAGGATGCACAGACACCCTCATGCTCTGCTTACAGCTCCAGGTCCTGCTGTGCTCAGGGTGGACACACTCCTTCCTGGAGCTAAACCACTGCATAGGGGAGTTTTGTATATGAAGGAATTATGCCTTATTTTGTCCAGAACTAGAAGGTAATGGGGCTGGAAACAAGAACAGAAAACTACATATCTGGCAGGAACATCTGTGGGCAAAGATAATTGAAGAAAATCGCTGTTACTCAATTCACATATGTCCCTGCATGAGTCAAAGAAGTAATACTCACCTGTGCCCACCTCACTGCTCAGTTTTGGGACATGCAGCTCAAAACTGGGGTCTAGGTTGTAGAAATCCAGAAACTGGCAGCCCTGAAGCCTTCTCACACTGTGCTCTCAAGAAATGACCCTCACTTGGTTAAAAATTAAATGCCAGCAGACCACAGGCATTGACTTATTGCACAGAGGAAGTGGAAAAAAACAACGAATCCCAGCAGTTTGTAATAACTTAGAAATCCTCACAAGGGTTTTTTCCTTTGGCTCTGTGAAGAAATTAATAATTCTGCCTTTATTTGGCTAATACAGAATCATGGAATTGTGAAGGTTGGAAGATCATCAGTTCCAACCACGAACCCAGCACCACTGTGGTCACCCCAAACCATGTCCCCAGGTGCCACATTGACACATTTGTTAAATCCCTCTGGGGATGGTGACTCCAGCACGGCCCTGGATAGCCTGTGCCAGTGCCTGATCACTTTCCATGATGAAAATCTGGCACACTTCATGCAAGAGCCACATGATAGGTTGAGGGGTAGGAAATACTAAATAACAATTTATTGCACAACTGTCCCACACCATAAATAAACTTAGACTGCAATGAAGAGCTGCAGACAAATGAGAGCAGGTGAATATGGCACCAACAACCACAGCTGACTATGGAAAAAACCCTGGCAAAGCCAGTGTTAAAATTTGAGCAACTCCATTAATTTTAAGATAAAGAGCAGGGAAGAAACTCACACAGCAGGAAAGCATCATTAAAGAAGCACAGGTGGCATCTCAGAGTCCATTTTAAGCTGCCTCGTGCCAAGTAAAGCTGGAAAACAGGCAACAAAATAAATCAGGAGGCACATTCTTGGATCCTCAGCGACCTAAGAAGTATTTTCCAGGTCTATGATTCAGCAAAAGGGAAATAAATAAATAATCAAAGCAGGGGAATAAAGCACCAACAGCCATCAGGAAGTGTGGGGCTGAAAATAGCAGCCAAGTGTCACCTTGATCCACTCCAACAAAGACTTTGGCAACAGTGACAAGTTGCTGGGTGACATCTCTGAGCTATTTTGGGCCCGTGGCTCTTACACTGCATGGGGAGCCCCTCTGGGCCATCAGCAGGGGGAGGCCAGCGCCAGCCACAGCATTCCAGAGGAACTTCCAAACCAGGGAGGGGGCTGGAAATGAGACATTCCCGTGTCTCACCAGAAGGATGCTTTCCTGTGGATTCAGAGATGGATGGGAGCAGATGGAAAAGGATCATTACATCACATCACCCCTGCCACAGCCATGCTCCTTCCCTGCACTGGGGCTGAGCTCACACAGCCCCTCCCAGCTCGGGCCACAGAGGGCACTCAGCACACAGTGCTGGGCACCTGCTGGCATCCCGAGACAGGAAAAGCTGCAAACTGGGGGAAGAGGCCCCCAGCAGCTTTGCTGATCTCCTCTTCTGCCCTTGGAGAAGGAGCTGTGGGTACTCCCAGTGCTGCCCAGGGAGCTGGGCAGGCACCAGTGGAGCTGAGTGACTCATACACCAGGCACACTGGTTTTAAGGCTCACAGATAAGAAATGCACCTAATACATACAAATAAGCTATTTTACTGTAATTACTTCTTAAAAAGAAAAAAACCCCAAAAAACAAATAAAACTCCACCTAATTAAAAGCACAAAGCCCAAATAATGCTGTTTGCATTGTCATAAGCAAGACCCTCAACTCCTCCCTACGAATGGAGACCGCGGTGCTCCCGCTGGTAGGGAGAAGGGAGATGGAATCACACATGATTCAAATCACTAATGCTTTGTTCAGTCAAACTACTCCTTTAAATCTGGTGAGTTTGCTCTTGCAAGGACAGCAGGATCTCTGCTGAGAGCTCTGTCAGCCTCAAGAAGACTCCAGAACAGCACAACACAACAAACACCATTTAAAACTGAGACAATACCAGGTAGTTAAGACTGAAAATAGTTTAAAAGATATTGGCAAACACACTGAATTTCCTAATGACCCTAAAAGTGAGCATGGAATGGTCACAGAAACATGTGGTTATGTTTAAATTTATAAGCCCAAACTTGCTTAAATACAAAAAATACTGTCTGATTCATCCCTGCATCCAGTATCCAACTATTTGAATTCTATCCCATTACACAGTCAGCACAATATTATAATTAAAGAACTATTTAGGGTTTCAGTAAGTTTTTCAAGGTTTGTTTTTTGTTTTTTTTTTTTTGTTGAGTCACTATCCCTGGAGGGATTTAAAAGATGTGTAGACATAGTTTAGTGGTGGTCTTGGCAGTGGGGGAGCATTTTGACTTGAAGTTCTTAAAGATCTTTTCAACTAAAATGATTCTCTGATTCCTGTGCTCTCTCCTTTGTGTTCCTATGCCTGGTTGGTACCCAAAACTCCCACCCTGGAGGCAGTGAGAGCTGCAGATGCCCTCACCTTGCATGGCAGCACTCAGCTGCCCAACAATCCCAAAAGCAAGATCTACTGCTAACATGTCCTCTAAGAGCCTTCACCTGAAGAGAAAACTGCTCTGTGTGTTCTGAGCTTCAGAGCCTGAAGCAGGAAAACAGAACCCCAAGGGAGAGATGCCCAGAGAACATAACTGCAAATTGCAGAGCTCCAGGCTGTGCCAGCTGAACCAACAGCTGTGGCACACTGCTTTTGAGAGAGGGGAGAGATGCTGAGGTGCCACAGAGCTGCAGTGAAAGGAAATGCACAAGCCAACGTTGTCCAGGGAAGGAGCCCCCACTGGGGTCCTGCTGAGCTGCACGTGCACCTTAGGCCTCCCTTGAGTCTTTCTTTCAAGCTGCACCTCAGGTGAGACAAACCAATTGTTTCCCTCTACAACACGTAAGGGCAGAGGACAAACCTAACAGCAGCATGAGCACATCTGGGAGACTCCAAACAGGCTTCTTGCCAAGGCCAGGCTCCTCCACTGACTCACATCTTGCTTCTAGTTATTTTTTCTTATCCAAACTCATTGTCCACTGGTTATCTTTCTTTTCCTGGCTAAAAATAAGTCAAACATCTTTATTTGTGTGCCTAAATAACACATTACTGTAACCTTTCTCCTTGTGAAAGGAGAAAGTTCAAGACTCCCTTTTAATTTTTCCCTGTCCCATTCCGAGCTCTTTGTTCCCTGGCACATGGGGCACGCTGCTTCCTGCCCTCTTCTGTCTAACTGAGCTCAGATTAATTAGAAATTTTTTTATTAAAATAGCCATATTTATTTTTAGATAGAATTTTTTTATTAAAATGCTAAGCCCCTTCTTTCTCCACAAATTAAAACCAAGATGATAGATCTTTTCTTCTGAGTGGTGGTTACAAAAATAGTACTCAATCTGTGTGGTGAATGTTAGGAACTTTAATACCCATTTAATGAATTGTTTTCATGTCAGACTGAGCATGGGGTTTTCTTTTGTGAGGTTGTTATTAATGTATGTGAAGGAGGACTAGGAAGCTGCCAGTGAAACCAGATGTCATCTGCACCAGTCCCAGTGTACATGCTTATAAAAATCAACCACAACCCACCAGAACAAGAGGCCTTGTTGCAGAGAGCACAGACATACAAAACCAAGCTCATGAGCAAGTGGAATCACATCAATCTCTGTTTTACAGATAACAACTGACAAGCCCTGGTGTCAGATCCATCATCTGCTGCAGCCTCTTAGTGACTCCACAATGGTGGCAGGACTCAGGACTGGAAATGCACAGCCATGAACTGGCTGCCTGCCCACAAAAAATCCCTGTTGGCTCCTTCCCCTGGCATTCATAAGGCTATTAAAGCATTTCCCACTCACTGCTTACAGTGTACTGATAATTAGACACCCTGGGACAGTCTGGAGGAGCTCTCTGCATCCTGCAGCTCCCACACCCAGCATCCTCAGTGGGCTCTGCATGCTTGTGGAACCCCTTTCAGCTCTAGCAGAAGCAGACAAAGTATCTCAGCAAAGCTTCAGCTGGAAAACACAAGCTCATACTGAATTCTGTAACTTAGGGAGAGACTGATTTGGGTAAAAGAATATAAAAACTAAGAAATGTGTGTGGACATACAGTTCCCCCCTAGTGGCTCCCCTAAAATCCAAGAACTCTGTCCCAGCATTTTGCAGCACCAGTGCTCTTTCTAGAACTCTAGACTGGCACAACAACTTGCTGAGTCAGCTGTTAATGCTTCAGGTTTGACTCACACACAGTTTTAATCAAGTAACCTGCTCTCTGGAGCTCACAGAAAGCTCATTTAGGGAAGAACATCAACAGCAAATTTGTCATCTTCAGAGGGGGCTGGGAGTTTTCCTCCCACTTCAACATTTACCATCTTAAACTGCTCTTTGATGAAATTCCCTTATGCCTCACACAGCTCAGCAGGGTTTGCCTCTCCCAACCCTAACGTGTGCTCCTGGCCCAGGGAGCTCCTCCTGCCCTTTTCCCAGGGGTGAGAGGGTGCCAAGGACAGTCACAGCAGCAGGGCACAGCCTGGCATGCTCTATCACCACTCACATGTGCCAGACCCCTCAGAAGGGCTGGAAGAGGCAGGACATTCCTCCACACCACTGCTGTGTCATCCCCCTCACCAAGACTCAATTTATTCCTGCTTTAGATGGGGAGCACCCCTAAAGCCCCACTGCTGAGTCTCTCCACGTGCTTCAGCAGCACTCGGTGGCAGATCTGGTAACACCTGCAGGATGAACCCCTTGGGGGCTCAGCAGAGCTTCAGAACTGAGCACAGCTGAAGCTGGGGCTACCCCTGCACCCCTGGGAGTGCCCAAGGCCCAGCTGGATGGGGTTTGGAGCACCCTGGGATAGGGGAGGTGTCCCTGCCCATGGCAGGGGTGGAACTAAATGATTTTTAAGATCCCTTCCAAGCCAAATCAGTTTGTGATCCTATTATTCTCTAATGCTAACCAAAGACAACTGGTGCATGTGATGCCCTCCAAGAAGCTCTGCTGTTTGTAGTGTGCACTAACAGCAGCACTGCTGCTATCCCTCCACTGGCCAAACATATTTGCAAAACAAACACAGTCTGTGGAGAAGTTGTAGAGGGGAAGGAGAGAAGAGAGCCAGGGAAAAAGAAAAACTGTAGCAGTTGGAAATACTTAAAGTCACAGATTCTGGAAAGAAAACCTTGCCTCCTCCTCAGGATCCCATCCTTCAAGTAGGGAAAACCCAAAAACCTTGTAAATGCTACTGCAAGGGACAAAGAAGGAATAAGAGCTGCTAATTCTCCCTGGCCCTCACTATGCTTTCTCAGCTCATGTCTACACAACACTGGGATCATCTATCCCTTTCCAAAAATACTGCTCATTTCCTGTATTTCTGTAATTCTATCCCCTGGCATCACACACTACCTTAAGTCTTTGTTTCCTCATCTCAGCTGGATGTACTTTCTTCCAACAACAATGGCACATTCTATAACAAAGCCCCCCAGCCCCTGAGTTCAACTGCTATTGAATTTATCTCTGCTACAGCACAAGACTGGTTTGAAAGAGTGAGTCATTCAAATTATTTAAAGTCTTACACATTTCTGAAATTTTAAAATGTGGTGTAGGAAGAGAAAGAAAACCTCACTGCACACAGAGGCAGAGAACGACCCAGCTACCTGACATTGTGCACCCCTTCTGCACAACCCCTACAGGGTTTGCCTCCTCCTTCTGAGTTTGCAACAACCCCTGTGAACCCTCTCTTGTGGGCTGTCTCCTTTTCCCAGCCCTTTCCCACCTCTGCAGTCCTTGCTGTGCTGCTGAAGTTGCTGCCAATTTACACTGGCCTGCTCTGTGCTCAGCAGCAGATGCTCCATGACTCATGCAGTGCTTGCAGATGCAAGTTATCCATAACAGCACCCTAATTAACAATACCAAATGTCAGCTCTCCCATTCAAACATGGACATGCTCATGTGTATGACCATGCTATTTTAGGAGGCAGTGTCTGCTCCCTTGGAGTGTCCAAGGCCAGGCTGGATGGGACTTGGAGCACCCTGGTCCCATGGAAGGTGTCCTGCCCACAGCAGGGGGTGGGATGAGGCCCCTTCCAACCCGACCCATTCTGGAATTCTGTGACAAAAATACAAAGGGAAAGTCAGAGATGCTGATTTTCACCTATCATATGAATGATTTTTATTGAATTTTGAGTGTCACAAAGAGCCAGACATTCAGAAGAGCCAGGAAGCAACCTGACCTTGAAAAAAGATAAGGAAAAACTAATGAATGACTTTGCACTGCTAAGGGCTAAATTACACACACACACACACACACACACACAACAAACAGAGTCCAGCTTTGAGATATGGTCTGGGTCAAACTGTACTAGGCCGTGGTACACTTCCTTAATGGAATTTTAAGTACTCACAAGCAGAGGTTTTCCACTTCACTCCAAAGCTTTACCTGTCACTGAAACACCAGGGAATTTGAGGATTACACGCAAAAGCCCAGCATAAAGGAGAAACGGCAGCTGGCCTTTTCCTGCGGTGATAAGGCGGGAAGGGCTGCAGGCCCTGAGTTTTCCAGGGCCGGGCTGGACATTCCCGGGTGCCTCCGGCTCCAGCAGGGACCGCGGGACCCGCCCGCCACCTGCCGGGCACAGCCAGGCGGCAGCGCCAACCCCGCTCGCTCCCTGCGGCACTCAAACCACTCAATACTGCACGACCCGTGTGCCCAAGAGCTGAGAACACGGTACCGGGGCAGCAGCTTGGCTTCTCGGGGTTTCTGGGTGCTGGAAGGCCGTGACCCATGGTCCTGTGGCTGATCAGTATAAACACGTTTTGCTCCCTGCTGCACTGTCTGCATCCTGAGCCTGGTGTCCTGAGCTTGGTAGAGACAGCCTTGGAAGAAAAGCCAAAACCAGTCTCTGAAGCCCTGAAGGGGCATCACAAGACCTCAGTTAATAGGTTAGGAAAGTGATATAAAACAACAGAAACACAGACTGGTTTGGGTTGGAAAGGACCTTAAAACTCACCTCATTGCAGGCCCTGCCATGGGCAGAGACACCTTTCACTAGCCCAGGGTGCTCCAAGCCCCATCCAACCCGGCCTTGGTTGGACTTCCAGGGATCCAGGGGCAGCCCATGCCAGGGCCTGCCCACCCTGCCAGGGAACAATTCCCTCCCAATATCCCATCCATCCCTGCCCTCTGGCAGTGGGAGCCATTCCCTGTGTCCTGTCCCTCCATGCCTTGTCCCCAGTCCCTCTCCAGCTCTCCTGGAGCCCCTTTAGGCCCTGCAAGGGGCTCTGAGGTGTCCCTGGAGCCTTCTCCTCTCCAGGTGAGCACCCCCAGCTCTCTCTGGCTCCTAAGCAGAGGGGCTCCAGTCCTCCTGATACAAAAGGAAGTTAAAATAAAATAAAAAAAGCCCATAATGGAAACAACCCCCTGGAATTTAGCTGAATAAACAAGCAGAGTAAAGAAGTTCATAGAAAAGATTTATTGCTTGGAGCTGTCTTTGGCTGTGTGCAGGTCTAGCAGGAGGCTCCCCAGCTCAGTCCAGCAGCTCGTCTCTCACCAGCACAGGGAAGCGCCGGCCCCCCTCACAGAGCTGGCTGTGGATGGCCCGGAACAGCCCTGCAGAGCCCTCCTGCCATGGCCTGGCCTCCAGGACAGGCAGCAGCTCTGCCATCATCACCTGGCAGAAGCAAAGGAGACACTGTCACCAGAGTCAGCAGCACTCTAGAACTCCTTGTAGTGGCTGCATAACAAGTGAAATCTAATCAGAGCAGTATGACTAATAACAGGCTAATTGATTGATGGATACTTTCTTTTGTCATATTTAATAAAGGCAGAGTGGTTCATTTTCTGCTCATGAGCTCCCTCGGCAGCCACCCAGCATTTTCAGAGCAGAGTCAAGTGGCAGTGCTGCTGCCCTGCTGCAGGGAAGGCCCAGCACTGGGATGAGATCAGCATCCTGCAAGAAACTGCAGCTGGTGCTGGTTCAGGAGCTCTGCAGCCACACAGTGAAGTGTTCACTCACCCAAGGGTAAAGTTCAACCCCTCACTCAGCACTGTTCACATCACCTCCCAGTTATGCCAGAGGTGTGAGTGGCAACTCCAGCCCAAAGAGGCCACAGGGACTGCTCAGGCTGCCCAACATTCCCTGGCCTGGCTGCTGCTCTGTTAAGCCTATGCTGGGATCTCAGCCCATGCTGTCACACAACCCAGGGCAGCTCTGGGATTAGGACTCACTGACTGACAACTCAAGCACAGGTCACTTCAATCACTGGACAAAAGCTGGTCTTTGGTACCCCACTCTTGAATTAATGCTTAGACAGACATTTTGCCTGGGATTTTCATTTTTTTCTTTTTTCATCTGGCATGAGGTTATGAAGTCTGAGCAGCCTGCACACCAAAACCCAGCCTGCTACACACTGCCTGCTCAGGAGAGAGGACAACTGCATGTGTCAGCCACCTCCCTAAAGGCTGCCAGAGCTCCAGGAGTGTTTGGACAATGCTCTCAGGCAGAGGATGGGATTCTTGGGCTGTCTATGCAGGGCCAGGAGCTGGGTCTCTTCCAACTCAAAGTTATTCTGTGATTCCATGATTGTTCCCTGCTGGATGATACAGAGGAAGACCCAAACAGAATAGAGTACAGGATATCTGCAGGGGCTTCCCTCTCCTGTTCTACACAAGTCTCTGTGCAGGGATGGGGAGCAGGACACAGCTGCTCATCTCTGGGAAGTCTCTTTCTACAGACATGAAAGCTACCTAAGGGGAAAGCTGGCCCATGAAGGAGTGCTGCACTGCTCCACTTCCATCCACCTGCTCTGCTCCTGACACCTAAGAAGAAACAGATCTTCACCATCAAAGACAGGCTAAGAGCTACCAGGAATTTCTATGATACTTGGCATTTCTCCATGGAAAGGCAGTGGACAGGCTGTGCCCAGAAACAGGCACATCCTTTTCTGGGGTATTTATCTTGTTCCATGCCCACTTACTTCACCTTATCCTGCACACTCTGCACAGGGCTGCTTCAGACTCTCAGGGCTCACATGGCACAAAGCATCTATTTGGGTACATGTGCAGAAGAAACTGTGTCAACCAACAGAGCAGCAGGAATCAGGCTTTGGTCACCATTTCATTTTGGGCAGACAAAAGAACCCCAAACCCTTCATAATCCATAATTCAGGATTATAATGCTGAAATCCCATTTGAAGTCAGGTAGCAATCTGTCTTCAGCCACAGGGCTGCAGACAGTTATTAATAATGCCTCTGGCTTACAAAAAAAAGACTTTTCCAGAGTCTCTATCACTCAAGTCAGTGGCAAAGAATAGGTCAGAGGAGGAGATTTGATTTCATAGATCTTCTCTGCCCTTTGCTGCTGGCTGAGAAGAACAAGTAATCCCTGTGTGGCAAACTCTCTGCTCAGGCTGCTGAAGAAGCTGACACCTCCTACCCTGTTCTTACAGTCTCAGAATGGTAAAAGCAAGATTAGCAGCACAGTGGTTTGAGATTTAAAAGGAAAGGAACAGAGAACAGAGGAGCTCAGGTGCACAGCAGAAGCTGGAAGTTACACAGGGGGGAATGAGGGAGTGGGTGCCCTAATAGGGCTGTAAAGGCCTGACAAAAGGGGCATTATCAACAACATCCTCCACTGCCAAATTCTTTCAGAATACATAAATAAAATCTTATCAGGAGAGGGTCAGGCATGTAAGAGCCTCTGCTCTGACCCTAACAACAGCAACAACAACAAAAGTCCCATTCACCAACAAAGAGAACACGGCATAAACACAAAAACATCACTGGAGGAACTTGCCATGCTGCTGCTGCCCATCAACACCTTGTACAACAGCTGCTGCCCCACAATTGTCCTTTTCCTTCCCTGGACTGGGAGCACTGACACTTCTCCAGACTCACCTTTTGTAAGGCAATCTCTTGGTGCAGCATTGACACTTGCAGCTTCAAGGCAAACAGGTCCCTCAGCTCCTGGAGACTGGAGTAACAGAGGAGAGGCACAGCCAGCATGTCTGCACTGTCACATGTCTGTCCCCTGGCAGGGACACAGGCTGGAGAGCAGCTCCCCACATCCCCAGGGCAGTCTGGGCACAGCCTCAGCTGGGACTGCAGAGCTGCCAGGGTACAAGAAAGGGCAGGAGACAAAAACATACCAGTTAAATCTGTACTTGCATACTTTATGATCTACTTACTGTTCCCAGAAACTGATGACTAAAGACACTGTATTAATCAGGGTAAGCTCCTCACACATGGCACAATCAGGGCACCCTAAGCTGTGGCCTGCATTGTCCCCTCCCCAGCCCACTTGAACTGCAACTGCAGTTCAAAGCTCCAAGTCTCTCCTGGACACAGAGGGGGTGACACACAGGTACCACAGATTTGTCTGCCACCAGAGAATTAAGTTCTCCAATACCATAAAGATAACCAGGAGCAAAATGACCTTGGTCCAGTGTCCTGCACACAGATGGCAAAGGGCCACGCTCACACCTGGCCACACACACAGGGACTGTCTCACCTTCTTGCAGCAGCTGCAGCTTCTGCAGGCACTGGGACACTGTGCTTTGCAAACCCTCCAAGGTCAGAAGGCTTTCATACTCTCCTTGCAGAGTGGGAGGATCTACAAGAGAAGCAGAGAAAAAGTGTGAACACTGGAACCTTCCTCCCCTAACAGCTTCCAGAATGGCCTTGGGTTCACCAGCCTTCATTTCAGGCAGAGAATATCTTGGGATATCTTGGGATGTGCTGTCCCTCGTGTCCAGCACATCCCAAGAACACAAAACACGTGGAACTGAGCCCAAACCATCCTTATTCTACCTTGTGCCCTCCCACTGCTCTTTTTCCCTCCTTACCTGCAGGCTCAGCTTCCATATACTTCCTCAGATGGAAGAGGACATCCTGGAGGCCCCTTAATTCCTCCTCTATCTCTGCAGGACTGGGGGTCAGCTTCGGGGAGCAAAACTCAAACAGCAGCAGCTTAAGGAAGGTTCCACAGAATGCTGAGCCCCAGGCCAGGCCAGCTGCAATCAGGACAGAGGGAAGTGGCACTGCAGGGGGAAGGTGAGGACAGCAAGCACAGCTGTGTAGGGCATGCTTGCCTTGTGGCCACGTTTGGCTGGATCAGAAGTTTTGCAAGTGCCCAACAGCTGTACTGTGAGAAAACCCACTGCCTAGAGACCCAGCTGGAACTGCTGTTATTGGAGGCATAACTCTCTCCAGCTTGGAGCTCACTGCAGAGCAATTGCACCCTGTGCCTGCTAGGAAAGGATACGGTTGTCTGGATTCTCTCCATAAAACGGGTCCTTGCAGCTGCTGCATCTGCACTCGTTTGGCACAGGCGACATCTCTCCCATGCCCTGAAATTCCAAAGGGGCAGGAGGTGGAAGTTATGCTCCTTTGTACCAGACAGTGCTCACACTGAGCTGTGACACACCAGTGTGGCACAGCAGTGCTTTAATTACAAGTGTCTCCCTCCCCCTCTCTCTCACAGGTTATTTACCAGCCATTCCCAACTCATTCCCACGGCTGCTCTCAGATCAACAAGGACACCCTGCAGAAAGCATCAGACCCTGCAGAAAGCATCACACACTGCAAAGCACCTGTTACTCTCTCCTCTTGTTTTGAGGAGAAAGATCAGAAGACAGACAGCACATTTCCATAAGCAGAATGTGAACTTCTGGCACATCCCTCATGATGCTGTATTGTCCTGCCTGTCTTTATACCCCAGAGGAAACAACAAATCTTCCCTTCCTTTCTTGGGAGTAAGTCATTTGCATTTCTGTACATTGGTTCTGTTAGTATAGGTGTACCAAATAAAACAGCAGACAGGACAAACTACTCTCACCCAACTACTTCATATTCCAAACTTCCTCAAGATTCTTAATAATCTTTGGGGGGGGGGGGGACGACAAAGTGGTATCTATGGCAAGGAGAATGACAGCAGCATGTCAGGGATGCAAGACAGAGGTTTAAGGGCAGTACCAGGAGGAAGCTGACTGGGACTTCACAACAGAGTCCACCAGTTTTTTAGATAAAGCACTGCACAAATAACAGCACTACTGTTGAACTCTCTCACAGAGTTCAACATCCTCATGGATGCACAGTCCCCATGATATCCTTTCCTTAAGGACTGTCTCCCAAAACCTGCCACAGCAAGTGAGAGCCATCAGGAGGAAGCTTAAAATAGTTCTGCAGTGCCTGACTAACTCGAGTGTGCATGTGTCTTCTCTCTAGCCTAATGGATCTTTTAAATCATGTTAGAATCTGCAGATTTCAGAAATATGTTATGCAAAGAAGTGGCAAGGTTAATGGCACAGGAAAGAATAGAAGTTCCCAGGCAAGATGCAAATCCTCTACAAGAGATCTTTAGTGCAAAGGTTATTCTCAATCTGTTACTGAGTTGAAAGCAATAGTGAGGAGTATAAAATTACACCAAAGTGGTTGGAATGCTAAAAGACTCAATTTCAAAGTGAAAATTAAGGGTATAAAGTCTTTACAACTTGCAGAAGGGCAACTAACAAACTGGTGCCTGATAAATGACAGTTTTCAAGAGGAGGAGGAATTCTTGAGGGCAGCACAAGGGGCTATAGTTAGATTTAAGAAAGGGTTTATGCTTAATATCTGAACAAAGCACATAATGAGCATCAGAGGAATTGTGGGAAACCCTTCCAGAAGACTGGAGAATGGACTAGAGCATGCAAGCCCCAACCTCTGGCACCATCCCTGCAGTAACACTGCAGCTGGCTTAGTGTAAGAGTTCAGCAGCAGGAACCAGCCTCAGACACACACAGGAGTGCTGCTTCCAGGCTGCAAAGGCAGGCCAGGGATGGTCTGGGAAACTCTCATCGGATAGTGTATACAGACACCCATCCCACGGGGTGTCCTGCCTTCAACAGGTGTGTGCCACCAGCAGAGGCTTCTGCTGCACCCTCAAACCCACAATTAAAACATTCCAGGAACTTCATGACTCAGTGATTAACAGTAATTAGCACTCAAAGAACAAAAGTAGCACTAGTGGCCACAATAACAGGAGAACACATCCTCAGCAGCAGCAGCCTTGCAGTACGAGAGCTCTTCCTGCTCCCAGTTCAGGCCCTGTGGGGTCACTGCCTCCCGGGCACAGAACAGCCACACCTGACCCCTCTCACAGCCCTGAAGCTCAGGGGAGTTCTGGGCTGAACTGGTCAGACTGGTCTTACCTGGAGTTCCTGGAATAGACTTTCCTGTAGGGAAGGGGGAGCTTCAGCTGGCATCTGTGAAACAGGACAAGGATCAATCTTGGCAGCTGGAAAGCAATTAACTCAGCCTTGTCTTCCAACAGGGAAAATGGTGCTTTGTCAAAATCTGAAATTAATTTAGCTGCAATGGGAGATGTCAGCAACTCTGGAGATTGGATCCACCAACTGTCTTCAGATTGTCCTCAAGGAAGGAAGATTAGGTTGCTCATTGGACTCCACAGGCATCATGGAGCTGAGCTGGGAGAGCTCCTGCATCCTGGACCAGAGGTTCATCCAGGGGGGCAGCTGGGAGCAAAGCCATGGCACAGCAGAGTACAGACATGGAGACAACACCTGCAGGGAAACTGGTCTGCCATAGCCTCTTGCCCTGCCTCAGCTGCACAAGGCAGCTTTGCTTAGCACCGTGTCACACTCAGAGAAATAGGAAAGGGACAGTCCAGCTTCCACTGGGAATATGATTCTTAACCCTGAAGCAGAATAATCCCTAAATTGTTCCTACAAAAACAGGAGGGTTGGCAGTTGTTAGTCACATGCAGACTAGGAATGCAAGGCCACAGCGGGGAATTTAAGAAAATGTTTGAATCCAGATCCCCGTTCCTACAGCAACTGTCACTGAAGTGTCCTGGGGCCCTTCCAATGCCAGTGAAAAGGGATCATTTCCTCCCTGCACAAACACAAGAGTTAGGTTGTGGTGGCTGAGAGAAATACTCCTCAAACCTTTCCAGATGCAGATTGAACTTCAGTGCTGTTAAAGCAAAAGAGGAAAGAAATTACTTAAACAAGACAGACTGGCATGAAGGCAAAGCCAATCTTCCAAGTATTATTTTGCCACTTTTCCACAGAGAATCTCAGTAACATTCCCTTCATAATCCTTCCTGCACCAAACCCCTAAAACAACTGCACTTTAGTCAGTCCTGATTTGTGTAGTTACATGGGCAGTATGTTACAGGTTAACAGGGACAGCATCAAACCCAGATGCCATCACTCCAAAGAGCACTGGGCACATGCTTGAGAGAGAGAGAGAGAGAAAAATCATGCATTATGTATTGTCACTGTGTAAAAAACAGAATAAATAAAAAAATCAATATGCTATAATAGACAGTACACTCAGAGGAAAGCTAAGGCTCAAGAAAGCTCTATAGAGACAGCTTTCCAAAACACTCATAGGGGACTATGAAACATCAAAAGTCTTAATTGAAAGGCTTTCAAAGTCCCAGCCATCCAACAATAAGCCCTTAAAATGAAAACACTTACTTAACCACAATAAAGGCTTTTAAACTGTATAGGATCCTTCCTCTTCAGAGGGACGTGAGGAGGATGAATCCAGGCTGGGACCCCCAGAGCAGCTACAGCCAGCAGGATCTGTACATGTGCCTGTGAGTATGGAGCAGAACAGGAGAGGTGCCCACCTCCCACACTTACCCCTTTTCCTGCAGGGTGCCTGTCCCTGGTGAGGTGCTCCTTCCCCATGCACCTGCAGCGTCCTCCTTTTTGCTGGACTCTCCCAGGAAACCACAACTTTTCTTCCCTGCATCAAGTAACTGCTTGCCAGCAACTGTGGAATTCTTTACTGCAGCTGAATCTCCTCCAGAAAAGCTTTGCTGCTCATTTGGGGCAGATTCAGACAAGCCAGGTGTCTCCTGGGGTTCAGCTGCAGCACTGACTTCTCTGGCACTGGCACCAGCTGCTGTCCTGTGACTCCTTCCTTGTTTGGAAGTCACTCCTTTTGAGGAAATCTTCCCAGCTGTCCTGGGGCCTTGAGAAACACATCTGGCTGGGACTTTCCTTTGCAGTTTCTTCACATCTGGGTCAGTCCGGTAAGGGGCTCTTAACTGGTATAGAGAGGGCTTCTTCAACAACAAAGGCTTTTTGCTTCCAGCTCTCACCTTCCTGCACTCAGGAACATCCTCAACAGGTACAGGCACCTGCTGCTCTTCAGCTTTCTTGGGAGCATGTGCCTCACCTGCCCATTTCTGTCCTCTAGCTCTCTGAGCCTCTAATGGATTTTCCAAGATGCTTTTCCTGACCTTCAGTGCCTTCTCTAAGGCCCTGTTCAGCAGTTCCAGCTCCTCTAGCTCCTTGGGTGAAGGCCTGTCTTCTGCAAGAAGAGAAAACATGTCAGAAGGCTCAAACATGGATGTTCTCTATTTGACTCTTCACTTACTTGCTCTTCCAGGTGGCACAGAAGGAAACAAAACCTAATGACCGGTGCAGGGGTATTTGTTTAGCTGTGGGAACAGCCACTGCACAGAGGATGCAGGTAGGACTGCCAGAAGCTTTGAAGCCCCAGGATGGATGTGATCCACAGGAGGACACATCTCCCGAGCCAACCTCTACAAGTGACATTTCCACACATGGGTCAGGCCCGCAGTCACTTTATTGCCGGCCTTGGCTAACGAGACACGACTCCAAGCTAAGGGGGTATTTAAGTGGATGCAGAGCATTGGAATAACTCCTAATACCCCAACTGGCCCGGGGCCGGTGTGCCATGAGGGGGGACCGGCCCGGGGGAAGCGCTCACCATGCTCAGTGCTGGAGCCTGACTGTGGCTGTGGCCGCTCCTCTTCCTCATCATCCCTGGAGGGAACAAACAGCGACGGAGCCGGCGTCGCTGCCCCGGGACGGGACCAGCATCCCCGGCCCGCGGGGCCTCGGATACGGCTGCGGGACCAGCGCCCGGGCCGCCCTCCTCCCTGCGGGCCGCCCGGGGACGGAGGGGCCCGGGACAGGGCGCCACACACGCGGGGGCCGCACTCACCAGCGCCCCAGCAGCGCCCGGCTCCGCGCCGCCCGCCGCTCCAGCTCCCGCCGTCGCTCCGCGCCCTCGCCCAGCGCCGCCCTCAGCGCCGCCGCCGCCCTGCAAGGCCCAGCGCGGTCAGCGCCCCGCGGGACCCGGCCCGGCCCGACCCGGCCCTGGCCCCCTGCCCCCTGCCCCTCACCTCCGGCCGCGGCCCGCAGGCAGCATCGGACCGGCCGCGGCCCCGCCGCTGTTCCCGCCGGCCCCGCGCTCCCCGCGCTCCCCGCGGCCCGGCCAGGATCTGCAGCCGGGGCGGGGCCCGAGTGCGCCGGAGGCGGGAGCGGCCCCGGGCCTGAGGCGAGAGCGGCCCCGGGGCTGAGGCGTTCCGGGCGGCTCCGGTGCCGCTCCCCGCAGCGCCGAGGGTGTCGGGCAGAGGGGTCCCTGTGGCCGCTGTGCCTGCCCGGCGCGGGCGGGACAGGGCCGGGGATGCCCCGCTGGGCCCGGGGAAGCTGCTTTTCCCTCCGCTGCCTTCGGCGCTTCTCTCCCTTTCCTATCCCCTCTAAGGGGGCTCGGGCGCCGCGGGCCTGTTCCACAGCCCGAGGTATTCGACCTCTCCTGGGGTCAGGACCCCATCGGGATTTGTTCCCCTCAGCTTTGGCAGTGGAGAACACAGAGCCCCGCGGCTGGAGGTGGAGCGGGCCCGGGCCGGTGCCGGGTGTCCGCCTCTCCCCCGGACCGTGGCAGAGCCACGTTCGGCCCAGCGCACGGCAAACTGCTGCTGCCGCCCGTGCTTTGCGTCAGCATAAAAAAGAATTTGTTGGGGTTTTTTGATGGAGAGGGGAATCTGCCTTGCTCTGCGGCTGTGGGAGCAGCCGGGTTGGTACCGCGGGCTCCGAGTGCTGCTGGATCCCGTCAGGATCAGCTCTCGCTGCGGAGCAGTGCAGTTCTCCAGAACAGCCCGTAGCTGGCACTCGGCATTGTCTGTTCAGGCAGCTAAAGAGCAGGAATCCAGTCCTCCCCCTTGCACAGCAGAATGAGAGTTAGCAAAAAGTCAGAAAGGAAGAAAGAAGTGGTTCTTTGCCTTCAATGGCTGAGTCTTGAGGTTGAGATGCTCGTGATTCTCTGCAACGATGTGACCACAGACTTTTTAAAAGAGAAGTTGAGAATTCCAGGTGATTCATCGAAACAAGACTTTAAAACCCCTATAAAATGATACAAAAAAATCAGAAAAATCGTCACACATCGTGAGTTCCCAGATTCGCGAACTCAACATTTTTCCAATTGTAATTTGCACTTTTGGCACTAGCAAAGAATCACTTTGCAACTGAATTTGGCAAACAGGCTGGCCCCTTCCTGCCGTGAATCGTGTAGAGAAGTGAGTTCACTGTCAGAACTCTGTGAACAGTTATGCTTCTGAGGCATGAGCCAAGGTAGAGCCCAGCTAGATATCCCTGGGCTCAGTGGGGCTGACGAGAATATCAGACACTCAGAAAATAATTTAATCAACAAAGTCACCAGGTGCAATGCTGTGGGACCCTGGGAAGCACAGCAGCAGAACAAGAAGAGCTCATTTTCAGACAGCTGCTTCTCTATAATCATTAAATATCCTGAATCAGAAGGGACACACAAGGATCACTGTCCCTGCACAGACATCCCAACAATCCCACCCTGTGCCTGAGAATGGTATCCAAAACACTCCTGGAGCTCTGGCAGCCTCGGGGCTGTGCCCATTCCCTGGGGAGCCTGGGCAGTGCCCAGCACCCTTTAGGGGAAGGAGCTTTTCCTAAAATCCAATATAAACCTCCCCTGGCACAGCTCCAGCCTTCCCTCATGTCCTGTCCCTGGTCACAGAGCAGAAATCAGAGCTGGCCCTTGGGATGAAGCTGCAGGCCCTGCTGAGCTCTGCCCTCAGTCTCCTTCAGGCTGAACAAACCAAGTGCCCTCAGCCACTCCTCACACAGCTCTAGTTTCCTCGAGACCCTTCACCATCGTTGAGTCTCTCCTTTGCTCTCCAGTAACTTTAGATCCTCCCGATACTGTGGTTCCCAAAGCTGTGCCCGGGGTAGGTGGATTCCTGCAGGCTAGGACTGGCCAGGAGATGGAGCCCTGGGCTCCCGGAGCCTCCAGCATCACCTGCTGTCCCACGGGGAGCACAGCCTGGGCCGTGAGAGTGACACCTCTCCTCAGGCACCTGCATGCTGTCGGCATTTATTAAAAACAGTATTAAAAACAACCAGAAAAGGGATCAGGCTGCTGTAATCTGGGAAAGTCACCCGAGGCATGAAGCCTGCTGGAGCAGCACTACTGACACGGCTACCTTTTACATCAAGTCTCTGTGGTTTGGCAGTGCTAAAAATGATCCCCAAAACCCAAGGATCACTTTGAACAGGAGATAAATCAAGTGTGTGCTCCTCCTGAGCCTCTGGTTTTATGCAGGCAGTAGAATTCCCCCCAACAGACAGGAAAGCTTTAATGCAGGCACTTTGCTGTTAAGCTGCACCTTGCTGGGAAGGACAGATGAATATCTGCATGTTGGCTTAAAGTTTTAGGTGAGGCAAGGGCTGCTGCCATCACAAAATCAGGAAGGGCAGTGTGGCAGGGAGGGCAAGGCTTTACCTCGCCCCTTCCAGCTGCACCTTCGAGCACTGGTTAAACCATGGGTGAATCCTTGGCAGAGACATTGGGGTGAGGTGAGAATTGGCAAGTGGAGAGCAGAAACTTCCTGACAGCTATAAAACCAGTCCTCTACTGATGCTCAGGGCTCAAACGTACTGACTCTGGACTCAGCTCATCTGCTCCCACTCCCCTCCACACCTCTGTGATGGGCTGCTGCTGCCTCGCCTTCTGAGGCGTCTTGCAACAGGGCAGCAGCTGGGGAAATCAGTTCTTGCCTTCTCTTGTGGGTGGTTGGGTTTCCAGTGGATCATCTGACAAAGGCAGTTGAGGAAAAGGTCCCGGTGTGTGTATTTAACTCTTCACTGAGAGCATCTTGTGCTGGAGTGGGTAAATGCAGTGAAGAGCTGTATTCTGTTCATGTAGCAACAGGCCCTGCACCAGTTCAGGCACAGCTGGCATAGGAGACACTTGTGCCAGAGCCTGGATTTTAAGCTAACAGAGTCTGAACTGTGTTTCTGCTTCATGACATTTGCTTGCTGGGAAAATGCTGGCTCAACCTGGCACCCATGCTAAGTAACATTTCAACTGGTGCAAAAATTTAGTTACAAAAGACAGGTTAAAATACTTGTGTGATGTACAAGGGACTGTTGCTGGTACACAGCTCTGGCACCAGTTTTTTTTGGGCCTGAAGCCCTGAGAATCTTACATAGGTGAGATGTAATGGAAGTTAAAATGTCAGCACTCATTCACTGGTCAGGCTGACAGGTGCCAGGTGATATTCTGCAATCTGTATTTCTATTTTTCTGAGAGCCCAACTCTTAAATACCTGTCAGCTAATAAAAATAACTGTCCAGGCACTGGGATCTCCTGCTGGGTGCCTAAAGCTCTTTGAAAGCCGTGCCCATAACCCATCATGGTAGGATTCCCTGGGGTAAAATTCAAGTAGACATCACTTAGCAACAAGAAGAGAAAAAAATTAAGCCAGGAGATAAACTTAATCACTAATACACCTCCCCACACTTTCTATATTATTATTATATTATATTATATTATATTATATTATATTATATTATATTATATTACATTACATTACATTATATTACATTATTCCATGAGCTGTCTTCCTCCTGCGTGCTGCCCGTGGGGATCAGTGCTCTTTGCTGAACTGACACAGGAAAATCCTCCCTATGTACACGGGCATGTTGTGGCTTAAACCCAGCCCTACACTACTCACTCCCCCCTTCCCAATGGGACAAGGGAGAGCATTGTAAAAGTGAGAAAAGTCATGGGTTGAGATAAAGACAGTTTAACAGGGAAAGCAAAGGCCATGCAAGAAAAGCAGAACCAGGAATTCATTCCCTGCATGTCCTGGGCAGGCAGGTATTCAATCATCACCAGGGCAGCAGGACTGTCACTGGTAACAGTTCCTTGTGATAGGAAAGGTGTGTGCTAATGTCTTTACACACAGTTCATGGGTGAGGGGATGGGTGTTAATGTCTTTGAAATGTTTCTTAATGTCTCTACCAGCTTCAAGTGAGGCCTCAGGTTTTAGCTTTTATAGTCTTCAGATTCTGTGCTGCTTTAGTGTGCACTTCTGATCTTCATATTAGAAGATAGTATGCTCTCTTTACCGAGTAGGTAGACTAAACAATTCCTTCTCTAGCTGGGGACCAAGGACAAATTATCCAAATCTCAGGCCCAAGAGCACAAACAACGTGGACTGGAGAGAAAAAAACAAGGAGGATGGGACTTCATGGGCTGGAGCTGTAACTGGACAATTAACTCCAATATACAAATGGAGCAGAACTCATAAAAGTGAGAGACCCCGTGCCCGGCCGTGCATTTTGTGACCATTTTGGGTCATCTTGGGTGCAGCCCTGCCTTGGCTCTTGTGTTGCCCAAGGTGGATCCATTGAGGCCTTCTAATAAATCCCTACTTTATTCTTTAACTCTGCCCAGTCTCTGTTCTAGGGCAGCCTGCACAGGGCATCACAAGCAGCAGGTTTATTACAGAGCCCAGACAGCTCTGACTCCTAAACAGACAAGTGGGTCTGAGCTTGAGATTCTGAACTTTGGAGTAAAATGACAGGTTCAAGGGGGAGAGGTGCTAGGCTGTTCAGGAAGGCTGTGCCTTCCTTAGTGCCTCAGCAATGGGGGAGGAAGAGGGCAACATGTTGACTGGGAGTTTGTGATAAAAGGAGGCTGCACCCTCTGAAACCTCAGGAGAGAAAATCCCACGGGCATGTGCCCTGGTGGACTTTCTGCCTTTATTCAAATAAAGTTTCAGGATTCCTCTGTCTCCTTTATGGACCCAGGCTTTTCATAGTGGGATTTTTCATACAAGTCCAACCATTAACCCACCACTAAACCATATCCCCAGGTACCACATCTACATCTTTTTTGAACACCTCCTGGGCTGGTGACTCTATCACTGCCCTGGGCAGCCTGTGCCTGACTACCCTTACAGTCATTAAATTTTTTTCTAATATCCAATCTAAACCTCACCTGACAGAACCTGAGGTTGCTTCAGCTTCAGCTGGCTAGGTGAAAAATGCTGACAACAGGGACACTTTCACTGGGAAATAGTCTGTATCCTCACCCTCCTCCTGAATGTTACATCGGATCAGCCCTGTTTGAAACAAGACAGGGAGGACAAAGGAAGTCTTCTGTGAATGAAACCATGGAACAGATTGTCAGGAAAATTAATCCAAAAACACCAGAGATTTTTGTCCAAAAAGGAGACAGAGAAGTCTCGTAACTTTATTTGAATAAAGGGAGAGGCTGTGGGGCATTCCCCTGGAGTCTCTCTAATTTTTGGAGCACGCAGCCTCCTTTTTATTTTAATTTCCTGGCCGCATGTCACTCTCTCTTTCCCCATTGGCTGAGGTACTTGACAGGTACAGGCTTTCTGAAATGCCCAATACCTGAAACACCTAATACCACCTTCTAATGTATAACTCCCCACCATTGCCTTTTCATTGTTGTCGCTCAGTGGAATTTCTTAGGGATTTTATGGTTCTTCCCATTGTTTCTTTCATCTCTCAGTATTCAATTTGATTTATCAGCAGACCTAAAGTTTGTTCACAGAGACAAATCTCTCATTCCATTTATCAATCAGTGAAGTCCTTCCCATTGTTTCTTTTATCTCTCAGTATCTAGCTTGATTTACCAGCAGATCCACAGTTTGTTTGCAAAGACAAGTCCCTCATTCCTGTCAGGGTGGTGCTACAGTGCATATTGAAGTTCGAAAAGACTGCAGCTGAGGTGAGGAGATCCAAAAGAAAAGGGGATTCCTTCCAAACGTGGTCTCCGTGTCCGTCTCGGAGCTGGGGCCCGGGGAGCTCGCAGTGCGGGAGCGCCGCTGGGTTTCGCTGTCCCGCCGCCCTCGGGCCCAGCGCCGCTCCCTCACCGGGACACGGAGCTGCTGGGATGAGCCTTCTGCAGACACTCTGGTGTCACTGCTGGGGCAGGGCAGGGACGGGAGGAGCCGCTGTCCCACAACAATTCGTGCGCACGGTAGCGGCCAAAGCCCCGGGCTGCGGTGCAGGTGATCCCTGGCCGGGCTGTGCAAATCCGGGCCGGCTCTCAGGAGATCCTGTCTGCCCGTATGGGAAGGAGGTGAGGAACCCTGGTTTGGTGTTTCAGCAAGGAGAGCTGGGCTGTGAAGTGAGACCTGGGCAGAGGGAAGGTTGTGAATCTGGAGATTTGGCCAGGCTGTTTGGAAAACATCTGCAGCAATTCATCAGTAGCCCCTGAGAGCACCATGTGCAGGAGTGCTCTGTCTTCGCTGTCTTACTCTGCCAGTGGGGTTCTTTGACTGCAGTAACAAGAGGGTCTTTCCTCCCTCCTTTCTGTGGAAAATGATGCATTTAACACATGCAGGTCCCCATAAAGCCAGGCCAGGAGTTATAAACCACAGGGAAAGCAGTGGATTAATACCCCCCCCCGGGACTGAATGTGTTAAGGATCATCACATTAACACATCTTCAAAATCCTGAGCCCAGGCTGAGGTCTCAGTTCACACCAAATGAAAACCATGTCTCTTGGAGCTTTTGGACAAGGGAAGGGCCTTGCCCAGTTTGCAGAGTCACCCATAGCACTGAGGTATTTATGGGCCTATTTTGCCCTCCAGGCTTCTCGCTACCTGATTTACAGTCTGGGAAAATGCAGCCAAATGGAAAACGAAGAGATCTTTCCTTTTTTTTTCTCTGGCCTTCTCACAGGACAGACTGTTGGAGATGGGGTTCCTGTGGGACAAAGAATTGTCCCACCCATTGACCAGGGCTTCTCCTGCTGAGGCTTCGTGCAAGGCCTTAAACAATCCTGGGACCAAATGTGGCTGTGAAATTTCATGCTCTGACTGTTTGCACAGCACCATTAATTCCCTGGAAAGTGCAGCTTCTGGGAAGGGGGGGTGAACTCTGGGCTCATCAACACTGGAGGGTGTGGATACTGAAGTTTGCATGAGTTAAACAAAACAAAAAAAAAAAAAACAAAACAAAACAAAAAAAAAGCTATTAGCAAAACTTACATGAAAAAAGAACAAAAAACAAACACCACCAGGAATGAAATGCGAAGATCTGAGCTCTGGGGAAGTTTGAGCCTTATGGAGGATGGAGAGGAGCAAGGGCCAAAGACAAGTATTTTTTAATTTCCCTCAAAATTGCCAATAAAGTGTAGAACAAATGTATTTTCTTGTCTTCCATTATAATACTCCTGGAAGCTAAAACACTGCTGGCTGCTTCTTGGGGAAAGTTCAAACATGGAGCATGCACACCTTGGAGAGGTAAGGCAAGACTCAAACATATTCACATCTATTACCAAATGTTTGCCTTCTACCTGAAGAAAAGAACTCCAAGCCTTTAACTTTGACATGGCCTAGATTTTCCATCTCAGGACATTTTGGGCCAGCACAGTAAGGGTTGTTTGGGAGGTGTCTGTGAAGGGGATGGAGCAGAGCACAGATGAGTTCAGCCTGACCACCATGCTGCCCCAGTGCCTCTGCCAGCTCTGCAGGCATCTCCCCATGGCCCCTTTCTGCCCACTGGCAGCAACTGCTCAAACTGGGCCCTGCAGCAGGAGCTCCTGCTGGCTGCTGCCCAGCTACCAGCTGCCTGCTGAAGGAGCAGATGCCTGTGCTGTGTGAGCAGGCCCTGATGGGACCATGTGTGGTCCTGGTGGAGGTGGTCCTGTGGTACAGAAAACTAAAACCAGTGAAAGTCCATGCAGTATATGGTAGAGATAATTCATGCTATTTATGTATAAAATATTGTAAAATCCAAGCTATGTGTTTTGACTGCCCCAGCCGGGAGCAGAGTCTTATTTTCATTCAATTAGTTCCCGGACAACGTTAAGATAATATCAAGTCTGTTAACTTAAGAGTGGAAACTTCCTGGGCCATGATCACTGACTTCCCTGGAATGTCGGGCCAGGGCCACTCAAGAGTGATCTGCACCTCGAAGATTGCATCTACTACCAGCACCACCCTTAACATGTGAATGCCAACTTCTCTGACTTCTCCGCTCTGACAACATCCAGACACCAGGAACCAGACTTTTGTCTATCCCTGCACATGTATGGCCCCAGTTCTGCATGTGAAGAGACACAAAGGAACATTTGGTCATTTCTGCCTCAGGCAGAATAAACTGTATAAAAGCTCACTGCATGAAGTAGTCGAAGTGAACTGAAGGGGAGACTCTGACATTTTGGTGGTCAGATCCAGGTTCACCCAGCGCCGATCCCGGGGTTGACGCTGCCTTGGCTGTGGTGGTTTTTTTTTCTCGAAATTCTGTTTGGCTGACAATCTAATAAATCATTGCTAAATTTTCTTATAAATTTGGCTTCTGATTTGATCATTTATAACAATTTGGTGACAGCCTGAAGTGATTTGATACAGGGGTTCGGGACCCCCTTTCCCACCCGGGGGGCACCCCACTGATTTCAGCGGCCCAAGTGGGATTGGATTCCAAAAAACCCAATCAAATTCACAAAGAGCCGCAACCAGAGCCGCGAGCCGTAACTGGAGTCGTGAGCCGCAAACAGAACCACAGCCAAGGGAGATAAAAGGGCCCAATTCTCGGCAAGCTCAGAACGATCTAGAGAGATCTCCGAGACCCAAGGTTTTTTTCACTCGTAAAAATCAATGTGCACGAAGAAATCCACACGGGAAAAAGAACCATAAGTATTGTGTGGTTGGGTAGAGCGTGATCGGACACGTGTGTGAGATGTGACATTGTCACGGGGCGAGTGCGGACCCCAAGATCGCATTTCCACGATTCCGCGAGGAACATGGTTGGTCGCGGGGGGAGCGGAAGGCTTTGCTGGACATACACGAGAGCAGGGCTCAGGGGGGAGTCTAGGGGGAAAACCAGTCACAGTTGGGATCAGGAGGGGAGAGAGACAAACCTGGAAAACTCCAGGAACCCATCTGCCTTCTGAAACCGGAGGAAACAGGTAAAAAAAATCTGCCCAAAAGGTTGGCAGAGCGGTTTGCTGTTCGACTAAGTCAGGCTGGCAGCTTTTCGTGAGCCAGAAAACCCGACATCGGAGAGAAAGACGGGACCGGCGACGGACATGCCAGTGAAACGAGAAAAGGTAAGAAAAATCGTAACACTTCTTGAGAAAATGGGGTTGGGAAAAAGCAGACTCTAGAGAAAAGCTCAGGAAAAACCCTCCCAGGTCCCTGGAAGAATTCTACCAGAAATCCCCATCGATAGTTCCCTGGGGTGGATGCTGGAACACTGGGATGAAAACCCGTGGAGGGTGGAAAAGTCCAAGGAGAGAATGATCCATTTTTGTATGGAAAAATGGGGAGGGAGGAAGATCGGAAAATACATGGTCTGGCTGATATTCGGCACATTTGAAACCTGGACTTGTGAGTCTTTGAATGACCATGTGGCCGGTCGCAGCCCACGGGATCCTGAGGAAATCGAGTACGCCGACACGTGGAGGCATGCTTGTCCGGCTCTATACCTGGTATGAGCTCTCTGGCGCGTGGCAAAAGCAGGAAAGGAATGGGAACCCTTGTAAAATCTTCCACCCCCTTACCTTGTGGCCCCGCAGCAGCCCGATCCTGCGCAGGCACAAGCGGCGTCAGGAATGCCTCCCGAGGCGGGGGCTCCACAAGCCCAGGTGACTGCACCACTGCCGCCACCAGAGCAGGCAGCAGCTTCCACTTTCCCACATGGCCACGCAGCAGTGGCACAGCTGCGCACACAGGCGTCTCTGAAAATCAAGGAAAGAAAGGTGGACGTCTCTACAGACATCTCTCCCCCCACACGCCGAACGAGGCGGAGAACATGGAGGGTGACCACGGGGGAAAGTGGGGACGAGGAGGAAAAACCTGGCATCTATCCCTTACAGGAGGTGCCGAGAGCTCTGGGGGTGATTGGATACATGCACACCCCGATTGACACCAGTGATGTAAGGGCGTTCAAAAAGGAAATAGGAAAATTAATGGATGATCCTTTGGAGGTGGCAGAGAGGTTGGATGAATTTTTGGGAACCAGCATATACACCTATGAGGATCTCCAAGCAATCTTAAGATCACTATTTAACAATGAGGGGAGAGACATGATCTGGGTAGCTGTGATCAAGGATTGGGAAAAACGGAACCCGAATGGGGGGGCCGGGGAGGAATGGTGGCCAAACCAGAAGCCGTCTTGGGAGCCCAGACAGAAGAGGGGAGGCAGAAAATGATAAATTTAGGAAATATGGTCATTCAAGGTATCCGGGAGGTGGTACCGAAGGGGCAGAACATGAGCAAGGTACTCAGAGAATGTCAGGGGAAAGATGAAACCCCCACGGAGTGGTTGGAAAGGCTCCAGAAGGGTCTGAGAATGTATTCAGGAACAGACCCTGACTCCCCGATGGGAATGGTCTTGTTGAAAATGCAGTTTGTGGTGAAGTCTTGGGAAGATATTCAGAAAAAGCTGGAGAAAACAGATGGGTGGCAAGAGCAGGGGTTGCAGGAACTTCTGCAGGAAGCCCAGAAAGTGTACATGAGACGGGATGAGGAAAAACAGAAGATTCAAGCCAAGGTTCTGGTGGCGGCAGTAAGGGAGGCACAGAAGCAGGAGCAGGGGAAAGATATGGTGAAAAAAGGCACCGGTGAAGAAACCGAGTCCGTCCCAGGAGAAGGGCTCGGGTGAGCAGAAGTGGGACTTTGAATGCTTTTACTGCAAACAGAAGGGGCATACCCGATGGAAATGTCCCAACAAAGCCAAGGACCAGGCAATGTTTCAGGAGGATTAGGGGTGTCAGGGGCTTTTCAGTTTGGGGTCTGGAACATCGAGGGAGCCCTTGATAAAACTAAGAGTGGGACCCCACAGGGAAGAAATGTGGTTTATGGTGGATTCGGGGGCGGAATGGACAACGGTGCTACAGTTACCAAAGGGGTGCTCTCTGAGCAAGGACTCCATGATGGTAACTGGGGCAAAAGGGGAACCTTTTGAGGTTTCAATCATAAAAAATGTAGAAATAGACACGGGAAACCGAAAGCACAATGGAAATATATTGTTGGCCAAAGGCGCGGACTTCAATTTACTGGGGTGGGACATGATGGTTGCTCTGGGAATTGGGTTAGCGGTAGAAAGATCCCGGCTCAAGGTGAGACTTTATAGCCTCACTGTTCCAGACAGGGAAAAGATAGATCCGAGGGTGTGGTATGTTCAGGGGGAAGCTGGGAGGCTGGACATAGAACAAATTCAGGTTGAAATTGAAAGACCAGAGGACCCAATATGGGTCAAACAATATCCCCTCTCCATGGAAGGGAGGAGGGGTTTGAAACCAGTGATCGATGAATTAATAAAGAAAGGCACACTGGAGCCGTGCATGTCAAGACACAACACCCCAATTTTGGCAGTGAGAAAATCAGACGGCAGCTTTAGGCTGGTGCAGGACTTGCAGGCTGTGAAGCAGAGAACTAAGACTTTGTTCCCCACTGTTTCGAATCCTTACACATTGTTGAACAGTATTTCTCCTGAGGACACTTGATACAGTGTAATTGACTTAAAAGACGCTTTCTGGACCTGCCCCTCTCACTGAGGACAGCCACGATTATTTCGCATTTCAGTGGGAAGACCCGGAGATGAACAGAAAGCAGCAACGCAGGTGGACTTCGTTGCCTCAGGGCTTTGTGGACTCTCCAAACTTATTTGGACGGGCACTTGAACAGGTTTTAAGCCATTTTGTACCAATCGAAGGGACAAAGCTTCTACAGTATGTAGATGATTTGTTGGTCGCCAGTCAAAGGGAGGAAGCAGTAAGGACAAGCACAACTGAACTTTTGAACTTCTTGGGAGAAAGGGGGTTGAAGGTTTCAAAGTCAAAGTTGCAGTTCACAGAGCCCGAGGTCAGGTACTTGGGACATTGGTTAACCAAGGGCAAAAAGAAATTGGACCCGGAGAGGGTGGCAGGGATTATTGCCTTGCCACCTCCGCAGACAAAAAGGGAGGTCAGGCAGCTTTTGGGGTTGTTGGGATGTTGGCAGCAGTGGATTGAAGGTTACAGTGAAAATGTGAAATTTCTATATGAAAAACTCACCACAGACCGGATGAAATGGACACAGAAGGATGAAGAGGAATTTAAGGGAGTCAAGGAGGCACTCACAGCAGCACCAGTGCTGAGCCTCCCTGACGCGAGAAAACCCTTTAAGTTGTTTGTGGATGCTAGCAATCACACAGCACACAGGGTGCTGACGCAGGACTGGGGAGGGTCAGGAAACCTGTGGGTTACTTGTCCCGGCTTTTGGACCCGGTCAGCAGGGGTTGGCCCACGTGCTTGCAGGCGATTGTAGCTGTGGCTTTGCTAGTGGAGGAGGCAAAGAAGGTAACCTTCAGGGCACCTCTGGTGGTATTTGCACCACACAACATGCGGGGCATACTACAGCAGAAAGCAGACAAATGGCTCACTGATGCAAGGTTGCTGAAGTATGAAGCCATTTTGATTCACTAGCAGGACTTGGAACTGAGAACTACGACTGCACAGAACCCTGCGCAGTTTCTGTTTGGGAAGCTGCAGAGGACTTGGTTCATGACTGCATGGAGGTGGTTGAGTTACAGACCAAAATCAGAGAGGATTTGGAAGAGGAAGAATTGGACGAGGGAGAAAAGTGGTTTGTGGATGGGTTGAGCAGAGTGATTGGGGGGAAAGGAAATTGGGATACGCAGTCGTGGATGGGAGAACAGGAAAGGTGATTGAGGCAGGTCCTCTGAATGCGAGCTGGTCAGCACAAGCATGCGAACTGTCATAGTTCTGAGAGCATTGAAGGGACTGAAAGGGAAAAAGGGAACGATTTTCACAGATTCAAGGTATGCCTTTGGGGTGGTTCACACGTTTGGGAAAATTTGGGAGGTAAGGGGACTGATCAACCTGAGAGGAAAGGGACTGATGCACGGGGAGTTAATCCAGCAAATTTTAGAAGCTCTAAGGGGGCCGGAGGAAATTGCGGTGGTCCATGCAAAGGGACACGAGGCAGGAATTCAGTTCTGGGCCAGAGGGAACAACTTGGCAGACCAGGAGGCCAAAACCACGGCATTGATTATGGTAAGTACTCCGGAGATTGAAAGGGAAGAAACCCCTAAGGATCCTCCTCAGCTCTCCCAAAAAGAGATCGAATGTTATGAGAAAATCGGAGGAAAACTGGGGGAAGATAAGTGGAAATTACCTGACGGGAGAGAATTGGTTTCCAGAGGTTTTACCAGAAGGATTTTGTGGAAATTGCACCAGAAAACACATTGGGGGGCACAAGCCCTGGCGGAACAAATTTTTGAAATTTTTCAGATGCAAGGGAATTTATGAATTGGCAAAACAAGAGGTACAAGGGTGCCTGATTTGTCAAAGGGTAAGCAAATCAAGAGCCAAACAGGCTGCCCTGGGGAGTTGCCCCATTGGGTACTGACCATTTGAAAGAATCCAAGTTGATTTCATAGAGTTGCCAAAAGTGGGAAGGTTCAAATTTGTACTGGTAATTGTGGACAAATTGACTCGTTGGGTGGTGGTCTTTCCCAGCTCATGGGCAACGGCCCAGACTGTGGCCAGAAAATTATTAGAGGAGATTGTACCCCGTTATGGGGTAGTGAACTGCATTGATTCAGATCAAGGAACACATTTCACATCGAAGGTTATTAAGCAGATGGCTGATGCACTGGGCATCCGATGGGAGTACCAGACACCGTGGCACTCCCAGAGCTCAGGACAGGTGGAAAGAATGAATCAGACCTTGAAGGCACAGTTATCTAAATTAATTTTAGAGACAAAGATGTCCTGGCTGAAGTGCCTGCCCTTGGCACTGCTTAATATCCGAACCATGCCTCACTTGGAGATGGGGCTCTCACCCTTTGAAATGTTATATGGGATGCCATAAAGACATGGGATGCTGTATTTGTCTAGGTTTAGAGCAAATTTGGGAGAGAATCTCTTAAATGAACTCTGTTAGGAAAGCAGATCTAATCGGCCCCTCCCCCCAACTGGTCTGGGAGAAAATACTTTTTTGGAGAAAGGTGGAAAAAACTGTTTATTAAACAATAAAGCTTAAACAATATCAAACAATAAAATTTCTTGCCACTCCAAAAGAGATGACAAACTGAGAAAGTCCCTCCCTGGGTTGCGGCTCAGCTCACTCAGTTTCTGATCAGTCTCTCCGGTGCTGGAAATGTTGCAGGCCAGGCCCGGCCTGGTGGGCCACAGATGCAGCTGCTGGTGCTCTTCTGGGTGTTCAGTCCAGAGCAGGTTTCAAGAGGTCTAAGGAAAAGGGAAAAAAACAAAAGTCTAGGGAACTTCTTTGCTTTAGCTAGCTAAAACTAACTAAAAGCAAAGGAGAGCTCTGTCCCGCTGTCTGTCTATCAGCAGACACAACAGTCCAGGAGCAGGAATGTGGAGGAGTGAGTGCAGTGTCTGAAAAGAACTGCTGCTTCTTCTCTTCCCCCCCTTCACTCTCTGGAACACTCTTAAAGGTGCAAAACTTATTATTCAACATAAACAGAACGAGACGATTGGGGATAAAAGCATCATATAGTCAACCAGGACATTCTACCCTTTATCTTTATATTGTCTGCTTACTACTAAAACTAATATAAATTCTAACTCTAGAAACATATACATTATACATCTATTATACAGCTATACACAGACAATGGAAATAACATTCAGCAAACAGCGATATTTACACATAGGTTTCACTCAACAATCAGATTTCTCTGAGGTACACATCGTGTTCTTCTATTTTTTTGCATTATCTACTATGTGCAACTTGGTCTTTGAGCAAAAATAACTCTACGAATGGGTTTGTCTGTATTTGATGCAGAATTAATTTAAACTGTCTTCTTTAACAAACTTCTGACATGCACTAGTGGGACTTTGCCTCTATCTACTTTATGCAAAGGCTCAGATTGGGTAGGGCTTACTTGGTTAGTAGAGCTTCGGGTGTTAACTAACTAGGTGGCTTTTGTTAGATGCTGCTCTCAGTTTTTGAAAGATTTTCTACTTAATGGTTTCAATGTGGTTTTTAACAGTTTGTTGTACTTCTCTACTTTGCTGGTAGCTGGTGCATGGTAGGGGATATGGTATACTCACTCAATGCTATGTTCTTTAGCTTAGGTGTTGATAAGACTGTTCTTGAAATGAGTCTCGTTGTCTGACTCGATTTTCTCAGAGGTACTATGTCTCTACAGAACTTGCTTTTCAAGGCGTAGGATGGTGTTCTGGGCTGTAGCATGAGATACAGGGTAGGTTTCTAACTATCTAGTGGTGGCTTCTACTATGTTCAGCACATAGCGCTTGCCCTGGCGTGTCTGGGGTAGTGTGATGTAGTCAATCTGCCAGGCTTCTTTATACTTGTACTTGGACTACTGCTTACTATACTATAGGGGCTTCACTCGCTTGGCTTGTTTGATGGCAGCACACGTCTTACAGGTATGGATGACTTGAGAAATACTGTTTATGGTTAAATCTACTCTTCGGTCTCTTGCCCACTTATAGGTGGCATCTTTGCTCTGATGGCTTGAGGCATCATAGGCTTATCGAGCTAGGAATAACTCTCTTTTATGTTGCTAATCTAAGTCTATCTTTGACACTTCTATCTTTGCAGCTTGGTCTACTTGCTCATTGTTTTGGTGCTTTTCATTAGCTCTACTCTTGGGAACATGAGCATTTACATGGCAGACTTTTACAGGCAGCTTCCCTACTTTGGTAGCAATGTTTTTCTACTTATCAGCAGCTCAAATTGGTTTTCTTCTACGCTGGTAGTTAGCTTCTTTCTACTTCTTTATCTATCTCTACAGAGCATTGGCTACTATCTATGAATCAGTATAAAGGTAGAGTTTTGGCTACTTCTTTCTTTCAGCAATGTCTAGGGCTAGTTGAACAGCTTTGAGTTCAGCAAGTTGGCTTGATTTACTTTCTCTTTCAGTGGCTTTTGTGACTTGTCGTGTGGGGCTTTATACAGCAGCTTTCTACTTCTGGTTCATTCTTACAATGCGGTAAGAACTATCAGTAAAAAGAGCGTATTGTGTATCTTCTGCTGGCAGTTGGTTGTATGGTGGAGCTTTTTCAGCTCGTGTTACTTTTTGATCTTTTTCCTCAGCGAGACTAAAGTTTTTACTTTCTGGCTAGTTTGTAATTATTTTTAGAATCTTAGGGCGATTCAGTTTTCTAATATGGGCACACTGTGGGATAACAATCTATTTGCTCTATGTAGCACTGGTGGCATGGTGCATAGAGAGAACTTTTGCTTTGAACATCTACTTCAGTACTGGTAGTCGGGGTGCCAGGAGGAGTTGTACTTCAGTGCTTATTACTTCTGAGGCAGCTTGGACTCCTTCATAGGCAGCTGAGATTTCTTTCTTTGTTGGAGTATAGTTGGCTTCAGACTCTCCGTAGCTTTGACTCTAAAATTTTAGTGGTCGGCTTCGAGTCTTTTCAGGCACTTTCTGCTAAAGGCTCTAGGACAAGCTATGGTTCTCGGCTGCAGAGTAGAGCACGTTCTTCACTTCTGGTCTTGTCTTGACTGGGCTAAGGGCTATTGCATGAGCAATTTCTTGCTTTATCTGTGCAAAGGCTTGTTGCTGCTCAGGGCCCCAGTGGAAAGTGTTCTTCTTACGGGTGACGAGGTAGAGAGGGCTCACGATCTGACTGTATTCGGGAAGGTGCATCTTCTAAAAACTTATGGTGCTTAGGAAAGCTTGTGGGTTTTTTTGCTGGATGGTGGAGACATTGCTGTGATCTTATTGATGACATCAGTGGGGATCTGATGCCGTCTGTCTTGCCACTTCACTCTTAGAAACTGGATTTCTTGAGCAGGTCTTTTGACTTTGCTCTTCTTGATGGTGAAGCCAGCTTTTAGGAGAATCTGGATGATTTTCTCTCTTTTCTCGAACACTTCTGCTGCTGTCTTCTCTCACACAATGATGTCATCAATATATTGCAGATGTTCTGGAGCCTCACTCTTTTCTAGTGCAGCTTGGATCAGTCTCAGGCAGATGGTGGGGCTGTGCTTCTACCTTTGGGGCAGTCGGTTCTAGGTGTACTGCACGCTTTTCTAGGTGAAGGCAAACTGAGGCCTGCATTCTGCTGCTAGAGGAATGGAGAAAAATGCATTGGCAATGTCTATAGTGGCATACTACTTTGCTGCTTTGGACTCAAGCTCGTACTGGAGTTTTAGCATGTTTGGCACAGCAGTGCTCAGTGGTGGAGTCACTTCATTCAATGCATGATAGTTTACTGTCAATCTTTATTTTCTTTCAGATTTATGCACAGGCTAAATAGGGCTGTTGAAGGGTGAGTGGGTCTTGCTGACTACTTCTTGGCTCTTTAGCTCACGGATCATTTTGTGGATGGGGATTACAGCATCTTGATTCGTTCAATACTGTCGGCGGTGCACTGTTGAGGTGGCAATTGGTACTCGTTGCTCTTCTACTTTCAGGAGACTTACTGCAGATGGGTTTTCTGACAGTCTAGGCAAGCTGTTCAACTGCTTGACACCTTCTGTTTCTACAGCAGCTATTCTAAATGCTTATCTGAGTCTTTTTGGGTTTTTGAAGTACTCACTTCGGAGGAAGTCACTGATTAAAATGCATGGGGCCTCTGGGCTAGTCACAATAGGATGTTTCTTCCACTCATTTCCAGTCAGGCTCACTTCAGCTTCTACTAGAGTAAAATTTTGTGATCTCTCTGTCACACCAGCAATAGAAACAGACTCTGTTATTACATGTCTTGATGGGATTAATGTACATTGCGCACTAGTGTCAACTAAAGCTTTGTATTCTTGTGGTTCAGATGTGCCAGGCCAATGAATCCACACAGTCCAAAAAACATGGTTTTCCCCAGCCTCTACCTGGCTAGAGGCAGGG
Organism: Agelaius phoeniceus; assembly: GCF_051311805.1. Lineage (NCBI taxonomy): Eukaryota > Metazoa > Chordata > Aves > Passeriformes > Icteridae > Agelaius > Agelaius phoeniceus. The sequence goes on from NC_135280.1 coordinate 15,713,007, forward strand.
CCTCTCTAAGCTTGGTTATCTTTCTTTCTCGGGGCATATGCTTTGGAGGGTCTTTCAAGGGGATCAAAAATATTGTCATTATCATCATATGTGACAGTTTGGTTAGTGGCTACTGGAGCTGCTTCTTTTTTGGAACTTCTTCTCTGAGTCTTCAGTTCATGCACCTGTTGTGCTAGAGCAGCAGTAGGTTTTCTGTGCCATCTCCCCATGTTTTCTTTACAATCACGCAGGTAGAACTACAGCTCAGCTTGTGGGGTGTACCTTCTCTTGCTGTCTGGGGAAGGTCTGCCTTGGATACCAGAACTTCTGATCTGTACTGCTGAGATTTGGAGAAAGCTTTCTTTAATCTCTTCTTTCAGTTTCTTGTGACCCTCCTCTATCTTGTCTTCTAATTTTTTGCAGACGTGTTTCCACCGCTGCAATTCTGGCATGTGTTGGGCCATGTACAGCATCTGCATATGCTCGGAGCTTCTTTGCTATATCAAGCACAGTTTCTTTACTACCATCTCTCTTCATTATTGCTAAAGCAGAAGCATATTTTCATGGCTTAAGTCGTACAAGTTTTCTCTACATCACAGATGTGCATGGTACTAAGTCTGGATTTACAGTGTTTACATTATCTGAGAAGACAATTTCTGCTACTGCTATTTTTCTCAAGCGTTGAATTTCTTGTTTTATGGTTTTCTACTGGGTTTGCTGTATATAGAGATCGTCTGTGCGCAGGTATCTTTGTGCTACACTTCCTAGGACCCATGCCTAGAGGCTGTGAGGGTTTGCCCCCCTCATCATTCTTTGGTCAATGACAGGATCTTGTGACAGGGATCTCAAATGCCTCGCTTCAGTGCCATCCAGAATTGTAGCTTCACTTGCAGCATCTCAGAGACGGACTAACCAACTAATTATGGATTCATCAGGTCGTTGGGTGTAATCCTCCCTTAGGCCACGAAGGTCCTTCAGGGAATAAGACTCAATATTGGCTTCTGATGCTGTGTCAGTTGCGTTAACTTTGGCTTTTGTATCAGTTGGTGTTGAAGGTCCTTCCCCTGGATCATCATCATCGTCACTGGCTGATTGGTTTTGCTTGTGTGCTTTTTTTCTTGCAGCAACTGCTGGTGGCTTAGGGTCACTATTTGGTTTAGCTGCTGGCTTTGAGCCTGGGGTGACTGTGGTAGCTGCTGCTTTATCTCCCTGCCCCCCCTGCCTCTGTCTGCTGCCCTACAGTGTCTAACAGAGTGCGATAAGCATAGGCTAGGGCTCAGCTTATTGCAATTAGCTTTTTCTCTTTAGAATCATCATGGCACTTCTCTTTTAGGTATTTCCCCACCTCAGCTGGGTTCTGAATTTGTTCCGGTGGAAAATCCCAGTCTACAGGATCAGAAAATTCCTTCAGGGTTTGGCTTATATTTTCTTATTCTCCACACTACTCAGGATTTTTCACACTTGCATCTGCTTCTGGGTCAGGGGTCTCACCAACTCATATCTCAGCTCTCACTCTAGAGAAGCTGCAGACCATACAGAGGAAGCTTACCAGATTAAATACTAGAAAGATGGTCTCTTTAACATTCAGGGGAAACTGAACATTCTCAAAAAGTGACATAACAGATCTAAAGGAGAAGAAGGAAAGGAAAGGCTGGAAAGCCTTATTCCCGGCTCCTCCTCTAACAGACTGGGTGCTATTACTAATAAATTCTTAAAGCATGCTACTGGAATTGGGATGCAGGGTAGGACGAAGAAATCATAAACTATAAATATCGTAAACAGACACCAGTATCTTTGTAAATGCTTTATAAATCATTATCACTAAGGCTAGCACAACAGCTATTCTAATCCGTACCCCTCTACTGTAAAAATTACGTGTTATGGACAATAATCTTAGTAACTAGAAAGGTATTGAAACCTCAAAAAGGTCTAGAGCTTAGAGCTACATGAAGGCTTCTACTTCAAGAGACATTATGAATTCAAGCAGCATGGTTACTGACTGTTTTAACTCACTAAAAAGTGTGCACAACTAACACACAATCAATAGAGCTTTTTTCCACTTTTTTGAGCCCAACGTTGGGCACCAATAGATGTATTTGTCGAGGTTTAGAGCAAATTTGGGAGAGAATCCCCTAGAGGAGCTCCGGTAGGAAAGCAGATCCAATTGGCCCCTCCCCACAACTGGTCCGGGAGAAAATAATTCCTTGGAGAAAGGTGGAAAAAACTGTTTATTAAACAATAAAACCTAAACAATATCAAACAATAAAATCTCTTGCCACTCCAAAAAAGATGACAAACTGAGAAAGTCCCTCCCTGGGTTGCGGCTCAGCTCACTCAGTTTCTGATCAGTCTCTCCGGTGCTGGAAATGTTGCAGGCCGGGCCCGGCCTGGTGGGCCACAGATGCAGCTGCTGGTGCTCTTCTGGGTGTTCAGTCCAGAGCAGGTTTCAAGAGGTCTAAGGAAAAGGGAAAAAAACAAAAGTCTAGGGAACTTCTTTGCTTTAGCTAGCTAAAACTAACTAAAAGCAAAGGAGAGCTCTGTCCCGCTGTCTGTCTATCAGCAGACACAACAGTCCAGGAGCAGGAATGTGGAGGAGTGAGTGCAGTGTCTGAAAAGAACTGCTGCTTCTTCTCTTCCCCCCCTTCACTCTCTGGAACACTCTTAAAGGTGCAAAACTTATTATTCAACATAAACAGAACGAGACGATTGGGGATAAAAGCATCATATAGTCAACCAGGACAGATGCCAGTGGGACACCCCGGGTTTGAGGATGGTCAAATTCAACCATAACTGGTTGCAATCAACAGGAATTTGCAGGAACTCAGGAAACAGGGAATAGTGGCCCAGAGCGCTCTTCTGGGATTCGCTATTCCCAAAATCAAACCCGGGTGACAAAGTGTTTGTGAAAGTGTGGAAAGAGGTACCACTCTCTCCTCACTGGGAAGGTCGTTTTCATGTGCTCCTGACAACAGACACGGCCATTCGGACAGCGGAGAAAGGCTGGACACACGCGTCTAGGGCGAAGAAAGTCAAACCGCAGGAGGAAGCACCTGAATGGAAGGTCACTTCTTCCCCCGGTGACTTGAAGATCAAACTCCAACATCCTCGTAAATGACCAACAGCGAGCGGATAAGTTGTATACTGTCAGATTGTGTATGCTACCCTTTTGTACACTTTAAGTGTGAATATTGTCAAGGGGTTTTTCTTATTCATTTTAGAAGGGGACAGAGGCCAAAGGGACTGTGTACTCAGTGTTTAGAGGAGGAGCTTGAATTGACTGACTGTATCCTGACCTTAGCCACCAATTTGGGAATCATTGAATTGGACTCACAGGAGTGGTTTCACATTTTTCAAAACGGGGTGCGTGGGAAGCTTAGATCACAAGCAGAAATTTTGGATGTGGAGTGTTGGAAATCCATCAGGGTACCGTGCAGTTCTGATGCAATCAGAGTGTCGCGGTGGGGCACCTTTAAGAGGAGGTATGTAGCTAGGTCCGAGGGTGTCCTCCCTGAAGAATTCTCCTGCTGCCATGAAATGGTCTTCCTCGCCGCTGGTGGCACCCCAGGGGGCGGAGGCAAAGGCAGAGGAGCACGCCTGGTGGGAATCCTGATCGGCCTGAGCCTAGCCGTGTGCAGGACGCAGTCTGCACATTGAGGTCCTGAGGAAAGGCAGAAGCTACAGCTCCATGGACGAGCGCAAAAAGTGCACTCAGGTGGTCCCAGTGGCAGGGGACAGGGGACGCTCAGCATACCAAGCCCCAGGAAAATGTCTCAGAGAAACTGGCAGGTACTTTTGGAAGAATGGCACTCGGGTGAAATTATGTGAATTGGAGATCGGGACTTCGTGTATCAATCCCGAGGCTGGGTTGAGGAATGGGCAGTCAAATGAATACAAGCATCAAATGAGAAAACAAAGCGTGGAAGTGATGGCAATCCCCATTTGTAACTAATGTAACCAAACCATGTGGGTCGGGGGGAAGACAGAATCTATCTTTATTGCATATCACCAGGTGAACCCATTGTGCTATGACAATGTAAGACTGGGAATATGCATGATGAATGGGAAAATGTACTGGATAGCGAGGAATATGAAATTTTACAACAAATTTACCTGGAACAAGGACCCACTCATACTGGACCTGGCACTGGCAAATGATGACAGGGTGTGCCTTCAATATGACAGGGTTGTTTGTTTCATGAAAAACAAAAATGATGAGATTCCTGAGGGAAGAATGAGAGAGAGAACTCAGGAACTGAGGTGAAGGGAGTCAGAAATGAGGAAGCAGAGAGTTGAACAAGAACAATTGAAAATATTGGGTGTACAGTATGAAATACTGGAAAAACAATATGCTGATGGGGAATTACCTTCCTCAGACAGGAACCTGTTCATTGATTTGATGCAAGAAATTGCAACAGAATTGGGTTTGTCGAATTGTTGGATTTGTGGGGGGCTGAAATCTGCAGAAAAATGGCCTTGGAAAGGGGAAGGTTTGGCTCCAGAACAACTCTTGAAGCGGGACAATCTGAGGGTCTCAAAATTGGCGCAGAGACCTGAGGGGTGGATTTTGGACCAAAGGGTGATTGGTACAATCTGCGTCAGTCGGGAAGGAAGGGAGTACACCGAGATGGTGGGATACACTCCTTGTGCATCTACCATGACGGTGAACTCAGACATGAAAAGCAAGGTCTGGCACCCAGCCCCTCCTTTGGGGTACTGGAGCCAGAAGAACGAGACAAATTGTGAGTGGGACAAAAGGATGGGATTGTGCTGGGTCAAAAATCCAGGAGCCAACCCTTTCCAATCCTTGGAAGGAATGAGGGAATACTGGGGAGACCCAGGGAAAATAAATGGAAAGCCCCTGACGGAATTTACTGGATCTGTGGAAAGAAGGCATACAGTGAGTTACCCCCAAGGTGGGAGGGATCATGCACTTTAGGCATGATCCGACCAGTTTTTTTTACTCTCCTAAGGACAAAAAGTAATCTGTTGGCGGCTCCTTTATACAAGACCCTGAGGAGGGAGAGAAGAAGCTTGAAAAAGATAATACCGGTGATAAGTGGTAAACAAAGCTGGGGGGAGGAAGAGTGGCCAGCGGCACGAATAATTGATTATTATGGGCCGGCCACATGGGCCCAGGATGGAAGCTACGGGTATAGGACTCCGATTTATCTACTGAACAGATTGATTAGGCTGCAGGCAGTTGTGGAAATTGTTTCAAATCACACCTCTGAAGCCCTGGGTTTACTGAGTCAGCAGCACACCCAGGTACGGGCCTTTGTGTACCAGAATCAAATAGCTCTAGATTGTCTGCTGGCTGGGGAAGGGGGACTGTGTGGAAAATTCAATGAATAGAAATGTTGTATTGAGATCGATGATTATGGGGAAACCATAAGAGGTTTGGCAGCCGAAATCAAAAAGGTGGCCCATGTCCCTGTTCAAAAATGGAATTCAATCTTACAGTCTTCATGGCGAGACAAACTATTTGGTGGGGCATGGTGGAACAAAGTAATGTTTCTTGTGCTCTGTTCAGTAGCTGGAATCCTATTCCTCCCTTGTCTGATCCCATGTTTTATCAGACTGCTCCACTCCGTGGTCCAGGGAATGCAGATTTCAATAGTTCCCATGGATTTGGAAGGAGCTCCCGGAGGCAGCACATCTAAGATCATGAGATTGGGAGAAAGGAAGTATGCCAGCAATGCTGCAGAGGCACTGGCAAAATTTGAAAAACAAACAAATGTGAAAATGAATAATGTAGGGTATCAGGGCATCCCACAAGGGGAGTACCAAATAGTGTAAAGGATTACTCTGTTTGTGAGGAACCCCTAATGGTGGTAGATAGATGTAGAAAATGAAAAATTTAGCAATTTGTAAGCATGAATTAAATTGGTGAAATAAATGGGGAGGGATTGCAGTATATGGTAGAGATAATTCATGCTATTTATGTATAAAATATTGTAAAATCCAAGCTATGTCTTTTGACCACCCCAGCCGGGAGCAGAGTCTTATTTTCATTCAATTAGTTCCCGGATCACGTTCTGCACCTCGAAGATTGCATCTACTACCAGCGCCACCCGCCACCCTGCCACCCTCGCCACCCTTTACATCCGACTTCTCCGGAGTGCTCTGACAACATCCAGACACCTGGAACCAGACTTTTGTCTATCCCTGCACATGTATGGCCCCAGTTCTGCATGTGAAGAGACACAAAGGAACATTTGGTCATTTCTGCCTCAGGCAGAATAAACTGTATAAAAGCTCTCTGCATGAAGTAGTCGAAGTGAACTGAAGGGGAGACTCTGACATTTTGGTGGTCAGATCCAGGTTCATCCAGTGCCGATCCCGGGGTTGACGCTGCCTTGGCTGTGGTGTTTTTTTTTTTCTCGAAATTCTGTTTGGCTGACAATCTAATAAATCATTGCTAAATTTTCTTATAAATTTGGCTTCTGATTTGATCATTTATAACAGTCCAGAAGTTTGGAAAACCATGTGGTGCAAAGGCACAGGAGAGAATTGAGCTGGGAGTAGCTGTACAAATAAATCTGCTTCAGTACTAACTGAAAAGGAGCAAAGACTGAGAAAGAAAAAGCTCTGGATGCTCCTGTATCCAAATAGAGAGATCCACAATCAGTGTCCACAGGGCCCTGCTGGTGGCAAAGAAAGGACAATAAGCTTTATGATTGCTTCTTCATGGCTTTATTGATTGCTTCTTCCTGTCTTTTATTATGTTTCCTATTTAGTTAATAATTAGGAGTTAGATGAGAAGGGAATTGTCAGCTCTGAGTCTGGGGTGTGGTGACTGATGTTAGAAGAGATTGCAGTAATATATTTAGATTTTACTAAAGCACTTAAACCTGTGTCTCAGTCTTCTGCACAAAACTGATTAAGTCAAATGATACATGAAAGCTGATGATGGAGAAGACTGCATCAGGTGGAGGAAAGGTATCTAAATTTTTCCAGACATCACTGCCAGATTAAACTGATTAATCAATGCAGATTAGCATCATTATCTTTGCTGCTGGTCTCAGACAAGACCTTTCAGCTCCAGGCCATCACATCATTGCTCAGGTAAGAGCATTTGATGAGCTCCTTCCTGTTCCCTGTGGGCAGCAATCAAGCTCAGAATTGAGCTTGTTTTTCTTTATTCAGTTTCATCTTCCTCTTCTAGAATTCAAAAATTACTGCAGGTCTTCATGTGCTGGAAACCTCGTTTTCATTACTCCTGAACTTGATTTAAGGCCTAAGCTGGAGTTTCTCAGAGCATTTGAAATTCACTTACAAATTCTGCTGTCCATTTTGTGTCTCTCTGAGGGCATTCAGCCAAAACCATGTAAAAGTCTTTCATATACAGCAATCTTGATATGTAAACACATGCATGTCATCTCTGGGAGGGTTTCTGATTTCTGCTTGTATCTCACACTCAGTTTCTATATCACGTCTGCTCATCCTTTCCTTCACTAGTCATGTTTGTACTAAAATCACCTTCCACTTCTCATCCTTATGGAGAATGTCAACGCTATCAGACAGGTCCAGCTCTCAGATTTTTACAGGGAAAAAAATCCCCTTCTGTTCTTGGTGCCATAGAAATAAAAATTCCTTTCTTGTATCAGCATTTTAATGCCTCATCTGTGGAAAAAAATATTAGTGGTGGGCACCTAGATCCTCTAGGAAGGGTCATTGTTTCCTTACCATGTCATCTGCCCAAAGCAGGAGCTCTCCGTCTCTTGAGCAGTTCCACACTCTGATAACATCTCCACTGAGTGCTTGAGTTTCTGTCTGACCCAGAAACAGAAACTCAGCCATCAGCAGAGGTGCTTGTTGGTTCCCAGCAGCGAGCCAGATCACCCTGCAGAGGAAAAGGAAAAAGTTGCTTCAATTCTCCTCTGTGTTTTGAAGCAAGGACTGATTATGAGCCATCAGAGGTGCTGTGTCCTAATCAGCACCTATGGCGTTTATAAATCTGCTTTTTTTAAGATAGGCCAGCCATGGAGACCCTCTTCCATAACCTCCTAATTTCCCCAGGCAGTTTGTCCCGCCTAACACTCTGGAAAACCACAGCAACTTTGAAGAAGTTTTGTTTCCATCATAATAAATCAGATACCTCATTCCAGAAGGCACCACGGGATCTGCATCACGCCCATCTGAAAAAATACAAGGTGAGTTCCCTGTGAATTGGGTTTTTATGTTGATTAGGGCTGAACCCAACTTTGGCCTGAATGAGGAAAGGTCTGGTCCAGCTCCTGAAAGGTGAGGGGAGTGCAAGAATCAGTGCAGAGCTGCTGATGGGGTGGCTGAGAAGGTCTCAGAAACTCTGATGCCCCCAAAACATCCTCCTGTACTTTATTGTGCAATCACAGGATTATTTAGTCTGGAAGGGACCTTAAATTTCATCTTGTTACAGCCCTGCCCTGCCATGGGCAGGGATGCCACTCACTAGATCAGGTACCAGGAAGGTGTTTTACCACTTTTGTTTTCAGTTTTTATCTCTAATTTGAGCTGACAAAGTTGTTCTGTAGTTCCCTTACTGGAAGGGCTGAGTGGCCATAGCCTCCATGACTGTGGTGATGTGGTTTGTAGGGGACATGTTCCCCTGACAATGAAATCACCTGGCCAAAGGCTCTGCTCTCCTGCAAGCTGGAGCAGGGTGTGGACAGAGTAGGAGAAGAGATGTACTAGAAACTGGGAATGAAGAATTTGCTTGTGTCAGGTAAAATAAGCTTTAGTGGGAGCTGAAGGAAGGAGGAGACTGACCAAGGCCATGTCTCTTTTCCCAAAGCAGAGCAGATGCACAGAGTGGTGTTTTCAGGTGCTTGTGATTTTCTCCAGCAGCTCCCTCTCCCTGACAGGCATGGGAGGTGTCAGTGCTGTGCTCAGAATTCTGTTGCACGGGCTGTGGTTGGGGACTGTTTGGTTAAATGTCTCTGTTAGTGTATTCTAGACCTCAGATGGCTGAAGAGTTAAACAGGAAATGGGAGGTGAAATGGGAGTCTAGAAAGTGGGAAGTAAGCCCCTGTGTGTTGCCGGGGGTAGGAGTAAACCCCAGGAGTTAATGGCTTGGACATAACCAGGCAGTCTGTGTCCTGGCAAGAAACTCAGGAGTTCATGGTCAAAGAACTGCTTCGACCTGGTTGTATTGAGGATTGAAAAGGATTCAGCAGCTCTCATTTCTTTCATTTCTCTTCCTCTGAGGCAGAATCTCCCAAGCCACTATAAGAACTGTCTGCTTTCTTGGAGCAGGCTCTCCATTTTGCTGCTGATGGCATCAGACCCCTCCATCCCCACCAGATGTGGGGATGCACCAGATGTGCAGACCTCTTTGCAAAAGGGGCAGCAGGAGAACCTTGAGCTGCTCACAGAGGGATGGTCCCATAGCCCTGAGAGCCCTCCTGGGGCAGATCCATCACCCTGCATACTCAAGGGATTGAGCCTGCTGGGAAAGGAACAAAAGCCCTTCTCCTGCCTGGGGGGGAGGGACACCATGCTGAGCTTATGCTGTATCTGCACAGCAGATCATGAGACACCACAACACTCTTGAGCTGTCAGATGGCATTTTTAATCAACCCAAACTTGACTTTTTGGAAATTGTAGTTAATTATGCTCTCCAACCAGAAAGCACAGGGCTTTGATCAGTGCTTCGCAAAGCAAGTATGATCCAGTGCTGCATCTTGTGTCAGCTCATTAGCAGCTACCTTCATTATAAATCCTGCTCATTAGCTGGGTCTGAACTGGAAGCCTGTGAATTAAGAGAGGAGTTAGACAAGGTTTTGTAGCTGGGTCTCAAACCATAGACAACATAAATATAAACATGGTTTATGCTTTATAGACACATAAACATAATTTATAGGAAGAAGCCCTTCCTATAAACTGTAGGAAAGGTGCAGTCACTGATGAGCAGAAGATAAGGCCCAGCAACTGTCCCAGAAGCGAAGCAGGTGGGTTAAACAGGGGGATTTGTCAATGTCTCATCTGCAACTCCAGGCCAGGGTAACCCATACCATGTTTGAAGCAGGGTAGATAAACAGGAGTGCACCTGCACCAGGTTCCTTGGAGCTGCACTGCCAGGTAAGGGTTTGGCCTCAGGGGTGCAGTGCCAGTGTTGGTGTTGGTGTTGTCAGCCTCACTCACCACACAGACACTGGCACTTTAAAGCACAGTTGGTGTCTTGACCCTGGAACAGCAACTCACTCCAGAAGACTTGTCCATGAGGCTCCATCGTGGAATCATTGTTCTTCATAAGCTTATAGAGGACTGGAAAGTGAGAGATGGTCAGGGTTAATTATAGTTCATTTTTCTGGTAACCCACTGTTCCATGGCAGATTTAGAGCTGCCTGAGGGAGGTTAAGAGCCACTTTGTCCAACTATGGAAATCAATCTAAAATAGAAATAGTGTGATGAGGGAGTGTTGCGGAGGCTTGTAAAATTGAGACACATAATATATTCAAACAAGATTTATTTTATATACCAGTTAAACCAGATTAACTGGTTTTATTAAACCAATTCAATAAATTAAGCCAATTAAGCTGCATCAGGATTCAAATACGGATTCATGATGTCCAGTGGAATTGGTTCTACTCGAATGACTTCAGACTTCTTAAGGTTTAGAAGAGTAACTCAGAATGAGCTGGGTTACCCCAATGAGGGTCCCCAGTCTCTTGGAGTTATCTGAGACAGCAGCCTCACATAATGGAAGAATCCCAGCTGCAGACCAGCGGGCTGCTCTGAGGGGGGTTGGCTGACCCCCCAGCACCTACATCCCAATGAGCCCTGATTTGTGATCATCCAGCCACGTGAGCCCTCACTGCCTGGGTCTCACATCCCCCACAGCCACCCTGCAGATGTGATGGGGTTTAGCTTGCACAGGAGAAGGGAAGGACAGCCAGCCATGACTGGCCAGGCTGGGGATAGTGGCAGTCACAGACTGCAGGGAGAAGGATGCCCATGACACCATGTCAGCCCTTTGCAGCAGCCTTTACTCCCTGCGAAGGCAGAGTGGTGAATCACAGGATCATGGAATGGTTTGGGTTGGAAGAGACCTGAAAGTTCATCCCATCCCACCCCTGCCATGGGCAGGGACACCTTCCACTGTCCCAGGCTGCTCCAAGTCCCATCCAGCCTGGCCTTGGACACTTCCAGGGATCCAGGGGCAGCCACAGCTGCTCTGGGCACCCTGTGCCAGGGCCTGCCCACCCTCAAAAGTAAAAATTCTTTTCCAGTATCCCATCTAATCCTGTCCTCTATCATTCCCCCTTGTCCTGGCACTCCAGGGCCTTGTCCAAAGTCCCTGTCTAGCTCCCTTGGAGCCCCCTTAGGCAATGAAAGGGGCTTTAAGGTCTCCTGGAACCTTCTCTTCTCCAGGCTGAACAGCCCAGATCTCAGCCTGGCTTTGTAGCTGAGGTCACCAGCCCTCAAAGCATCTCTGTGCTCCTATTAAATAGGAATATTCATTGAGTAGGAATATTTGATGTAATCTAAAATCAATGAAGCTGAAAAGCCCATTGGAATTCCTTGCTTCCTTTCACTTGTCTTGAGACCTGCATTGCTTGGCCTTCAGGAAATCCACATTCTGGACCTCCACACTGAGCAGCCGGGGATGCCCAGTACCATTCCCCTCATGACATCCTCCTCCCCATGGCCATGCAGCATTAGGAGTGCCTGGGGCAGAGTCCCTGCAGAGGAGCAGCATCTGCACTTTGCTCTAGGGGAGCAGAGATGTCCCTAGGGCTGTGAAATGCTCCCAGAAAAGCCTCTCGGCCCCCTCCTCTTTACCCCTGTGACCATTAATTGCTGTGTGGCTCAGCACCTGCACTCTGTGCACTGTGGAGGCTCAGCCTGAGCCCCTGCAAGGAGCCACTTCCTCCCCACCAGCTCTCTCTTGGTGCTGATGCTTTGCATCAAGGTGCTCTTGACTAAGAAGGAAAGCATTTTTCCTTCCTAAACCAGAGCATGCCTCAAGCATTTTAGCTTGGGAGCTCAGTGTATGCCACAGGTCCTCTGCCAGACACGGGCCTTTCATAAGATTTTTTTTCTGTCTAATCACACAAAGAAAATGCATTTGCCATTCTTAGCAGACCATTTCACTGTTGTGTCTCTTTCTTCATCCCACAGAATATTTCCCCCTGATTAACTCATGTGTTTTACTCTCTCTGCTTATGTTTTGGCAAACGTGAAGAAAGAGAGTGATGCTGTTTCCAGAGACAGACTGATGAGGCCCAGGCATTCCCAGTAACAAGCTTAATGCTAACACAGAGATGCTCCTTGGGCTGCCCATCAGCACATTTATCTCCACTGGTAAATCCCAGAAGCCTTAACTTCCAAATGGTGCTAATGAGAGGCAGTCACATAAACCTTGAGCTGGCACAGAGGCTGCTGATACGAATCACCACAGTGTGAATGTTCTTAGAATTTTTTAACTGAAATTAAATTCTCTGTGGCTCTGCAGCTTGGCAGGTGGATGTGTACAAAATACCAATGGAAAGAACATGGAAATACAGGCAGTTCCCTGCCTGAATTTAACAGAGGTATATATAGTGTGTTCTGGAGTTAACACCAGGGGGACATTATGTCCATAACCTCCCATGGTTTCCAGCCCACCCTGCACTGCCCACGCAGCTGGACATCACTGAGAAGACCCTATCTAGCCCCAGTGAATGGACAAAACCAATTTTTTGGCTGGCCGATGACTCTGCACAGAGGCCCTGTCTCTGCTTCCATCTGCATCTCTGTGCACAGGTCTGGGGCAACACAGCAGAAACAAGAGAGCAACCTGCAGCTCGCTGCTGTTCTGCACTGCAGCATGGAGCTGCAGGGAAGTGGTGGTGGCAGGGGTCTGACATTGGGACAGGTGATGGAGCTGATCCCCACGACACTGGCACACAGGGATGTGTGCCATCCCCATTACACTGGCACCCCAGCACACAGGGGTGCACAAAAGCACTTTCCTAAACCCATCAGAGCTGTCTGCACTCCCTGGCCCCAGTGCATTTGGTGGTGTGCCAGGCTGGGTTGGGGCTGCAGGTGGGCTGGAGCTGCAGGTGCCCGCAGGCAGCTGGCAGAGGGGTGCAGGGGCTGCAGGCTCCAGCTGGGGAGCGTTACCGGCTCCAGCTGCATCACCAGTGGAAAGCAGGACAAGCGGTGGAGGGGAAATGAAATGATCGGCAGGGAGGGAGGCAGCACGGGGAGGAGCAGCCACTCTCAAAGAGGAGTTGGTAGTGATGGCAAAGCACTGTGACTCCTTGATTCTCCGGTTTCTCTTCGGGTAGCAGGAATCCCCGAGCCATCAAAAGTGCGGGTGTGGCTCCCTGCTTTGACCCGTGAGTTCGCGGGGCAGTGCGTGTGTCCTGCCTGCAGCCCACGGCATCCTGCCGCTGTTCACGAGCACTGAAAGTTTGCACGCTTTAAAACTAACATCCAGCCTGGGACGGCATTTCACTTCTCCAGGCATCCTGCTGTAGCAGATGTCTCCAGAGTCTGAGGTTAGAGCCACTTAAGAGCTAAGAAAAGCCCCCAGGACGATTTCCAGCGGGAGGCGCGGGCGGGGTGCGGAGGGGCTGCCCTGTGCCCGTGCCCCCAGCGCGGTTCGGAGCAGCTCCGAGCGCTTCCCCTGCGCTCCAGCAGCCTCGGGGGGCTCTGCTGCTCCCTGTGCTCTTTCCCAGCGCTCTAATCAGTGATTTCAAACCGGTTTGGTTAAACTCGGGAACGAACTGCATCGGAGCAGCGAGTTCCCGTCCCGGCTGAGCCACGGTAAGCGCCGCTGTCCCCGCGGGGCGGAAGCCCCGGGACACGAACCGGCTCCGCGGGGCCGGCCCGGGCAGCTCCATCCCGGGGCGGGGCGGGCTGGGCCGGGCTGGGCTCCGGGGCCGCCCCCATCGCCGCTTCCTCCCCCGGCTCCGGCCGGAGCCCGGTGCCCTCCGTACGGCGGCAGCGGGGCCGCGTCCCGGGCGGGCGCTCCGGCTGCGCCGCGGGACGGGCCCGAGGGACGGCGGAGCAAGTGAGCGGCTTCTCCCTTCTTCCCTCTTCTCCTCCCTTTCCCCCTCCTCTCCTCCCTTCCTCGTGGGTCCCCCCGCCTCGCCCGCGGCTGTCGGGAGCGCAGGACTCTGCTGCAGGAGCCCGGGAGTTGCAAAACATCTCCTGGCTTTGCAGCGCGTTTAAATATTTTTTTTTCCTTTCCCTTTTCCATCTTACACTTGGAGTAGCTAATTGGGTAGGAAAACACGAGCTGCAGGGGTGGGATTACTTCATGCTCTTGCAATGCTGTTTTGCTGTTCGATTTCAGTCCTCTCAGTGAATAGAGCCTGCCTGGCGGTGCTGCCCTGGAGCGCTGCTCTGCCGCCAGCGCCTTTTTTCCTTAGCAGGTTTTCACTTTAAACGATTTCGTTGTCTCTGTTGCTGCCTTGGTTTCGGAGGATTTTTGCCCTTTTGAACAGCGGGTCCCGCACTAATCCCGGTCCATGGTGTGTGCCCAGAGGCTTCCTCCTCTGGCAGGTTCATTCCTGCACCAGGGCTTTTCTCCATTAGTTTCGAGGTTTCTGTAGAATATGTGATTTCCAGGGAAGTGGCGATGCTGGCAGCGGGCTGTTTACTTCCCAGCCTGCTGGCTGGTGTCCTGGCTCCTGCTGCCATGGATTGTCACTGCGTGGAGCAGCCTCGATTTTTCTCCTCCGCTGGTGAAAGCTGGATTTCTTCAGGTTTGTCTGAGAATGGGGGAACAGGGAAATTGCTTGTGCAGGTGACATTGAAGTTCAGCCAACCAAACCAGCAGAAATTGCTTCCCTGAGAATACAGTGTGTGCAGATGTGCTCCCTGAACAGTTTATTCTTGAATTCGAGCAACAAGTTGTGTGTGTTTTATAGAAATAAATACGGAGCAGGCAAGTGCTGGGCATTGATTACTGAGGCCTGGAGTCAGCAGGATGCTTCAACGTGGGGGTGAGCAAGTTGGAGCTGGTCCTTGGGTTGGCTGGATGCATGTTTACACCAGTGAAACATCTGCAAGTGGAGGACCAGTTTGTGTTTGTCTCATGCTTAGCTTTCCCTGTGTATTCCCCTCCAAAAGGAGATGATGCAGTGTGGTGCTCAGGAACTCGTTTTTCCTTGTTACCTTCTTCCTAAGGGCACTGTTTTTGCTCTCAACTGGCAACTCCAGCAGTGAAATAAGCTGGGGGCAATTTATCTTCCTTCTTTATCATAAATATTTTACCTCTAAAACAGTAACCTCAAAAATATTTAAACCCAGGGAAATTTGTTTTGTGCTTCTTAAGCCTGGGCTGTCTCCAATGGTATCATGCTCTGGGGTTGGCTGTTCTGCTTTATTTCCCTGAATTAATTTTATTGTGGCACTGAGAACTCCCATGTGGTCCCTGGAAATTATCCTGCATTTTGAGAAGTTCAAAACTTGCTGAATAATGGTGCTTTCTTCCCTGAAATAGAGGTGGGAAATTTCATATCCCAGCCTGTCCCCGGGTACCCGAAAGTTGACTTTTACAGCTTTCACCTCAGCAAAGCTGGGCTTCATTGGTAAATCTTTTTTCAAGTGACTTGTCTCATCTAAAGTTATGAAATGTTGATATTTCTCATAATAGTTGGATTAATTAATTAGATGAGTAGATATCTTCCTGCTCCCCTTCTTCTAAGTGAAAACCCACATCTGTTTTTATGCTGACAACAGTTGTTTAAATGATCCCCAGCCCAGGGAACCTACAGTCCATTCCTGTTTGCACCCTGGAGCTGTGTCAGTCTCAGATGGTCTTTCCCAGTGTAGGGAAGGCAAATGCCATTGGTGAGGTTGTTCCCCAGAGAGCCAGAGCCCTGCAGAGGAAGCGGTGGCACCTGGGTGTCTCATTCTGGAGAACAGCCTCACTGGGATGAGGCATCTCCATCCTTGTGCAGTACCAGGAGCTATCCCAACTTTCTCCACTGACACCTGCTGTGATGTTCATGAGCAACTTGGGGTGTTCATCTGGAAGAGAACTCAGTGCCAACGTCCTGTGTGCTCCTCCAGGATGATGAGAACAGTGGTCAGAGGAGGGTCAGATGTTCTCTCCAGCATGAGGTCATTATGGCAATGGGAATGCCAATTACCTCCCACGAGTCATAACTCAAGAGCAAACACTCTTCTTGTCATCTCTAAGGTAAGAGGGCACATGATCCCCATTTGCACAGAGCTCAGCTGCAGAAATTCCCATCCCTGCCGTCCATGTGCAGCAGTGCTGGCAGGGGGAATGGCACAGGAGCAGGGCTGGGGCAGAGCCTGTGTGTCTGGAGCCAGCAGCAGAGTGCCTGGGGAGTCCCAGGCTGTGTCTGGAGACAGAGCTGCAGAGGATGGCACTGGTGGGAAGCTGAGCCAGAGTGCAGCCAGGTGCCCTGTGTGTCCTGGCTCCTGGCACTGGGAGCTGGCAAGGATGGGGGGCAGCCTTGGGGCACTGCTGGCAGAGCCTGGCTGCTCTCAGGTGCAGCAGTGCTGAGGCAGCTGTTCCCTGTGGGGCTGTTTCTGTCCCAAAAGGAGAAATGTGTGTTGGCAGCTTTCCCAGCACCAGGATGGCCGCGAGGGCCAGAGCTGTGCTCAGCTTGGCGTGGAGTTTCTGCTGCTTGCAGCCTGCATCCTCTCCAGGCTGGGCTTGCACTCCTCTCCCAGCTTGCCTCAAGTTTTTCCCAGCTCTGAAGTTGAGATGTTAAATGACATCTTTGTGGTGAGCTGTGGCAGGTGAGGGATGCTGTGTCCTGCTGAGGCCCTGTGGAATGTCACAGCCTGTTTGTTTGCTGCAGCCCTAAGGCAGGAAGGGACAATTGCCAACCCCTGTGGCTCCTGGCCCTGGGCAGCCCCATGATCCTGTATTCCATGCCTGTCCTGCTCAGCTGCAGGAGTCTCTCACTTACCTGTGAGACACTTGACCTGTGTCTCACTGGGCCAGAATGAGAGCATGGGCACCAAATCCTGCCTTGGTTGGCACTGCTTGGTTTTTTTTGGGGATGCAGAAAGGTATGAGGAATGACCACAGAGCTGGAGGATGGACACAGCAGGGGAACAGCAGTGCCATTTCAGTGGCACTGAATTGTCCTGGGCAGAGTTATGGGTGGGCCGGATGCTGATGCTCAGGTGGAATGAGTTACTGTGATCTCTGCTCCCCTTCAGCTGCTGGCTGGGAGAGGATCCTGTGTGGCTCGGCCCCTCAGGCTCCTTTGCTCCTCTCCCTTCTATAAGGAAGTGTTGGCATTGTGTCTGGGAGCTCTGCTGCCATCCCAGTGCTTTCACACCTTGTGATTGCACCCGTGCTTTGCTCAGCCACATGTTTTCCCTAAGGACAAAGGGACAGGATGTTGCTGGCTGGGATCCCCTCGTGGGTGGCCTCTCTCCAGGATGGTGCCCAAAGGGAAGCCCATGCAAGAGCACAGGTACTTTTTCTTTTTTTTACTTTGAGAGTGAGGGTCCTCTCTGCTGAGACCTCTGCACAAGCAGGGGAGGTTGTACCACCAAAAGTCTGCTTGGGTCCCCTTCAGAGCAGTGGCTGCTGTTTGGTGGCTCTAGTGGCACTGCCGAGTCACCCACTCGCGCTGGCAGCCCTGGCCAAGCAGGGCTGGCACAGCTGGCTCTAGGTGGAGTGTTTGCACCAGGGAGTCCAGGCTTTCAGCAGCTTTAATAGGAAGTTACTTTTTGTGATAAATTGATGGCTTCATTTTTTGACCTTTCAAAGCTTTTCATGCATTAGCTACATGTAGGAAATGTAATTTTCCATGCTGAGAAACCAGCTCTGAAGCAGAATGACTGATGTGATTTTTTTTTTGGATGTCTGGCAGACCAAATTTAATGTGAAACAAGGCTCAGGTCCTGGGCTGAGCTCCTCTGCCTTAGAGATTTTGTGCCTGCATGACAGGGAGTTAAAAAGGGAAGCAGGGAAAATTTGGTAGAATTGTTTTCTTTTGATGGCTTGGAAGCTCCTGGAGAGACACCAAAGTACAAGGGTTTCCAGACTTATACAGGGATTTCAGTGACTTAAAAGTAACCTGAAGGGAAAAAAGAAATGCTAAAATGAGGGAGGCTGAGAACTGCTTGGTCTTCTGCAGGGCTCCTGTGATGCTGTTCCCACTGGTGGTGGCAATGGGGTCTGATCCTGCTGTGCTGAGCAGTGTTCTGGCAGCTCCAGTGCTGCTCTGTGTGCATTGAGGCAGCTGCCTCTGAGCTGCCATCTCTCCCCTTGCTGTTCTTCTGGCTTGCCAGGGATGTAGTGCTGGGTTGTCCCTGTTCTGGGTGCTTTGGGATTAGCATTTATAAGCCTTCTTCCAAAAGAGAGGCAGAAACCTACTTGGCTCAAGAACTTGCCCATTTTCCCCATGGTTATAGAATGCTCAGGTGAATGTTCTTTGTGTGCCTGCACATTGCCCTGGTGCCAGTACCCAGCCTGGTTCTGGGCATGTGTAACCAGTCTAATGCCCAGTTTTGGTTGTGTTTCTTTACAGGAGGCACCTGGGGACATCACTTGGAGGTGCTCTGTGCCCATGTCTGCAGCACAGAGGTGGCAGAGGGTGACTTTGCCTCTCAGAGCATCACGAGTGACACCGTGAGAGCTCCCGCACGCGTCAGCCTGCAAGTGGTAAGAGTCGGGCAGGGCAGCTGCCTGTCTTGCTTTTAGTATTTCATGGAGTGTTTCATGGAGCTCACAAGAATGTGTGAGCTGCATAAGAGCCCCGAAGTCCCTGGGATGTGAGCTCAGGTGAAGCTCCCCCCTGCCATACAGTGCTGTGCTGGCTCAGTGGTAACAGAGCAGTTGCCCTCTGGCTGTGATTGAGCTCCTTAGATCGAATTTCTTTGCTGTTTTGCTGCACAAACATCCCTTTCTAACAGTGCAGAGGGGTAAGTGGACTAATCCTTTCTTTAAATGCATTTAACCTATGTGTGAGCCTTGGCTGGGAACTGTAAAGCACATGGCCACAAACCCTGTCACCTCTCAGCAGGTGCAGGCAGCACTCCTGGTGCAGCCCTGCAAGGCCAGGGGGGTTGAGCTGCTGAACTCCAGACAAGCCTGTAGGGACCTCAAAGAGCATCATCTCCTTTTGTGCTGGGCTTTTCCTTATCTTTGAGATGGGGAGAAGTGATTTCCCAGCCCTCTTCAAAAGCAGAGCTGTAAGATCTTGTTAATTAGTGATTAGCCAATGCCCCGAGGCTTTTGGCTACAGGGCAGAGGGAAAGGCGGGATGGGGGTGTTGTGTGGGAGCACTGTCTTGAGGTCTTGTTGTCCCTGCTGTTCCAAGTGTAGGGGAAATTTCGGCTTGGCCTTGGAGTGGGAGCTGTGTGGTGCCCGAGGTGCTGAAGCACAGCCCCGTGAGCAGGTGACTCTGTGACAGGGGCTGGGTTAAATCAGGCCCTGACTGCCGGTGATTCTGAGTGAGAAGTGTTTAAGCCCTCCCAGTCTGTCTCCTGCTGCCCGCTGGGATCCCAGCCACTCCTGGAGCAGCAGGATCCTTGTCCCAGCCCTCAGGAAGGGGCTGTTCCCTCTGCTGAACCTGACAGATCCCAGCTTCTCTTTCTCGGGCATGAGGAGAGATGCCCTTGCTGGGGCAGCTTGCTCTGAAGCTGGTACATGCTGAATGTCCCTGGCGTGTCTGTAAGTACACAAAGGATGAAGGGGAAAGCATAATTTGAAAAGGTGGCTCTTCATGGAAGTTCTTGGGAAGGATCCTTGTTTGGTGTGCCTGTGCCTCATGCAGGACATCAGACTGGCTGGAGGGCAGCTGTAGCTCTGTTTAATGGCTAATGCCTCCTAAGAGGGGTGGTGTGAGAGCTTTAAGGAGCTGCTGGTCAGCTCCACACACAGGGAGGTCAATAACAGTGGAGTGGAATGCGTCCATCTGTGTGACCCTCACGGTGAGTTTGGATGCCCAGAGTTGTTCTCTTCATTCACAAGGACGAGATGAGAGGTGTAGGTTTGTGATGCAGGAGGAGCAAACCTGCTGTGCAGGTCTGGCAGGGATCTGCTCTGGCTGGGATGTAGCAGCTTGACCTGGTGCCTGCTTTGAAGAGGCAGGGAAGGCAGGGCTGCCCCCACACCGGCCCTGCACCTCGGGTTATTGTTCCTGGCTGCAGGGTGATGTTTCTCCACGCTCTCAATCCAGATTGCTTCCCAGGAAGCAGCCTCTGGATATGCGGGTGTTGGCTTGGGTTTCCTCCTATGCAAATGAGTTTATAGGAATGTACTAAGCTCCTTTACAAAACAGCTTGAGCGCTAATGAAAGACATCACTGTGTAAGGGAGAAATATTGTTAGCCCAT
Source organism: Agelaius phoeniceus (assembly GCF_051311805.1). Lineage (NCBI taxonomy): Eukaryota > Metazoa > Chordata > Aves > Passeriformes > Icteridae > Agelaius > Agelaius phoeniceus. The sequence goes on from NC_135280.1 coordinate 15,733,241, forward strand.
TACTACCATCGTTAACGAGGTCACAGCATTGCCTTGCAACAAAATTAGTTTGTTTTGCTCTAATCAGTTTTAGTGGCTAGAGTGCTCAATAATTACTCATGTCCTTGTGAAAGGGATGGGACAGCATGACTAGAGCTGCTGGCAGACTGCTCTGACTCTAAAATGAATTGTGCAGATGATTTTTGAGAGGGCATCTTTCCAGCTGCACAGTGCCCCTGGAGTGATGCTGGCAGAGCCCAGCTTCAGCCAGGAACAGTCATGGTCCATAGCATGGCTCCTGTGGAAAGAGTGGCTGCAGGGGGATTCAGAGAGGCATTAGCAGCAGGAACATCTTTGGACTCTGCTGTTGTCTTCATGTTTATGATTCTATTTGACTTACAGCATATAAATGTCTCTCTGAACTATTCTTTTCTCTAGTCTATGCAAATTTTCAAGACCCTAGGAGCTCTCAAATACAGCTCCTCTGTAAACCAAAAGATTTGCTCCTGGGTATTTGCACCTCTAGAATCTTCTCTTTATTTTTTGTTTCGTGTTTCCTAATGTCATTGGTGTGTTCCTGAAAAGACAGCCTGTGGCCACCAGGGTGGGTGGACAGGGTGCTGAGAGCTGCTGCTGTGGTGGTGCCCTGGCTCAGGAGGGATGGCTGTCAGGAGGCCATGCCTTCCCTTACAGGTGGGATGGTTGTGCATGTGGCTTTTGCATGTGCAGCTGCTGCCCAGCAAGAGCAGAGCTGTGCTGATGGAGACCCTCTCCTGTGCCTCACTCAGGGTGGGCTGAGACACCTCAGGACCTGCTCTGCCCTCGGTCTCTCTCTCTAGTCCTGTACCTGTGAGCTGAGTCTGAGTGCAGCTTCTGATCAAAAATCAGGCTGAGCTCAACCGTCCCAGCCATGCTGGAGGTGAAAGGTTCTTTGGTTCCTCTCCAGCCTCTGCCTGGCAGCTCCCTGGGAGTGCAGTGCAGGGACAGCAGAGCTGCAGCATCACAGGGTTGGAGCAGGGAATGGCTCTTGCTGTCACCGTGGCCTCCTCCTGGTTGTGATCTCCCTTGTCCCTGATGGGTCCTTGCAGGAACCTGGGTCAGCTCACAGTGCCACAGCTCAGCAGCTTCTTTTAAGTGGTTCATTCCTGCTGAAGGGCATGTTTATGCTGGAGCCCCCAGGCTTCCCTCCCCTTAATCCACTTGCTGACTTCAGTGAAAATGGTGTTAATCTTTGTTACACTTTCCATTTCCTTCCTTGTATTTCCTTCTGGCTCAGCTCAGCTGTGTTTTCTCCCCTGAAGCTGAGGGAGCTGCTGCTGGGCAGGGACTCTCTTGGAGGGGTGCCAGGAGTGTTGGAGCTGGGGCAGTCTGAGGGCTGCATCTCTGCACCTCAGGGTTTGCAGGGCCACGACCAGCCAAGTGTCCCTTGTCAGGAATTCACAGGGGCCTTGCTGGGGCTGCTGCTCCATCAGTGTCCCCCCCACCTGTGGGCACTCCCTGCTCAAGGCCTTCACATCCCTGACCAGTCCTTCCTCATTGACAGTGAGGCCCAGCAGAGTCTCTTCCCACTGTCCCCCTCTCCTGTTTTAGGGAGCTGTCACCAGTGCTCCCCAGATGCCACCCGAGTCCTACTGTGGTGTTCCTCCAGCACATATTTGGGTGAGGACCAGGATCTGCAAACAGGGGACCACTGCCATTTGCAGAATGTCTCAACTGCTGTGCCATGAGCAGGTGGTCTGTTGCCAGCCACCACAATGTCACCTGATTTTGTCTGTCCCCCAGCCTTGAGCTCTCCTCAGGCTCATCAGCTTTCCTAAGGCACAGCCCCATGGGCCCTAAGCAGCTCTTCCCTGCTGACCCACAGAGCCCACGTCCATCCATGGCAGCACTTGGTCACTGGGCTGTCCCATGGTGTCCTGGGGAGGCTGCAGCCCCAGCCCTGTCCCCAGCCCTGCCCCAGGCACCACCCTGTGCCATGCACCAGCTGCACCGTGGGCCTCTCTCTTAATCTGTTTTGAATTTCCCACATTTTAATTCCATTGAATGCCTTAATTCCTCTGTCATGGAACACGGAGAGCTCTGTCCAGAAAAGCTCTGTTAGAGACGTGTATTTTGGCAATTCTAAAAATACACCTCGCTCGCCCAGGCTTGTGCAGGGTAGCCATGGCAACGTGGCTCCAGGAGCAGGGTTAAAAACAATTGCACCAATTAAGGGAGAAATAGAGCTGTTCAAACTTATCAAACCTAAAAATTTAGAAAATATGAAGTCACAAGCACCGTGTGTGATGCTGTGGTCTGTTTTGGGTTGATTGAAACTGTGCCCCTTCTGCTCTTAAGGAGCATCCCAAGCACTGATAGAGCTGGGGATTCTCAGTCTGGAGAACAGACAGCTCCAGGGAGAGCTCAGAGCCCCTTGCAGGGCCTAAAGGGGCTCCAGGAGAGCTGGAGAGGGACTGGGGACAAGGCATGGAGGGACAGGACACAGGGAATGGCTCCCACTGCCAGAGGGCAGGGATGGATGGGATATTGGGAATTAGGAATTGTTCCCTGGGAGGGTGGGCAGGCCCTGGCACAGGGTGCCCAGAGCAGCTGGGGCTGCCCCTGGATCCCTGGCAGTGCCCAAGGCCAGGCTGGGCAGGGCTTGGAGCAGCCTGGGACAGTGGAAGGTGTCCCTGCCCATGGCAGGAGTGGAATGAGATGGTCCTAAAGGTCCCTTCCCACCATTCCACGGCTCTGTGAGGGATAGCAGCCTGGCTGAAACATGGGGAGTGTTTTGAGGACAAAAGCATGATCTCAAGAACAGTTTTGGCCTGCAGTGCTGGCTTGTGAGAGGGTAGGTGGATGTTGCAGTTTGTGTGCTGAGCTGAAGTCCCTCCAAATCAATGGGAGCGCTTTTGTTGATAGATTATTTTAGGGCTGGGAACACAGGTTTGGTAAAAGCAACCAGATGAGTCTGAAAGCAATGTGCTATTGTTTTTAAACTAGGTTTGCTAATTGTACTTGCTGGGCCCTGGCCACAGCCAGAGGAACCCTCAGGAATGTCATCAGCTTGCTGGGGATGGTGCTGGGAAGTGTCTGTCTAGTGGAGCTGGCTGAGCAACGTGGTGCTTCAAAAAGCTTTAAATAAAATTATTTCAAGCACCTTTTTTTTGCTGTGCCTCACAGAAAAACAGAATGAAAATATCTATTTCCAGGTTTTTGTTGGTGTTGCAGGCATTTTCCTTCCTTGGCTGATTGTGCTTCGCCACCTTGGCATGCTGATGCCATCCCATGTTTTTTGGGGGATGGACAGAGCAGTTTGGGTGCAAATGTGCCTCTGCCTGATCCTCAGAGAAGTTTCTAAGCTCAGGGCAGAGAGTGCTGATGCTACTGCTCCCTGTTCTTGGGCTTGAACCTGAGCTGGTGAGGATCCTGCCCTGCCTGTTCTCCCCAGGAGCTCAGCTTGGCTCTTGATCAGCCCTATTGACCCTGAGGAGCCTCTGGAAGCTTCTTGTTGTGTGTGGAAGCACTGGAGACGAGGAGCCCGGGGAGAGGTCCCAGTCCCTGGCTGGTTTGGCTGTCCTGGAGCACACAGGCGAGCTGGAGGTTAAAGGCAGGCCGAGGGAGGTGATGTGAGGCAGAGGAAGGAAGCGGGGGCGTGCAGCTGCGTGGGGAGGATGCTGCGCCCGCTGGAAAGCAGCACCAGGGTCTCCTGAGACAATTTAGGTGAAGGAAGCTGCGATGAAGTCACTGCTTTGCTTGGCTTGGTGGTGGCAGGAGGTGTCCTCAGCGGTGCTGGAGGTGAGGAGTTCAGGTTGAAGGTGGTAAAAAGCCAAGGGGCTCATGTGCTGCGTGCAGGGCACAGTGCCTGGGCTGGCAGTGCACACGTGGGGAGGTCAGTGCTGGTCTGAGCAGGAAGGGACCTTAAAGTTCATCTCATTCCAGTGCCTTCTGTGGCCACCTTTAACATAGCTGCCACAGAGAGGGATCTCTGGTTTCTAGGCTCTGGTCCTTCCCTCCCTCCCCTGGGTGTGAGTGAAAGCAGCTCTGTCCTGTGAACACAGGCTGTGCTGCTGCTTTGGGTCTCAGATGGGTGTCAGTCCCCAGGGAAGGCAGGCCTGGGTGTCCCCATGGCTCCTGGGGGCTTCAGGGGTGGCATTGGCCCGGGTGGAAGAAGTGCAGTCCCTGTGACCCTGCAGCAATTCCTTCCACTTGCAGAGAAGCTTCAGGTGGAACAGGAATTGGAGTCTTTTAAGAAGATTTAGGCAAATTAAAAAAATTTTAGGGTGGATGTCTTTAACTCCTTTGAATTATGGTTTGCATCAATTTGGGTTCATGGCGCTGGAGGCCATCCCACAGTGTGGGGTTTTTTTGTATAGGTTAGAGCAGAAGTGTGCATGGAGCTGTTCTGGGAGCTGGGCCAGGCTGGGGAGGAGGCAGAGCTGGTGGGGGAAGGCTCGAGCAGGGCTGGTGGTGAAGCTGGAGGCACACAATGGTGCCAGGAGCCTTCCCAGGCTCCAACTCAGGTGCTGGCTCCTGGCCAGGACTGGTTTGGTGGGTGAGGACACAGGGTGAGGCTGCTGAGGAGGGGATTTCCCTTGTGCTCAGGGAGCAGTGAGCTTGGAAGGGCAGAACAGAAGGGCTGTGGGTGGGACAGCTGAGGGCTCATGCTGTGACCCATCCTGGCCCCCCTGGCAGATGCAGGTTTGGCTCCAAGCCTTGTTGGGTGGGAGGGAGCTGGGCAGGGGGGTTTCACCCTGCTGTGCAGGCTGCTTGGAAGGGCTGAGCCTTCCCACATCCTCTCACGATGTCACACCTTGCAGCCTGTGGCACAACTCCATCGGGGTTCAGTGCTGGTGTTCCTCCATGACTTTATGTGCTCTTTGCATGTGATTTGACATGGGCTGCTGCTGCTTCAGCTCTCTGCAGCCCTTCCTCCGGTGACTCTGGTGTTTAAGTGTCCGTGTGCCTTTCCTTTGCCCATAGCAGGGATGCTGTGGAAGTGAAATCCTGTGCTTTCTTCTGTCTATTGCCTTGGTAGCCATGGCCCTGTGTGAAATGCCTCTGCTCTTCCAGCTGAGCCTGTATGGGGGCTGCAGATGGATAATGTGTGTGTAGGGAGAGGGGGAGAGGTGGCATAAAGAGCTCTGTTCTCTCCCTGTGAGGTGTAATGTCAAGAGGATCTCTTACAATGTGTGCTTGCCCTATTCCCACAAAATTACAATTAGTTCTAATTAAGTGGAGGTTAACCACTGCTGTGCATCCTGCAAATTAATGGAATGTGCCATTACCTTATCTTGCAGCACTAGAGGTTCTTGAAAATTACTTGGAAAGGGGTATATTCTTGTATGTGGTTTGAATTTTTAATTTATGTTAATAGTTCAAGCTTGAATTAATTAATTTTAAATGATGGACCTTTGATCTTTTTTTAACACTCTTGCCTCTGCAGCTTAATATAGCTTTCCAGCTCTTCTCCCATTGTAGTGAAATGAATCGGGTAAACATACATAATGTGATAAAAGTGTGCAAATACACCCTGAGCCACAAGGGTGGTGAAGCTGGTCTGGTCTCTGTATGTGGGTGTGCACTGAGGGGGCTCTGCTGCTGCCACTGCAAGGGGGAAATGCAGCAGGATCCACAGGTTTAGTGCAAGACACTGTATTATTTCATCTTGGAGGGAGTTCTGGGGACAAAACTCATCTTGTGGCTTTGGGCTTGCCTTTGGAGATGGTAATTTGAGTTTGTGGTTGTGTGTTTGCCCAGGAAAGATGAAGCTCTGTTCAGTCTTTTCTTGTGTAAAGCTCCCTGCTGCAGCACCAGGGAGCACAGGCAGGTCACGCGTGACCCCAGGACCTGCGGTGCCTCAGCAGTGCCCAGTGCAGGGGAATGGTCACTGCCCTGGGTCTCTGGCCACACTGGAACTGGTGTGAGCCAGCTACCGCTGTCCTTCTTGCCCACTTGGGCACACCTGTCTCATTCAGCTGCACCATTTGAGCAGCACCCCCAAGGCCTTCCCCAATGGGCACATTCCAGCCACTGTGTTCCAGTCTCAGAGCATCCCATGGGGTTGTTGTGACCCAAATGCAGGACCAGGCACTAAACCTTGTTGGATCTTCATGGAAGGGGTGTTGGCCCGTGGATGCAGCCTGTCCAGATCCCTTTGCAGAGTGTTTTTGCCCTCCAGCAGATCAATACCCTGCCCAAATTGGTGTCACCTGTGATCTGAGGGTACCCTGGACCCTCTTGGCCAGCTCATCAAAGATCTGGAAGAGACCTGCCCCCATCACTGAGCCCTGGGAGCACCACTGGTGACTGGCTGCCAGCTGGATAGATCTTTGTTCCCCACCCCTCTGGGCCTGGCCTTCCAGCCCATTTTTCACCCAGCGAGCAGTGCCCCTGTCCAAGCCATGAACCTTCCCCAGGAGAATGCTGTGGGTAACAAAGGCTTTACTGAAGTCCAGGTAGACACATCTACACACTTTTTTTACCCATCAGCTGAAGGGATCACCCTGGCACAGAAGGAGGCCAGGTTGCTCAAGCAGGCCCTGCCTTTCCTGAGCCTGTGCTGGCTGGCCCTGATTCCCTGGCTGTCCTGAAGGTGCCATGTGCTTGCCCCGAGATGATCTGCTCCATGAACTTCCCCTGCACTGAGGTCACACTGGCAGTCCTGCAGTTCCCCAGGTTCTTCTTCCAACCCTTCCTGTGGATGGGCATCACACTGGCACCTCCAGGCAGCTGAGTAAGCCAGGACTGCTGGTAAATGATGGAAAGTGCTTCAGTGAGTTCTTCCAGCACCTCCTCAGCACCCTTGGGTGGATCCCATGTGGCCGCAGAAACTCATGGGTGTCTGAGTGCTGCAGCATTTTGCCGACTCTTTCCTCTTTTGGAATTGATGGGGTCTTCAATCTACTCCCAGCTTCTGGGGCTGAGTACCCAGAGAACAACTGGACTTATTATTTGAGCCAGTCCTGCAGTGTTACAAAATTAAAACAACAGACATCATCTCAGAAGTTTCCCAGTCCCTGCCAGAGCATTGACCTTGTGAGGCTGACTTCAGATGAAGCCAAATCTTCTGAGAAGGGGGGAAAAAATAGCCCAGCTTCCTTTCCCTGTGTGCTCCCAAGATGTGGGGACCCATGGGTGTCTCTGAATCCAGATCCAAGCCTGCCCTTCCGGATTGATGTCGATGGCCCTGCTCCCAGCAGTCCCCTGCTCTGGTGGGAAGCTTTGGTTGTTCTGTTCCCAGCTCCTTATCTCACAGTGCAGGGACTGGCAGGGGCTTCACCATGGTCACCATCCAGCTTTCCTGTTTTCTGCCTCAATCTGGCAGCTGTGTTACCTGGGATTGAGGGGTTTCTGTCTAGGAAGAGCAAATTTACTGGGGGGAAGGGCAGGCCTTAAGGGTGAACTTGTTATTTCCTCAGCCCACAAGGGGGATTTGGAGAAGCAGAAGGGTTGGCAGCAGTGCTCTTGCTCTTTATTTTTGTGGTCAGTTGTTGTCTCTGAAATGACAGTGATGGCTGCTGCCCGTGTAGCAGAGATCTTGCAGGAGGGGGAAAGAGATGCTGAAAGGGGCTGCCAGAGCAGCTGCTTCTTCAACAAAGCACTCTAGATGGACTGGGAACATCATCCAATCCTGGATCATCCAGCCCAGCTCCTGGCCCTGCACAGACACCCCAACAATCCCACCCTGGCCATCCCTGGCAGCGCTGTCCAAACACTCCTGGAGCTCTGGCAGCCTCGGGGCTGTGCCCATTCCCTGGGGAGCCTGGGCAGTGCCAGCACCCTCTGGGGAAAGAGCCTTTCCTGATCTCCAACCTAAACCTGCCCTGGCACAGCTCCAGCCGTTCCCTGGGCCCTGTCCCTGGTCACAGAGAACAGAGATTGAAGCTGCCCCCTTGAGAGGAAGCTGCAGACCCTGATGAAGTCTGACCTCAGTCTCCTGCAGGCTGAAGAAGCCCTCAGCTGTTCCTCCTATGGCCTCTCCAGACCCTTCACCATCCTCATGTCCCTTCTTTGGATTTTTTTTTTCTTGTTTAGGTCCTTCTGATGATCTGGCACCCAAAACTTGCCCCCAGGACTCCAGGTGAGGCTGGACCAGCGCAGAGTGCTGGTGCTGGTGTGATGCTGTTGAGCAGTTTTGGGAGCTCACAATGTCCAGGAAAATAGAGAAACAGAACTGTAGAGATGATGTTCTGTTCAGAACTGTAATGGTGATGTTCTGGAGTGACATCTCCCAGTGTGGCTATGACAAGGGCTGGTAGCATAACTCATCTGGTCTGGGCCTTGCCCAACTGTTTAGGGCCTGAGGTGGGGGAGGGAGAGATGGCTGGGGCTGGATCAGGGATTCTGCTCTGCTGGAGCCAGAGGGGCTTTTCTTCAGCCTTGCAGGGTGGGGGAAGCTGCTGACCTTTAGTGCAGATTTGTTTCTGCATTACTTGCCCTTTTAACACATGATTGAAAACAGGCTGTAGGGGAGAGGGAGCCAAAGCTTGGAAATTGGGCTCCTAGGATTGGTCAGGAGAATTTCTAGGAGAAACAGAGCAGAAAGAGGAGCATGTAGAGGGAATAGATTTTGCTGTTGGTGATGCATTGCCTGCCTGTGTGGAGATACAGACCTGGCTCTGGGGTGCTGCCACACAAACTGAACATGAGGGTCACAACCCCTTGTGTCATCTTCAGTGCAAAAAGCTGAAGAACATGCTGTCATTTGGCATTTGGGCAGGTTTTGGAAGAGGCTCCCAGAGGTGCTTGCAGCAAATCTTACCTCCTGAAAGTGCACTCACCTCCAGCCATGGCTGTGCCCTTCCTGGCTCAGTCCTCTGGGGTGGCTTCTGCTGGCCTGTGGGGACAGTGGGCATTGACATGGATAAACTAGTGAATGTGATCTGAACATCCATCCCTGGCGCTGGCAAGGGGGCCATCATGGCACTGGCATTCTGGGTCCCTGGCTGCCCACAGATGCCAATTGTTTCCTTGTGGCAACAGTGCCTTGCTGGTGTTTGTGCTGAAGTCTTATAAAATCTTTATATCTTAAGTGTACGTGACCTGTTCATTTATCTTTGGGCACTGGGCAAACACAGAGGGATATTGGATAAAACACTGCAAATATTTGCAGTTCCCTGGGAAGAGAGCTGGGTGAAACTTGAGGTTTCATGTTACCTGTGGTCCTTTATTGCTCTGCTTTTCAGGTTCAGATCTTGAACTGCTTGGCAGAGGGGCAAGGCTGATCTTTCACAGGCAGGGAATTCGGGGCCCTGTCACCTCTGCCAGTCCTGTGCCTCACACCTGTGACTCTCTCAGTGTGCCTGGCACCAGGATCTGCCCAGGGTGGAGGTGGGCACAGGCAATGGGCTCTAAACCCTTTGCCCAGGGGCTGATACTGCAGCCCTGTGTGGAGTCCACTGAATCCCATGGCTTGGCCAAGTGCTTTGGGACCTTGTGCAGGGACTTCTGTCCTTCTGGACCATCCTTTGGGCCTGATTGGAGAGAAATAGTGAGTAGAAATATGGAGGAGTTAGTAGGAATGTGTCCATATAGAGGGTGGCATGATGTGGTACAGGAGAGACCCATTCCCTAGGGCAGGGATGGTACAAGGTGTTTGGAAGTCAAGTTTTCTTCTCTGTCATGGACAGTATAGGAGAAAGGCCCATACTTGACAGTGTTGGCTGGAGGGGCAGGTGAGGTGCTGGCTCACCATGGGTCTGAGGGTGCTGCTTCCAACCCCTAGGAGCACCTCAAGTTGGAGCCCAAGGATTTTGGGTTTCAGTGCTGTTGTTCACTGACTGACACATCAGCTACTGTCAACTCCCTTCCACCTTTTGGAGACTTGGAAGAAATGTTTCCACATCTACCCCAAGCAGGTGGGGTGAGATGGGGAGTTCCCAAGCTGTGAGAGTTCTGAGGGATGGAGGTTTGGGGTGCAGTTATGTGCTGCATCATTCATAAACCCCAGGCATTTAAAGGCAGGGAAGTGGACAGTTTAGGGACACTGTAAATCTTACCTCCACCCATACAGGAAACATGGAAGAGTATCCTTCAAACCCTGAGCAGGGAACACTACTTAAAGGATCACAGACTCTCCTTTTTGTTGGGACATTAAAATTCAAACGTAACTAGGAATTCTCCTGCAGAAGTGACAATTGCAGCAGATCAGACAATTCTGATCCTGGAATAAGGGCTTAAGTGTGAGTAACTTGGTTTGGCATAATCAGAGGAATTGCCTGAGGCCAAGTCCAGTGGCAGCAGAGTTGAGGGGGAAGGTCTTGCCATAGACTTGAGTGGTTTTTGACCTGGAATATTTGCCACGTGTGTAAAAAATGAGCTCAGGATGTGCTAAACCAGGAGTCTGTGACCAGCTAAGTGTATCTGAGGATGTTCCCACTTTCTCTCCCCTTCTCCTGTTTGAGCTCTCGGCTGAGCCCCAAGCTGTCACTTGTTCCCAATTCACTGTGAGCCACGTGAGATGGATTTGCTGTAATCTCCGAGCCAGAGCCCAAGGTTTTCCAGCTAAGCTATGCTTACAGAAATGCTCCCAAGAGATGTTTTCTGGGGAGGACTTGGAAATTTAGTTGTAAACAGAGATATCAGAAACATGTGATTATATTATTCCTCTGTTTCCCAGATGATGACAACAATGTTTTCAAGCGACAGAGCATTGCAGTCCTCCAGAGCAGGGGGCTGGGAGTCACTCCTGCAGGATGACCTTTTGGCTGCCTTCAGAGTGGTGGCTGTGGCACTCTCTCATGAGGTTTTGCTGAGGGCATGGGTCTGGCACAACCTGGGGGTGCCCTGGTTAGAGCGTTTGTCAGTGGATTTGGGAAGAAAACACATCCTCTGTGTGCAACTCCAGGTGTTCTGTTCGTCCTGGCTGGTTAGAGCCATCCCTTCCTGCTGGGCTGGAGCTGGGGCTCTCAGCTCCTCTTCCTCTGGAGTTGTGTGATGAACATGTGATTCCAGCTTTGCTTAGGAAAATTCCAAACTTCAGCACTAAGGTCAACACTTAGGAAACATCCTAGAGTAGGGCTCAGGTAGAATTTTATACTTTTGCTTCCTCACAAGTTTTCAGATGTGTCCCTTGACAGGCACCTTTTAAGGTAGGACTTTGGCCCTTACAGCAAATATGTGCACTAAATTTCTACCCTCACTCACTACTCCCTATTCCTCACTGGGCCCAAAATTGAAAAAAGACTCTTGTTTTGGCAGCGGTTCTCATCTGGGTTTGAAAAGCAATATATACTTTGAGTGGCCCCTTCACAAAACCACAAGGTCTCTCTAGCTCTCAGCAATCATCTGTTTGAAAAATATTGAGGTTTTTTCCCCCTTTCTTTGGATTTCCTCCATTTGAGGTTTAGCAAATGTTGAGAAGCAAAGATGTAGCTTACCCTGGGATCCCAGGGTGTTTAGGCAAAACCTCCTGGTGAAGCTGCTGCTGCAGTGATGCTCAGGCATGACCTGAGGCAGCGGGGTTTGTGTCATTGGCTGGGCTGCTCTCCTGTTGGTGTGGATGATGGCTGTTTGCCCAAACTGCAGCTTTGCTGTTGGTCACAGCAGCCAGAGAGTGAGCCAGGAGCTTTGCACTGAAGGATGCTGCACCCCAGCATGGAAGAATTGAGAGACTCTGAGCCTGAGCCTGGACACCAGGAGGTACAATGTGTTCAGCACTCCCTCAGGTGCCACCAGCTGGCTTTTCTGTGAAGCCTGGTGTGTGCTGATGGTCCAGGTGCTGTCTGGGTGGTGGGATGCACCTGGAAAGGTGCTCTCTTGGGTGAGCAGCACCCTTGGCCCCATGTGGCCCTGCAGGATTTAGCTCAGCTGTTTCTCACTGCTGGTGCTCCAGCACACAAAGATGAGGTGAACATGGTGGTGATGCTCGGTGGGTGGTTGGGTTTGGTGATCTTAAATGTCCTTTCCAACCTTAACAACTCTGTTTCTAAGAAGGGTCTTTCAGGTGCTGGAAAGGAGTTGGGTTATAGAAGGCAAAGGGTCAGCTGTGTGTCACCTTTGGAGTGTTAAGGATGGAGAAGTCTGTGGTGGTAACACCTCAGGACTGGTGTGGGGGCTCCATCAGCAGTCTGGAAACAGGAGTGAAATAAAATGTGCTTTGATTGAATGAAAATGGAATGAAAACCTGGTCCAGGCTTACAAAATCATGAAGGCTCTGAGTCAGAGGAAGGTGTAACTGTTGCTTACCTCATTTCTCTATGCAAGACCCAGAAGTTGGCAGTAAAACTCAGGGGTAGTTAATGGAAAATGGATGAAGGGAGGTGCTGCTCCCTGAGCAGGTAACAAGTGCCTGGACCTTGTGCTGGGGAGGCAGGTGGCTCATTTGGAAGGCACTAGGCACAATCTTGGCCAGCAGGTCTATAGATGGATCCAAAAAAGGACTCACCTGGGATATATCCACTGGCATACCTCATCCCATAGTTGTGGATGCCAGGAATGGACCATGGGGCACCCAGGCTCCTCTATTCTCCCTAAGCAGCTTTTTTGGAGAAAAAAAGCAGAAAAACTGGCAGTTACTGATGGTCTTTGGGGTGCTGAAATCTTCTGGGGACACTCCAAAGGTCAGGACAAACGTGTCTAGGGCAAGAACGTCTCCAGTCTGTCTTGAACTCTGCTTGACCATAAAATGTGTCTGTGGCACTGCCAGGCTAAACTGGCTCTACTCAGATCAGGGTCTGCCTCCTGTAAGGACTCATGTTTCTAGGCTGTAGATTGGATGTCTCTGTTTTTAAATGCATGTTCTGGGCTGCAGCAGGTTTCACTTGAGATCTGCAAAGGTGTTTTGGAGCCCAAACCCCCTTGAGAGAGCAACTCTGTTCCCAAAGCCAAGTGTGTGCTGGTCCCCATCACTCAGGTCTTTACCCCATGCCAGGAAGGGGCTGGCAGAGCATCCAAGTGCAGCAGTGGGAGGGTGCCAGGGGAATAGGAGGAGATCTGGCCCGGGAGGAAGGATGCTGTTTACACTGGGTTTGTTGCAAGCCAATGATTTGTCACTGGCTTTAATGGTAGAACAAAGCATATTTACTCAGCTTGTTTGGCTGGTGAACAAGTGCTGGATAAGAAACTGTCAGATGGGAATCAATTAGAGACTTCATCTCTGAGTGAACGATCCTATTTGACATCAGATGCCCTGTGAAACCCAGTAAGGACAATGCTGCTATTTATATGGTTCTTTCATTGTTCCTTCCCTGCTTCCCTGTCATCCTCTGTGCTCTAATATTAGAGCTCTGACCCTGTGTGTTGCTCCCCAAGCAAGCACTGACACTGACCTTTTCACATGGCTCCTGTGAAGAGATCTTTGTGTATTTGTGAGGGGGAAGGAGCTGGCCCAGCCTTGCATCCCTGTGCCCTGCTGGCTGGGGCTGAGGCAGTGATGGCAGAGGGCAGAGCAGCCCAGGTGGCACCGTGTGCCCTGCAGGTGCCAGGGAGATGTGGCTCATGTGGCAGCTGGGGCCCAGGCTGCCCTGCAGCAGCTCAGGGGGTGGTGCCTGGGGGCTGGCTGCTGGTTTGGCTCTGAGTTCTCTGCTTTGTGCTGCATTGTGGCCTTTTGCTCCTGTCCACTTGACTCCTTGGCACATTGAACAGCGACTCCACTTCCCTCGCTCGTGCTGGGAGCCGTCCTGGCACGAGAGCAGAGCAAGTCCCTGCCCGTGTGATGATGGCCTGTGGCATGAGGAGGTGGGAGTGAGTGCAGAAGACCACAGGGGGGCTGATTGCTGTTGCAAACAAGCTCCTGCCATCCTGGAGAAACCTGTAAGACTCCTGTGTTAGGGGACAGTCACTGAGTCCTTGTCACCATGACATCTCCTTGCCTACAACTCAACTCAGGCTGCCCAAGTGAGTGAGTCAGCAGGCAGTGACTCAAGAAGGTCACTGGATGGATTTACCCTCCAGGCAGAGACATTCTTGGCGGCACTTATGACATAACTTGCCTAAAAGTCTCATCACTAACTGGTGACTCTCTATACCCTTGCCCAAGGCCTCTGGGCAGGCTGCATCCAGCAGGGTTCCAGGGCTGCTGCTATCAGAAGGGAAAGTCCCTGTGAATCCCTTCCCTGACCTGGGGAAGCATGGCAGCTGGAACTGTGAGCATCATGAGGCTGTGGAAGGTTTGCAGTGGGCTTGCTCTGCCCTACCTTAGTACCACTGGCTGCATCAAAGAGCATTCCCCCTGAGCACACCCAGTCCTGAGTGGGAATGTTCTCCTCGTGGGGAACTGAAAAGCTTTTCAGAGAGGTAATTACTTTGTTCTTCTTACCTTGGGACTTAATTTTGAGCTTTGCTTGAGGCTAACAGCACTTAGTCTTATCATATCTTCTTAATCTCCTTTTCCTCCCTTTAATGATGGTGCAAATAAGATTTGCAACTTCTTTTAACTGCTGTCTCTCTAGGAATGCTTCAGTGGAGGTGCAAAATGCTGTAGGATCTTCTTAGATCTGTGGGTTGGCCTGTAACTGTGGCATTGTCCCCTGTACATGCCTTAGAGATAACTTCTAGGTTTGAAGGGCTTTTGGTCCGCAGTCTGACCTCCTCTTGTAGCAGGGGTGTGCTGTCAGATTTGTCAGAAGTGGGGAGGTCAAAGCCAGCCCTGCCCTCTCTGTGCCTGGTTTGCTGGGCTCTTCCTCCACCTCTGAGCCCCAGGGAGGTCTCTGTGCCTGGCACAGCCTCAGGCTGGGACCAGCCTTGGAGCCAGGCTCGGGCACTGGGGCAGCTTGGCTTTGCAGCACATGGAGGTGGACTTGGAAGAGAAGAGGAGCAGGTGAGTGTGCTCCACGAGAGATCCTTAGAGGTTGGAATGAGCTGTGGTGGCAAAGAAAAAACAGCTGGAGTTGCTGGAGCTCAAACCCAGCACAGCTGTCCTGCTTTTCATTGCTGCAGCCCTCCTGTGTATGGCTGGAGCTGATGAGGATCAGTGGATAGGGCACCTGGGAGAGGCAGAGTGACCCTGCTTGCCTGGGCAGGTGGTGTCACCCCCCCTGTGCCCCCCTTCCTCAGGACAGGAGTCCTGCTCTGCTCCCTCTGGGGGTGTGCAGAGGGGCCCAGATGAGCTGGGCAGGCTCCTGGGGCTCAGCAAGTGGGAAACCACTTTTACCTTCTCCCTGAATTCGACCAAGGCTGTCCCTGCACAGAAACACTGAGAGTGGCCAGGTAATAAAAACTGGCACAGGAATTGCCCCTCCTGCACTGCACTGCCTGCACTGAGCTTGGCGCCAGGGACAGCAGGGCTCAGGACTGGCTTTTGCCTTCCCTAATATTCTCCAGGGAATGCTGAGCATGTCCTGGCAGTGCGGGTGGATGTGGCATGCCTTAGGGTGCTGAGCTTCCTGAGGCAGCCACTCCTCCCCTCCCCAGGGGTAGAGAGGAGGCTGTGCTCTCAGGGGGGGACACTGGGTGTGCTCTCAGAGGGGACACTGGGTGTGCTCTCAGGGGGGACACTGGGTGTGCTCTCAGAGGGGACACTGGGTGTGCTCTCAGAGGGGACACTGGGTGTGCTCTCAGGGGGGACACTGCTGTGCTCTCAGAGGGGACACTGGGTGTGCTCTCAGGGGGGGACACTGGGTGTGCTCTCAGGGGGGGACACTGGGTGTGCTCTCAGAGGGGACACTGGGTGTGCTCTCAGGGGGGGACACTGGGTGTGCTCTCAGGGGGGGACACTGGGTGTGCTCTCAGAGGGGACACTGGGTGTGCTCTCAGAGGGGACACTGCTGTGCTCTCAGGGGGGACACTGCCATGGGTGGTGGGTGTCCTATGGGAGCTCTGGCTGTTCTTGTGCTCTTGGCTCACCATGGGGAGCTGGATGAGGAGAGCTGGGTGGGAGAGCAGCTCAGAGGGACGTGGCCTCGTTGCAAGGAGTGCTCGTGAGGCGTTCCCAGCCCAGATGTGTGTGTGCACCCCAGAGCAGAGCAGTGCCTGTGCCTGGGGGTTTGAGGCTTGGCCTTTTGCCTAGAGAAGGCTCAGGGTGAGGTGCTGGTGGCTGTGGGAGGTGCCAGGCTGGCAGGACATGGCCTGAGCACTGCCAGCACCCAGCCCTGCCCCGGGGGGCTCCCTGGCCCTGGCTGCAGGCAGCTGCTGGGAGCCATGGCAGTGCTGAGAGTCTTGGCAAGTTCTTAGTGTTGATTTTGCCTCCAGTGCCAGCATCAGGAAGCACACTGAAATGAATTAAGATGACTAGAGGAAAGCCAAAGTCTCCCCATGGCTCCTGCTGGAGGCACTCCCACCAGAATGCTTAAAACTGAAGTGTCCCTCTGTGCCTGGATCAGCTCTGGGCTGTAAGTCAGAATGAGATGGGAGCATTCTCTGGGCTCCCAGGAGATGTGCATGGAGTAAATCAATGCATACACCTGTAAAGCTGTAACTATGCAATGTATTAGCAATGCATTGCAGCTTATCTTGCTAGCTCTGTGAGCTGGGTGTCTGAAGAGTTCAGAGCTGTAAAGGCTGGGCCCTGCAAGGACAGGGCTGTTCTTTCACACTGCTGCTGGTCAGTTTTGAACAAGGACGTGGCTTTTCTTTGGTTACAGTCTGCTTTAAATGTGCTGGTTAACAACTCTGCTCCTGCCAGCTCTGAGCCTGGCCCTGTCTGCCAGCACATCCCATGCAGGATGGCAGCACTGCCAGCAGCACTGCCAGCAGCACAGGCACACCCAGGCCACATCCCTGTGCCAGCCCCACTGTGCCACAGCTGCTGCTGACTTGGGCCCTGGTGCTGTGCCTGGCACTGCTCCTCAGCTCCTGGGGTTTTGGTGTGCTGTGCCAGCCTAGGCAGAGGTGAGAGCTGCCTGTCCAGTGTCTCTTGTGGCCTGCCTGGATCCCAGCCCTCCCTGGGTCCTGGGTTCCTTCTGCTACAGCAGGGGATGCTGGAAGCTCAGCAGTCAGACATCTTGCTGTCTCTTGCCCACAGATTTTATTGGTGTGACTTGGCTTTCTGGCTCATAGGTGAGCTAACAAGAAACAAAACCATTTTCTCTCTTTTCTTGCTTCTTTCCTGTGGATTTGATTTGGTTTTTATTTGTGTGGTGTGAAATGGTGACAGATCACTAGAGCTGATGTGCAGCCTCACAGAGCCACTGGAAGAGGAGAGGTTGGGTGGCTGAGAATGAGACCTCCTGTGCTAGACCCAGCTGTGGGATCAGAAAAATGCTGGCAGAGGCTGGAGGGAGGTTACACTGCTGAGCTCTCCCTCCATGCTGGAGCACATTATCTGAAGCAGGGATGGTGCTGCAGGGCCTGGCACAGGGAGAGGAAGATGATGGTGCCAGTCTGAGCTGGGGGAGGCAGCCCAGACCCCAGAGCCCCTGCCCGACACATGATGGGTGTAATGACCATTTTTTCATACTCTGATACTCACAAATTGGTACATCTGAATCTGTAGAGTTTTGTAGGGATTTTGGGGGCCTGAGTTGTATTCGGAGAGGAAAGACTCCCCTTCCTCCAGCTGTGCTGAGCTGCAGGAGGATCCTGCAGTGCCCTGGAGGCTGCACCCAGACTCAGATCACTGTCAGTACTCTGCTGGGAGGAAAACCACCCAGGCAAACACAGTGGGTAACTTGGCAGCCAAGAAGTGGATGGTTTGGGAATTAACAGCACTTTTATCAGCAGACTTTGGTGTGTGTATTCCCAGGCTGCTTTATTGCTCAGGGCTGGGCTGCTTTACTTGTCCAGCACTGGTTATTGCAACTCATTACTCTCAGGGGTAATCAGGCCCTGGGGAGGATGTTTGCAATCATGAGCTGCTGTTCTGGAGCTGGGGCCCTGTCAAACCCGTTATCTTTGAATATATCTGTCCCCACGAGGGTGGAGCCAGGTCCTGTCCCAGCAGACGACAGGGCTGGGAGCTCTCAGCTGCTCCAGAGGGAACCATGGCAGTCATGGCTCCACTCGTGTCTTCTCCTGTCCCTCTGAGCTGCCCCTTGCCTTTGGGATGGGTGACTCCTGTCTGCCAGGAGCCCCACTGCTCTTTGCATGTGCCATTCCCCAGGGCCCAGGTGTCCTGAGCAGCCTGGTGACAGGTCCCATGGGAAGCCATCTGAGCACTCAAATCGAGAAAACAAATGTCTCCTCTTTTTTTATCTTTTTGTTTTAATCTGTGGGGGTTTTTTTGGAACTGGCAAATTCAAAGAAACAGTAATCAGGGTGTGGGGGAAGAGCTTTGCTGTGAGTAATGAGACTGGTCCCTGCAGGGTTTTGCTTAGATAAGCAACTTCATCAAATCATGGAAGATACCTGATGTTTTGGGCTATTAATGCTGGATTTACTCCTAAAGCAGGTCCAAAAAAAAGGTAATTGTGTATGTGTGTGTGTGTGTGTGTGTGTTGTCTCATTACCCTGCAGTTTTGTAGATCAGCTTCATGGTAAAGGAAGAAGCTGAACAAACAACTGGGAAAGCTGTGAGATGCTTAGATTAGGGCAGCTGCCTGGTGAGGAAGTTTGTGCTTGTGTTTAATCAGTGATGTTGCCTGTGTAGGGCTCAGGCTTGGCCTTGTCAGCCTCTGGGCCTGTCAAGAAGAGAGATTTGGAAGAAAGACCAGGGAGAGATGTACATGCATATCTCAATCTTATTTTTTAAATATGTATTTTATGTGTTAAAATGGCTTTCCTTACTTTCCTTGTGCTTTGCTGCTTTATTAAGGGGAGTGATGTGACTTAAACTGAAGCTTCCTGCACTTTGGGCAATGGCCTCCTCTCTGAGCTGAAACAGAGAGAAAATGGTTTGCCCAGGGCAGGTAATCCTCACCATCACAAGGACATGGAGTGACAGGACAAGGGGGAATGCCTTCCAACTGTCCAGCTGACACAGAGTGGGGTTGGATTGGACATGGGGAAGGAATTCTGCCCTGTGAGGGTGGGCAGGCCCTGGCACAGGGTGCCCAGAGCAGCTGTGGCTGCCCCTGGATCCCTAGCAGTGCCCAAGGCCAGGTTGGACATTGGGGCTTGGAGCAGCCTGGGATAGTGGAAGGTGTCCCTGCACATGGCAGGGGGTGGGAATGAGATGAGCTTTAAGGTCCTTCCAACCCAAACCAGTCTGGGATTTATGGTCCCCACCATGAACAGCTGCAGGTTGGAGGGAAGAGAGGACAGCTTTCCTTCCCTGCCAGTCCCTGGGACACCCACCGCCTTCTCAGCACTGCTCTGCTCTCAGGGAAAGCTCCCAGAGGTTTGGGAAGAGGCCCCACAACTTGTTCCTATCAGAGAAATCTCTCTGACACAGCAGAAATAAAAACAAAGAGCTCTTCTTCAGTGTTTACTTTTATTTTTAGAGGACAATAAGTGAGCGGAGGGATCTCGGGCGGAAATGATGGCTCCCAAGTCCAGACCCCCCCTCCGCCCTCGCCAGGAAGCTCACGCTGCACGTGCGCCCGGCTGGGATGGTTGGAGACAAAGAGTTTCTTGATGCTTTTTTTTCCTCCCCCCTCCAGATTTCTTGCCCATAGGCAAAGAGCATTTGCTTGCTGACATGCTGGAGTCTCGCAGGGAGCAGGGCTCCGGGTGCTGGGGCAGCACAGCTGTGCCAGGCCGTGTCTGTGAGCAGCCCTGGCTGCAGGCAGAGCTTCCCGATTCTTCTGTTTCCCTGCATCAGTGAATTCAACTCTGGCTGCGTGCTGCTGCTGGTGATGAGGACGGGAGGCTGAGGTGGCTCCCACACCCCTCCATCGGGCCAGCCCTCCTCGCTGGACGGAGCTGAGCCGCAGCCTGGCGAGGGCTCCCGGAGCAGGATGAGTACGTGGCCCTGTTTCTCTCGTAGCCCTGTTTGTTTCTCTCGTAGCCCTGTTTGTTTCTCTCCTAGCCCTGTTTCTCTCCTAGCCCTGTTTCCCTTGCTCCTTTGCTGTGCCCTGGGGGCCGGGGTGTTGCCGGGGAGCCGCAGGCCTGTGTGGCACGGTGAGAGGGGTTTGTGTGAGGCTCCTTTGTGCTGGTTCTGGCCAGGAATCACTGACAGCTCCTGTGATGCCTCTTTTCTTCTTCCACCAAGAAGAGATGCTGTGAAAAGCCAAGCTGAAAACTGAGGAATGTTCTCCTTGCCATGCTGTGACCAGGATCTGGCTGTGTTGATCAGGCAGACAGCCTAGCCTGCTCCTCGGGACCATGTGCTCCTCCTTGGGGAGCGGGGCTCTGCCCAGGGACACACCCGATGCCTTGTGTGGAGCTGTGTGAGTTACTGTGCTTGCTTTCCATGGGGGTTGGAGTTCTCTCTGTGCCTGTGATGTCTCTTCTGTGTCTGTGGCAGAGGAACCCAATTTGAAGCAAACCTTGGGCAGTGGCAGACCTGGTGTGCCAGGTGCTGGAGCAATGGGCAGGTGCCCACTTGTGGGGGCCATGTCCTGCCATGGTGCTGAGAGCAGCTTAGCAGGGCTGGGCCATGGACAGAGAATTCGTGTTTGTGCACAAAAGCAGCAAAGGCTCTTTCATGCAGCCTGTGACTGTCATAGCGTGGCACGGTCCCTGCTCTCCATGGTCTGGTCCCCTTGCACAGCTCCAGCTGGGATCTGCAGTGTCTGGAGCCAGCTCTGACAGCAAAGGGCTGTATGCCTTTGCAAGGAGGAGGAGGGCATGGCTGCTGGTTGGGAATGAAATGGAAGAGCTACTGCTGCTTTTGGGGACATAGTGATGCAGCCCACCCTGCCTGCATTTGCCAGGGTGTGGCTGATAGTTCTCCATCCAAACAGGCTGCTGGGTGCCTGGGATGGCTCATCCTGCCTTGCTCTGCATCCAGAGAGACTGTGTCTTGCCTTTAATGAGTTTTCTCCATCCCCTCAAGTTGGCAGGCAAGGGAGCAGCTCGTTCCTGAGTGCTTGCCAATCCTAACAGAGCGAGTGTTTTACATGGACTGTGCAGCAATCCCTGTTCCTGCCTGGCAGCAGCGTGGAGGGCAGGCTGGGGAGGAGCAGGGCTCTGTCCTCCCTGCCTGCAAGAGCTGGAGGGTGACAGGCAGTCTCTGGCAGCTGTCGGTCCCCACCACTGAGCTCATCCGAAGGCCTTTGCCTCTCTGGGATGTGGGTTAATTCCTGTTCTTGGATTCTGGCTCATCCCCTGTGCTGCTCTGCTCTTGGAGGGTCTAACCCACAGCAGGGCAGAGCCTTCTCAACCCAAGGTCCCTTTGATCTCAGCCCAAGGGGTTCAAAGGCTGTGTGTGCAGCACTGTCTGGCTGGTGTCTTGCTCCTCTGTGTAGTATTGAAGAGATGCTGTGTTGTACTGCCCTATTGAGTGCTGTATGTGTATCCCTTCCTGTGGACAAGTGCAGCTCTGCTCCCTCTCTGAGCTGGGGGAAACTTTATAACTCACAGCAATCCTCTGCCAGACCCCCACCCCGAGCTGGCTGTGGCGAGAGTTTCAGGCATTGCTGTTATTCCATGTGCAGCCTGAAAGTTTCTCTGTATTTTCTTTTCATCCTATATCTTTCCCAGGTGCCTGCTCTTGGAAAGGGTGGGGGAATTTGGCAGCTTGGGCAGCCCCTTTGAGGGCCGCAAGGCTGTGCAGTGCATGTGGCATCAGTGCTGTCCCTGCCCAGGAGAGGGGGCTCCTGCTGTGGTGCCTGGTGTGGTGTGAAGCTTTCCCTTCTTACAGCAGGGTGGGTGGGCAGGGATTGAGAGCCTGCCCTGTGGCAGCTCCTGCCAGCTGCTCTGGGTCAGGATGGCTGCAGAGGCTGGCACAGCTGTGTCTCCCTCCTCCTGTCCAAGCAATGACTGTGTAAGTCTCACTTCCTCCTCGTTCAGTGCTTAGCTGGTGGCACACACAATAGTTAAGGGCACAAAACTCTTTCAGTGGCTATGAATTAAAAGGAAGACCAGACAAACAAAACTAACCCAAGCTCCCAGGAATTCCTGAATGGTCTGTATTTGCTCTTGGCAAAAGGGGGTTTTTTCTCCTTTCTTTTGAAGGAACCTGCTGAAGTTGTTAATTTCCTGGCTCACTTGGCTGGGACCATTTCATGCAAAGAAGTCAAAACCATTGATGTAGCCAGGCCAGTGATCCTCTCTCTGCAAATACTGCAGAAGATTTGGCTAAAAATGCAGTGACTGAGCCCTGTATGAGCTCAACCCTCTTTTGTGAGAGAAGACAGGTGGGACTATTCCTCTAAGGGATCTTGTGTGGGCTGTGGGTTTGCATCCCTGGCTGTCAGTGCTAATGTCCCACAGTATGGAATAAATCCTCTGCTGCGGAGCAGCTGCTGCCAGACCGTGGGACCAAACCTGCAGCGAGCATCCCTTTGGTCCTGTGCACATCTGGACAGTTTTACTTCATCTCATAGAACAATTTCCCAGGTGCTGTGGTAGCACTGGAAAAGTGGAAGGAGTAACCCAGGTTTTGTGGCAGCAGAGCTTTGCTGCTCTTTGGCTCTGTCCTGCAGTGACAGCAGCAGGGAACCTTTCCCAAGGTGGGTTTGTGCCCAGGCACCCGCTCTGCAGAGGGAAAAGCCAGGTGCCTCTCCAAAGTCAGAAGTGTGGGTGCTCATAGCTTGCTGCATGTACTTTCCTCAACCTCTTGGCCTATTCTGGACAGCAAATCTATGGTCAGAGGTGCTGAAATTCAATCCAGCTTTGTCCTGTGAAGGAGATGTGTTGCTGTGGCAAAGCCTGGTTTTGCATGGATTTGGGAGGAGGGCTGGGAAGCACTCATTCCCACCCTGAGTGCTGTGGTTCCCTCTCCACAGCTGCCATAGGTGGGTTTTGAAGTGCTCAGCACCCACAGGAATCTGGTCTGTAGCTCTGATGTCAGCTCCTGGCAGTGAGCCCTGCCCATGTGAAGGGGTTTGTCCCCAGGTGGGCTCATCTCTGGCTGCTGGTGCCAGGACAGGGCTGGAGAGCACAAACTAAAGCACAGGAATTACACTTAAAACATCAAAAAATGCTGTTTTAGTCTCAGAGACGTTGTGGAGTCTTCAGCCTTGGAGATACTCAAAACTCAAGTAGAAGCTGTCCTGAGCAGCTGTAGCTGGCCCTGCTGGGAAGGGTCTGGACTGGGGGGTCTCCAGAGGCCCCCACTACCCTCAGCCCTCCCATGATCTTCATTCCTGAAGCACTGTCTGAAGCTGGTTCCTGTGACTGCCACCATTTGAGGACCATCTCCAGCTGCTTTGGCTCTTCCCTACCTTCCTTCCTTCCTTTCCTCAGGGCTTGCTGGTCACTGGAAGCTGAATGTGAGTCCGAGTGTGCCCTGGCAGCCAGGAGGGACAGCCATGGCCTGGGCTGCGCTGGGCCAAGTGAGGGAGGGGATTGTCCCTGACTGGGGCAGCCTCACCTCCAGTGCTGGGGACACTTTGGGGCACCACAATATCAGAAGGGTCTGTGACTGTTTGAGAGTGTCCAAGGAGAGGGATATGAGGATGGGGAAGGGTCTCAAGGGGAAGCCATAGGAGGAGCAGCTGAGGGCACTTGGCCTGTTCAGCTGGAGGAGAGAAGATGGAGCACAGAGCTCACTGGGGCTGCAGCTCCTCCTGAGGGGCAGCTCCAATCTCTGCTCTCTGTGACCAGGGACAGGGAACGGCTGGAGCTGTGTCAGGGCAGTGGTCAGTTGGAGATCAGGAAAGGTTCTTTCCCCAGAGGGTGCTGGGCACTGCCCAGGCTCTCCAGGGAATGGACACAGCCCTAAGGCTGCCAGAGCTTCACGAGTGCTTGGACAATGATCTCAGGGGTGCACAGGGTGGGATTGTTGGGGTGCCTATGCAGGCCAGAAATTGATTCTTGTAGGTCCCTTCCAATTCAGGATATTCCATGGCTCTATGATTTTGCTCCTCAGCAGCACAGGCCCCACATGTCTGTCGGTGTGTGGGACTATCACAGAGCGCCTAATTCCCTTTGGCATTGTCCTCCACCTCCAGCAAACCTCCCTCCCTGGCTGCAAGAGCAGCACAGGTGGAAGAGCAGAGTCACTGGGGAGAGAAGTGATGACCAAGCTCCCCTTTGGCTGTGGTCAGGATGCCCTTGATGGCCCTGGCAGTTGCACTCATCCCACTTGCTGCACTCCTTTTGTCTGCATCTTGCCTTTTAAATTTCTGCAGAACTTTTCTTCCAGACTTTCTTCTTTGTCAGAAATGTGATGCTTCCCCTGTACTTTGGGAACCGAAGGATGCCTCAGCTTTGTTTCAGCTTTCTAGGCAACCAGGGAAGAGCATCCCTTGGCTGAGAGATGCTCACCAAATGAGAGGGGAAAGCAGTTCTGTAATTAGCTGCCTGCCTCTGCCCTGCTCTCAGGATGTTACTGATGGGGTGCTGTGTGGGGAGGGTGACCAGGAGGGGCAGAGGGAATGTTTTCTTTTGCAGGTCAGTTTAAGGTAAATCAGAGAGCTACTTTGCAGCCTCCACTTTTCAATCTCTAATTTGCCCAAGTGTTTCTTAACATTGGGTAATGAACTGGAAGATTTGTTCAGTGCTTAAGGGCAAACCCCATTTGCTGTGTTGCAATAAAATTTTCTTGACACCTTTCTCCATGTCAGACAGTGATTCGATCCATAAGTGCTTGGGTGAGGTTGTAGCCTCCAATTTACAACCAGAAAAATAATTCTGGCTGAAACAGGGGTTTCCAGGCTTCCATCTGTGAATTGTCATAAAATCACAGAAGAGACCCTAAAGATCACCTCATTCCACCCCCTTGCAATGGGCAGGACATAATGGCCTGGAGTTTATATGATTTTTCTGAGGGTAAGTAATTTTTGGAAGATGCTTTCTGCTGCCTTGGCAGCCCCAGCTGGGCCAGGAGTGAGGGAAGCAGTTCACTTGGTTGTGTGCATGAATCCAATTTCAGTCCTGGCTGGCTGAGAGCAGGAGCCCTGATTAGCAGGTGTGACTAAGGATGTGATGCAAATAGTCCTTTTGCATCAGTGTCCAGCTCTAGTGAAGCAAAATAATGATTTGCACATCATGGTCTCAGTTGTGTTTTTTCCCCCACAAATTTGCTTTGAATGTAAATGCTGGAGCAGCAGCAGTTCCACTGTGGAGACTGAAGCCAGGCTCAGATTAGTCTGAAATTCAGTGATGCTGAAAGCTGGCAGACGCCTTTTTCTGTCTGTCACAGGGTGAACGTGCAACAGGCAGAGAGTGACAGGCATGTCAGGGCCTGGGGGCTAAAAGCACAGGTGTCATGAGCTGAAACAGAGGAAAATGGAGCAGTTGTGCACAAAAAGCACTGAGAAGCCTCTTTTTAGTGGATGAGTTTTTCCTCTTTTATCCCTATGGAGGAAATCTTGATGCTGAAGGTTTCTGTCCTGACAGCTTTTGGCATTTCCCTGTACTCCCTGCTATTTGCTAACAAAATCCCATTGAGCATCCCCTGAGGGGAGCCTGCCCCTGCCATGAGAGGGGCTGTGGCTCCCAATGGCCAAGGCTCCCTGTGCATCAGCTGTTCCCCTGGGACAGCAACCCCCTCAGCCCACAGCAGTGTCTGCTGATGGTCTCACCCCATTTAGCCCTTGTTCTTCCCAGCTCCATGCTCTCTGTCTACCAGGACAGTCTGGGTACATGGTGCTGGGCTTTTCCCCCCTATAGTCTGACTGATCCTCACCAGTTCCCACTCCTTGGGGAGGGTTTCTCTTTCCCCAGTAGTTTGTGTTTGTGCCTTGGCTGAACAGGGCACGTCACCTCTCCTGACACCCCAGGCTGCAGGCTAACAAGCATGGGGCCATGTAATTAATAAATGACCATCAACGTGGCAGTGAGTGAATGCTTAGGGCACTCCTGCCAAGCTGTGCATGTCTGCTGGGGTCAGGAGGAAGCACGAATAAATTTTGGCTGCTGGTGCCAAACAGAGGGGACAAAGGATATATGAGCGTAGAAGCCCATAGTTCCTATTCACACATCTGCTTTTTACTGCTGAATAAGAAATTAATGTAATCCATTAGCTAATGCAATCTCTCATCAGTCCAGTGATTGATAATCATCCCAAAAGAGGGTAGCATGTCCTGCTTTAATGTCAGAGCAAGAATGGGAGGTTTGTCTTCTCACAGAGAGAAACTCAGGCTCATGGCTGCTGGGATCATAGAATCTGAAATGGTTTGGGTTGGAAAGGACATTAAAGATCATCTCATTCCACCCCCTGCCATGGGCAGGCTGAGAGCAGGAGCCCTGACACCTTCCACTACCCCAGGCTGCTCCAAGCCCTGTCCAACCTGGACACAACCAGGACCCACAGCCCTGCTGGGTTCCCTGCAGCCCTGCCAAAAAGTGCCTTGGACACTTCCAGGGATCCAGGGGCAGCCACAGCTTCTATGGGCGCCCTCTGCCAGGGCCTGCCCACCCTGCCAGGGAAGAGTTTCTTCCCAGTATCTAATTTAAACCTTCCATCCTTCATGTTAAGTTCCTCTAAACTGAGCTCATTGCTCAGGCCTGAGAGAGGGGGTGAGCTGAAGCTGCTGGGTGGGACAGTACTTGAGCAGAGGTCCCTGGGGTTCCTGCCCCTGTGTGGGTGGGAAGCTTAGCTGTGCTCGGCATGGGGCTGCTCTCCTGTGCAGGACTCAGGTGTCACTCAGCTGTCACTGAGCGCTGCAGGTGTGTGGGGATCACCCAGGTCACTGCTGGGCAGGCTCTCCGTGTCTCTGTCCCTTGCAGGGGTACAGGCTGGCCGAGAGGCAGAGCATGGGTGGCTGTGTGCTGGCACATGGACTCTGGGCTGCCCAGAGCCCAGGAGCAGGGGCTGTGACAGTCCCTGGGGTGAGGGGTGGGATGGACCCTGCAAAGGGCCAGTCAAACAGCACACTCCCTGAGGAATGAGAACCAGGTACTGTCAATCTGACAGTCTGACTGCAGCAGTGGTTGAATACATCTGTTTAATCTCCATCCATGACATCACTTTCCAGAGTGGGGAAAACAGTTTTCCTGATTCCCTTTATATTTGGTGTTGTTTTTTGCATTAAGTTGCGGGGAGAATTTGCCTTTTCAGGGAGGATCCCTTTGGAATCATGTGCTGGCTGAGCTGTCCTGGCTGTTCAGCAGCCATCAGTGACCACTGCTAAACATTCCCACCTGTGAGGTCCATGCTGAGATCACTTGAGAGTGACCCCAGGGGTGTGGGGATGAAGGCAGTGTGCTGTTGTGTGACATGGGCAGCAGTGAGGACAGGCTGCTGGCTCACTGCAGGCAGCAGAGCTGCTCTCATCCCAGAGCTGGGAAATGAAGGAAGTGGGATAAAACCTGTTGTCCTTGGGGATTTGTTTTTCTGCATATGGAAATCATTGCTGGCAGGGATGTGAAGTGCAAGTGTTGGGGAGGGACAAGATGGGCCAGGTCCAAGGGCAGGAGCACAGGCCCTGCTTTTCTTTGGTCCCCTGAAGGAACTCTTTGGCTCTCTGCCAGTCTGGGGGCAAAAGAAAAACAGGGATGATAAAGGGATTTAAGCTGGGATGTGTCAAACCACACAAGGGGAGGGGCTGCAAGAGAGCTGGAGAGGGAGCTGGGACAAGGGCCTGGAGTGATGGAACAAAGGGAATGGCTTCCCACTGCCCGAGGGCAGGGTTAGATGGGCTATTGGGAAGGAATTATTGGCTGTGAGGGTGGTGAGGCCCTGGCACAGGTTGCCCAGAGAAGCTGTGGCTGCCCCTGGATCCCTGGCAGTGTCCAAGGCCAGGCTGGACAGGGCTTGGAGCACCTTGGGACAGGGGAAGGTGTCCCTGCCCATGGCAGGGGTGGAGTGAGATGAGCTTTAATGTCCCTCCCAACTCAAACCCAAACCATTCTGTGATTGTATGAAACCCCTTGTCTTGGTCTTCTGTTGCTATGAGAGTGCTCTCATGGCCCCTCTGTGTGCTCCAGGCCCTTGCACGAGGGGGGATACCTGTGATGAGCCCCCTACCTGGTCTCCTGAGTGGGGCAGCAGGAGAAGGGGGTGTTGGACACTTCTGCTGCTGTCTGTACGTTGGTTACCATCTCCAAGTGAAAAGCAGCCCAAGCACTGCGCCAGTGGTGGAACTATCCCCCATCATCTCCCCAGAGCTAACTTTGCCTTTGCTGACACAAAGGCGGGTCTGTGTCCCTGCCTTGGCAGGCTCGTCCTGGCCCAGCGGTGGCTTTGTGTGCCCGGCTCCCGGAGCTGCAGATGGGCTGCTGTGAGTGGCTGTCAATGTGGCATTGTCTGTGGCCACCCCGCCTCCCTCGGGGGGATGGGCAGGGGGTGCTGGCCGTGCCCCCCTTGTGCTGCTCTGGGTCCCCGGCACCCCGAGAGCCAGGCACTGCCTGGGGGCACAGAGCTGCTGTGCTGACCCCCTCTGTCCCCCAGGGTCCCCTTGCTCCTGCAGGGACCTGTCCTCTGGCTGCCCCCCCTCGGAGCAGGGAGAAGGGTTCATCCCAAGAGCACGTGGTCCTGCTCAGATGGCATTGCACCAACCTCAGCCTTTGCCATCTGCGCTGCTGCCACGTGGGTGAGAGAAAGGGACGTGGGATATCCCCATTCCAGCAAGGTTTCGGTGCTCCTGCCACGGGACAGAGGGATGGAGCCCCTTGGAAAGTGTCTACCCCACCAGGTGTAGGGACCAACCCTCTGCATTGTTGCTCCCTGTCCTGTGTTCTCCCTTTGTCCATGTCTGTCTCAGACTGCAGAAAGAGAAGGTGGAAAAACCAACCTGTGAATAGTACAGGGACAAGCTGGGGGTGCTGAAGCTGGGACAGGGGCTTGGTGGATGTGGATTCACACAGGGCCTTGGGGGATGTGTGCTGTAGGTTCTCCAAGTGCAAGGATGGACTGCAGTGTCCTTCAGGTTAACCCAAAGGAAGAGACAAGCAGGTGTGTGGTCAGGGAGAGCTTGGGAGGAGCTGCCTGGGGACAACATGGTCTTTGTGACTGCTGTGAGAAGAGGTGGCACAAAGCAGCATGTGTCAGGTTGGCACAACGTGGGCTGTGTCCCTTGCCTGGTTCCTGCCACCCTCTCTCTTTGGGTCTGCCTGTGAACACCTCCTTGGCTGCCCAGAAGTTGTAGGAACGGGGGTCAGGGATGTTTTAATGCCTAAGCAAAAGTGAGAGCAGGTTTCTATGGGTTCCTCTGCCCCAGGCTCCTGGCAGGAGCCCGATCCCTCTGTGTTTCCTTCCTGCATCCTGTCTGCATGGGGATGGTCGGGGGGGTCTGGCAGCTGTCACTAGAGCCCTCTGCCCCCTCTTCCATGCTCCCACAGTGGAGTTTCAGGGTGAGCTCTTTCCTTGAGAACTGGGAAACTGCAAGCACTGCCCCTGTCTCTGATCCCCCATGCAGCCCCCCTGCTTTCTGGATGAAGGTGGGAGGAGAGGAGGGAGTAGCAGGAGACTGGAGCTGTTGCGGGGCGGGTCCCCAGGAGGGAAGTGATTTATGTCCCCATGGTGTGTGGGCTAGGCACTGCTGCTCCTATGGCTCTGGCCCTTGTGAGACTGCACTGCTGGATGCACTGCTGCAACACCTCACCTGTGCTCAATCCTCTACCCTGTCTTGACCCCACTGCCTTCTTCCACCCCACCTCTGTGTGCTCTCTTCACTCAGCACCAGACTCTCTTGATTGGCCAAATATCTGTATGTATCTCATGGAACTTGATCTTCTTGAAGAATTACTTCTTCATTTTCACAAGGGTTGTCTCCTGAGGAGGACAGACCTCGTGCTTTTGGAGCATTGGGTACAGCTCCTGCTGAAGGAGCATCTGTCCCCCAGTGCCCTGTGGGAGTTGTTGCTGTCTCTTGTGCCCAGTCACCTGCCTGCCCTCTGTGCTGCTGGGCATGGTGATGGATGGTACCTCATGGGTGGTACCATGGGGTGGGATGGATGGGTGGGCTGAGAGAGGCTTCACAGAGATTGCTCTTCCTCTGGTGCTATGAAATCTGGTGCTCCTGGGGCTTCTGCTGTGAGCTCCATGCCTGGGTTGCAGCTCTGGGGAGAGGGAAAACGCCTCTGCAGAAGATGGTGGTTAAGACATCAAAGGCATTGAAGCGGGAGGGACATTACAAATACAATTGTCATGGAGTGCTTCCCTCTCAGTGCTGGGTGTGAGCTGTATGAGATGGAGAGAGATGCTGTGCACAGAAATGTGCTCTGATGGTGTCAGAGGCAGCTGAGGTGTCAGAGATGTCAGGATGACAAGGTGTGATTCCCATCTAAGCTCTTGCTACGAGGTGCTGGCTCTGGCAGGGAGAGGCAGAGCAGAGTGCTAATCCCTTGGGAATGAGCAGGAGGTAGAGCACTAAGGCTCTTTTTCCTTTTTTTCCCCTCCCCAGTGCTTGTGGTTCTGACCTAGAAATTCCTTACTACATTTGCTGAGCTGGCTTAGTTAAAGACTTGACTAATTTCTTGAGGATTAATTATCAAGAGAGTGTGGTGAGGGAGGGTAATGTCTACTCCTAGCACTGTAGGCCAACCTGCTCAGGGTTCCTGGCTTGGAGACAAGTGCTGGTCTGTCCCCAGTGTCCCAAGGGCACATCTGCTGTGCAGGTGCCTATTGGGGAGCACATCAAGATGTAGTTGTGTCTTGCTCTGGTCCTTCTGTTTGTTTTCACTCTGTTTAAGCAGAAAACCTAATTCTGGTCCTCAGTGAGACAATTTCAGCTCATGCTGCTGTTCCTCCTCCCTGGAGGTCCCTGTGACTGATGTCCCCAAGGCCCTGTGTGAGCCTTCCAGTTTGGGTTGGGCACCTCCACCTCGACCAGGGCTTTCACAGTGGGCCTTGGCCACAAGGATCTCTGCAGTCGCCTGGGGAGGGGCTCCCAGCAGCAGATCTGCAGAGATCTGGTCTAGTGCTGGGGTTTGGGGGATCCTTGTGCCCTGTCTCTGTGGGTGGGGTAGTGCTGGTCCTCCCTGCAAATCGCTTCCCAGTCTATCCAGAGGCACTTTGGAGGAAGCATGCAACACGCTGCAATGTGGGTAGTACTCGTTCCTTTAAAGCCATGTTGTTGTGTTCAGGATCATTCCTCAGATGTGCAGTGACAGCAGCTGTTTTTCAGGTTGCAAATAGCTGCATGCCCTGGAGAGTGTTTGGAGGAATGTATTCCCTTGATCTCCACAGGCTCTTGATGTGCTGATGAAAGCGGGTTCCCTGTTTACCAGCAAAGTAAGGGCAGGTTGGCAGTTTCGCTCCTTTCTGTGCTTTTCCCATGGTGTTTTGGGAGGAAGCAGTGTGAAGAGGCTGTCAGCAGCCCTTGGACCCATCTGCAGTGCTGGGGGGTGACTCGTGGGCTTGGTCCTTCACTGCAGTTGTGGGAAGCTGGGGGAGAGACACAGAGCCCTGATGGGTTCCCTGCAGCCCTGCCAGAAGGTGCCTGGAGAGAACACGAGCTCCTCAGGAGAACTTCTGCAGGAAGTGATTGTGTTGCTGTCTGTTCCTCAGCACAGAGGCTTTGGCAGGAGGCTGAGTTTGTCCTGGACACCATCATACAGGCACAGCTGTCACAGCTGGAGGAGCCCCGGCCACCCAGGGTTCTGCAAACCCCCTTTTCAGAAGGCAGTACCCAAAACATCTGTTTCCCTGACCTGTGTGAACAGGCAGCTTTGCTGGTAGTGACTGCAGTGCTTTTTGTTTGTGTTTTGGCAGAATGATTGCAATAAACAGTGAATGATTTATTAATAACCTGCAAATAGCTGCTCAGCAGCTGAGCAGGGGGATGCGTTTGCGCTCTCTTCTTGGCCACAGGGAGCTGCCAAAAGCACCAGTGTTCAAAGCTGTCTCGTTCAGCTGACAAACAGGGGTGTGCAGCTGCTGGGGCTGCTCCTGGGGCTGCAGTCACTGGGTGCTGAGGCTCTCCCCAAAGCCAGCTGCTTTCATGGGGCAGCACTGAGGCTTTGGGCAGGGTTGCTCTGCTGGATCCTTGCTGGCGCTCGTAGCAGAAGAATGTGGAGGTGAGGAGTGCTCTGCCTGCAGCAACCCCATGAGCTTTGTGAGTGCTGGAGGACAGAGGTGAGGAGCTGCTGTCACCCCAAAGGGGCAGCCCAGGGCAGTGCCCTGCAGCCTGCCCATGCCTCCCACACTGATGGCAGGAGTTGGCAGTTCACACCAAGGCATCAT
The DNA here is from genome assembly GCF_051311805.1 of Agelaius phoeniceus. Taxonomy (NCBI): domain Eukaryota; kingdom Metazoa; phylum Chordata; class Aves; order Passeriformes; family Icteridae; genus Agelaius; species Agelaius phoeniceus. The sequence goes on from NC_135280.1 coordinate 15,765,138, forward strand.
CTCAGGCGGTCTGCAGGCATCTCTTTTCCAGTTTCTCCAACTTCTCTCCCCGTTGGAGTTTGAAAATCTGTGAGCATCCTTGCTTGGATCAGAGCAACTGAATTTTAGCTGTTATTTCCTTCTGTAAGTCTACCTTCCTCTGGGTCTTGCAGGAGCTTTCACACAAGCTCCTGAACCATGAGGGGTTTGAAGGGAATGGGGAAGGGTTGGGAGAAGAAGTGAGTGGCTCAGCTTCACCCTGCTGTGGGAAGCTGGGAGGATGTGGAGGATGATGACAGTGGTGGGGAGCGAGTGAAGGACAGGCTGTGTTTATGGAACGGAGCCCAGCCCTGTGGCATGGGGAACGACACCACAGGGTGGTGCTTGGCTGCATGGGAAGTTTCCAGGGCCAAGCTGGGACTGTGGAATGGCCTTTCCAAGGAGCAAAGCACTATACAGCAGTAAAGGTGGTGGGGGCAGTTGCTTCCAGCACCCACCTCCAGGTGTGTGCAGCCCATGGGAAGCAAACTGCACCAGAGATTCGCTGTAAAGGAGTGTTATCCACAAGTGTAACCTTCCTCCAGTCATCGTGTGCTTCTGAAAGCACCTGGATCTCTGTAGTGGACCATTCAAACCAAGAGGTTCCCTTTGGCAGCTGTAAGCCCAGAGAGCAGAAAGAGTGTGAGATGTGCATGTGGCTGGACCTGGAAACTCACACTCAGGACCTGGAAATGCTCCCTGCATCTGTGAGCGAGCCCAGGGTGTCAGCTCCACTTCCCTGGGAAAATTATCTGCAGGTGCCTTGTGCTGGGTGGATGGGTTTGCTCTGCAGAAAGGGCTCTGTGGATGCCAATGGGATCTCTGCTGTGTGAACTCTTCCCCTGCACCTGCTTCCCCTGGACAAGTCCAATTCTGTTGTGAAGGTTAGGGGGTGTTGGAGTCCAGTTTGATGTAGTCTGTGCTGCTTAGGAAGTGGCACTTGCTGCACCCTTGATAATGCTGTACTAAACTGGGTTATCTCCCCAAAGCCATGAGATTCTTTAGCATATGATGTTCTTGATGCTGTGACAGCCTGTACTCCTCTACTCGCATCAGCCCTGGGGGAGGGAGCCAGGGTTAATTCCTGCCTGCTGTCAGAACCAGCAAGTGCTTTGGATCCCAAAGTGCCACGGTCTGGAGGGGGATGGCTGTGGGGGGACTCGCTCTTCTCTGGGAAGGAAGACCCTGTGAGGTGTTGAGGCTCCCTGCTGCCCCTGGCCTGGGGCTGTTTGTCCTGTTCCTGCCACCTTGGGAGCCCCTGGATTCCAGTGGGAAGCAGTGAGTGTTCCTTTGCTTCTTCCCTTGGAATCAAGGTCTGCCTCGCTCTCTGCAGGCATGGCACGGCTGTGTCTGCACATTTGCTTTACTGCTAATGGAGCTGCTGCTTTACCCATTGGTTTCTGCATCCAGAAAGGTCTCACGAGAGCAACTGCAGCTTTTCCTCTGCTCCACAGGGCCACTCGGGTGCCCGGCTAGCTGCAATGTTTGCTGGATTTCAGCAGATGAAAGGCGCGTTTTTCTTAATAGCCTGTGTAATTTTTTCCAAAGGGACCCCTTGCATTAAATCTTTAATCCAGCCAGCTGCTAAGGGAGAAGAGTCAGTCTCCCTGCCTTTGCTGTGGAGCTCTTGCACTGCCCTGATGTTACCCGAGAGGCTCTTCCCTTCAGAGCAGTTGGAGCTGGTGCAGCTGGAGCCTTTGGGGTGGCAAAGGGCCTTGTTGCTCCTCTGCTTTCTCCCTGGTTTTTGCTGTAGTGCCACATCTACTCTGTGCCAGGGAAGCAGGATCCTGTCTGTGTTGTATGTACTTGGGTCACATCAGCTGGAACAATGTGAGATAAACTACATAGGATTTGGGATGTGCTGTTGCAGGGCTGCTACCAAAAACCCTGTTCCAGCAGGTTGCTTCTGCTTGTGATTTCTCTTTATTTCCATGCTCAAAAATCCTCGCTTGCCCCAATTTCTTAATAGTTTCAGGGTTGCTGACTGTCATTTTTGGCAGCTTTTTTTTATCAAATGCCTTTTGGAAATGAGGTGACATTTTGCTGAGCCTGGTGCTGCCTGCCCTGCTCCTGGGCAGGGGAGAGGGAGGGCTCTTGCTAGCCCAGCTCACACTGTCCCTCCTGCTTGTGCTGATTTGACTTTTATGTTGCATTTGCTGCATGCTCTGACCTTTTCTTCCTTCCTATCCCCTGCTTTCTGCCCTCACAGCATTCTCTGTGAGGCAGGAGTAATTTGGGAGGAAAGCCTCATTCATTTTTTGTGCACAACCATGGGTGCAGCTGTTGATTTTGCTGGCAATTGCCTTTGATAGACATTTACAGAGACAGTGACCCGTGAAAGAGTAAATCAAAGACTCAAAGCTGATGCCTGGGAGGCACCTTAATCTGATGTGTTCCTCTGCAAATAGTGGGCAGGTAACAAAGACATATCAGCAAATCAGGCAGAGTTCAGCAGGGGATGCAGCTTTCCAAAGAAAAGGGCCTGAGGATGGCTGGGACATCTTCAGTCTTATCATAGAATCATGGAATGTCCTGAGTGGGAAAAAACTCATGAGGATCATGGAGTCCAACTCCTGGCCCTGCACAGGCACCCTGACAATCCCACCCTGTGCCTCCCTGAGCTCTGGCAGCCTTGGGGCTGCAACCGTTCCCTGGGGAGCCCAGATATCACTGGTCACCAGGGCTGTGAGGTTGGAAGGAGGGTTATTGAGCTTGGATTGCACAGCTTGGCTCCTGCAGCTGTAGTTCTGCATGAGGCTTTTCTGTGGATGAAAAAGATGCTTTGCATTTTTATTTATTTATTTTTAATTTTCATGTTATCTATTTTTATTTGCATCTTGGTGCCTTGAAAAAGCCTTAGCTCTGAGCACCTCTCTGTGATCCCATGGCTGGGTTCTTGGGATGCCAGGACCTAATCTAGGGCCAGAGGAGCCCTGGCCCTTATCCTGGTCCAGGGCTGGACTCACTGCCTACATCTGGAGGTGACTGAGGTGGATTTCAGCCATGACCAACCTCCCAGGCAGTGGGACCCAACGTGGCAGATGTGCCCCATAGGTGACACCTGGCTCAGACACTGCCACTTCCATGCTCTGGGCTGACTGTCTGTAGCAGGAAAGCTGCTCTAAGTGCCAGAACTGCCCTATTATCACTTCATCTTATTCCTGAGCCCTGTGGGGCTGCTTGTGCTGTTCCAAGAGCATTCATCCATGAGCGTTCACAAGTCTGGCTGCTCTGCTGGCAGCTCCTATCTCTGCCTGGCTGGGATAGCACCAGCCTGCCAGCAGTGACAGTGTGGCCTGTCTGATTTCCTCTGGTACTTCCCACCTTCACTGCTTGTTTGCAATTTTCCTTGCTCCATGCATGAAATGCAGAGTGACCTTTTAAAATGTGTTCTCCTGGATGCAGGTGAGGATTTGTCCATAAGGCATCTGTGCCCTGCCTGCTCTGCATCCCTGGGGGTGGCCTGAGGATGCCAAGCTGTTTGTGCTGGGGAGGATGTGGGTCACATTGTCCTGGTGACTGTCCCTCCTGCAGGACAAGAGGCTGCTTCCCTGGTGCATTATTGCTGCTCTAATCTGCTGCTGCAGTGTTGGGGAGGCTGGTCCTGCTGAGCAGCACTCCTGCGTGGTCACTCCGTGGCTCTGAGCAGCATCCTGACACCAGGCAGGCAGGGACACCTTCCCAGCCCTGCTGGGAGCACCGAGCAGAAAACCATCCCCTGACCTCTTTAGGTCCCACCCATTTGTGGCCAAATCTCTGGCCAGCAAGGAGGCTGAGGGCACGGATTGCCATGTGCCACTGCAGTGCCAGCTCCTGCCGTAGCCCCCACAGGAAGGGCGCCTGGGGTTCACTGCACAGGGAGGGAAAGCTGAGCTTTGGTGGAAATGAATGGCTGGAAAGACACAGCTGAGTTGGAACCATGGCCCAGCTGGGCAGAGCCTGAGGATATTGGAGTGAAAAAGTCCCAGACTGTTTCTGGCAGCTTGAATGCTGCAGGGCAGCACGGGATGGCCTTGCCCATCACTGCAGGCTGGTTGCCCTCACTCTGTGTCCCTCCTCTGTCCATTCTCTGCAGCAGCTGATGTGAAGGAGCCCCAAGGGTTTGCTGAACATTCCAAAACTGCTGCTTCCTGTGGGAATGCTGTGGGCCCCAAGATGAGGGCAGAGCTGTGGTGGGACCCATGGAGATGAGCCATGTGAGGCTGCACCAGGGAAACCCATCAGCTTCTGCATTAGAAATGTGGCTGCCTGTGTTCAGCTTTTGCTTTTTATGTGTTGCCAGAGGGCTGCTGTTGGCAGGTCCAGGTGATTTGGAACAACTCTAAAGGGAATGGTGAGGGCTTATGATTTTGGTGAGGTTGTGACTTCTTTCTCTAGAATTTCTTTTGAGGCCTTTGGGAGTGCGGTGTTTTCCCTGCGTGTCCCAGGCCCCAGCTGACACCTGTAGATGTGGATTGGGGGCTCCTTCCACTGGAAGTGAAGGTTGGGGTGGATTTGGGGGTCTGACAGTGGATGAGACCGTGGTGTGACAAAAGGGCAGAGAGCTGCTGCCAGGGACCTGGGGTCCAAAGCAGTGACATCCAGCACTGGACAACTTGGGCTAAGACGCAATCTTCCTTTTTTCCTTCCTTTTTCTTGTTTTCCTCCTTTTTCTGTTGGGGTGTTACAGATGGGGAAACATCTCCTGTGCCCTCATGCTAGCCTGGACCAGGTGGGGAGCTGTTGGCACCTGGCATAACCATGAAGAAAGTAGAATCCCAGGATGGCTTGGGTTGGAGGGATATTAAATCTCATCCCATTCCAGGGTTCCACTGTCCCAGGTCACTCCAAGCTCCATCCGGCCTGGCCTTGGGCACTGCCAGGGATCCAGGGGCAGCCCCAGCTGCTCTGGGCACCCTGTGCCAGGGCCTGCCCACCCTCACAGGGAAGAATTCCTTACCAATATCCCATCTAACGATGTCCTCTGGCAGTGGGAGCCATTCCCTGTGTCCTGTCCCTCCATGCCTTGTCCCCAGTCCCTCTCCAGCTCTCCTGGAGCCCCTTCAGGCCCTGCAAGGGGCTCTGAGGTGTCCCTGGAGCCTTCTCCTCTCCAGGTGAGCACCCCCAGCTCTCCCAGCCTGGCTCCACAGCAGAGGGCTCCAGCCTGGAAGAAGCCCCGAGCCCTTCCTGAGCCCTGCCGGGGAGGGAGGGCAGCGCCCTGAGTTTTGCCGAGGGCTGTGGGAGGGGACACGTCCCGGTGACCGTGTGGGGTTGCACAATGCCGGGCTGAGCTCTGCCTGTCCCCGCGGCCCGGCCCGGAGCCCGCGGCCATTCCCAGGGCCCCGGCCCGTCTGTCATGGCTGAGCCCGGCGCCTCCGAGCAGGGCGGGAGCGGGCAGGGCAGCGTTGTGCTGCTGTCATGGTGCTCCCCGTGACTCCCAGCTGTGCCTTCTGCAGGCCTGGGGCGGCGACAGAGCCGGCTGTGCTGCCCGGGGGGAGGCAGACACGTCGAACGGGGTTCTCCAGAATTTGGGGGGCCAAACCCCAGCTCCCAGAGCTGCCTGAGGGGCTGGCAGAGGTGCCTCGGCTCTGCTCAGCCCTGCAGGTGCCACAGGTGGTGCTGCTCCTACCTGTGTGCTGGGAGATGGCCTGAGGCGTGCTGCTGTCTCTGCTTGTGCAAGGGTGCATGCTGGCTGAGCAACGGCTCACAGGAATGTGATGGACAAATCTTTGGTGTACTTCAAGCTTTTTTCCTCATTTGGCGATACTAAGGGATAGATTCCTTGGCATTTTAGCTGAAGACAACCTGTGTGTTCGTATGCTGACGAGAGCAGATGTAGTAAGTAGCCTGTTCTGTCACACACTTGTGATGCTGGTTTTAGGTATTTGACAGGGAGAACCACTGACCATCTCCTCTCCCATGGCAGCTGGTAACTGATGTAGAAATTGCCATTTCTAATTCGCTTTCTCTTTTAAGCAAAAGGTGTTTCCCTCCTGTCAGTGGTTGCTGTTTCCTAGCAGTGTCTGTGCAGAGCACATGCTGTGAGTTATTTTTCTCACCACATTGACATCATGAGGTTGGAAATTTGGAGGGTTTGCTGTAGGACATGGCTATGATGCTGGACCTCCTTTCTCCACACTGCAGGCAAGGTGTGCTCTGCTTCCTGTGTCCTGGCACAGCCTGACAGACCCCAGTGGGGTGTTTGTAAAAGGTGTTGCCTTACAGCTCTTGCCCCCCTCTCTTTGGGGAGGGGCACTGAGTTCTGGTGGGAGCCCAGTGGACCCTTGACCCCAGCTGTTTGGCAGAAACCACCTTGGCTAAACCCTCTGGCCAGCTAGGACTTAACTGTTGGGGTTTGAATGTGCTGCATGTGCTGCATGTACAGTAGTTAGAGTACCTTTCCTGATCCAGGCTCTGGCAGGATCCTAGGGTGCTTTGCAAGGGCTGGAGTGTTGTCTCCCCACAGTTCTTCAGGGCACAACTTCTCATTGCTCATCCCCTGGTGGGTCCTGGGGCAAGGTTCAAACCCCCAGCCCTGGAAGGAGTCCCCTCCTTCCCCAGCCCCTGTGTTGGTCCAGTGCTTGATGTGGGATGAGTCAGCTCACTCCAGTGCTGAGGCAGTGTGGTTGGACTGGGTTGTGTTTCGGTTCT